>NC_034604.1:74291610-74332704 GCF_900095145.1 Mus pahari | reverse complement strand
TTCTCACAATGCACCCACCGTTCATGGTGTGTGCTTGATTCTTCTCACAATGCACCCACCGTTCATGGTGTGTGCTTGATTCTTCTCACAATGCATCGTTCATGAGTGAAGTCTTAAGTTGCTAACATCACTACTCTCTGAAGGACAGCGAGTTGAGAGATGTAAAACTTCAGGAGATTTCTGGGAATGTTCTTTTCACATAAAACAAGGACATACACTTTATCGTATTCCATGAGTTAGGAATGAACTGCTTAATAAAATCAAGATGTCTATTTATTTTCTCATTTTATTCTGGCTATTTTGAGGGAGGTCTTATGTAGGCCCAGTTTTCCCTCAACCTCCTTATGTCACAGAAAACTACCTTGGATTCCCGATTTCCCTGTCATTACTAACCCTCACGTGTTGGCATTATAGGTGTGCATCAACATACCCAGCCTAGGAAGTTCATTTAAAAAACTGAATTTTGAATAAGCAATAAATGAAATGTTAGTATATGTACATATACTACATATTAAAGAAATAATGTAATACATTTGACATTTGATCTTACCCAAGAGCCCTAGCTAAGGCACTTTTAAAAACAATTCACCTTTTCCCTCAAGATGAACTTGGAGTATTTCTGTTCCAAACTGCTGGGCTACGGAAGCGGTAAATGTCTCATCGGAAAGACTCCAGCACTAGAAACAGCAGAAATCAGCAACATCTGTGTTTGAACGTCTACAAAGACACCCCCTTAGTTCAGAATGGCACCAAGATTTTGAAAATCTTCTATTCAGCCTACAGAAATATTTAGTCCCCAAAAAGGATTCTTCTGACATTTAAAGCAAAACACCAACTGGAATGTGTGTGTGTGTGTGTGTGTGTGTGTGTGTGTGTGTGTGTGCTTGCTTAAGCATGCATATGCACTTTCAGAGCATTGGAGACAGGATTCTGAATCCATAAAGCCCCACAGGATCCTTTGCATAAAACTCCCTGTGATGCCACCAGTGACTCTAGTAGTATTCTCTGGCCCCTATGGCACCGTCAGACTTGGGCAACATCCTCATGATGCCTCAACGCATATGGGGAATTCTGGAGGGACATTTGAAGGCCCTATGTCCAGCCGCCAAAACAGCACTTCAGAGTGGGTGTCTGAAGAACCAGAGGAAGAGAAAGTGGTATTTATATGATGAGCTCCGTGTAGCTCCTCATCTCTGCTGCTGGGACAATGAGAGGGTCTGAGGCATCATCTCCTGAACGTCACCAGGACAATGAGAGAGGGTCAAGGCCTAACCCACAGCTTACTTACTGTTATTGCAGTTTCTAATTTTAAAAGATATTTAATTAAACCTTTTCCCCCTCCTCCAACCCCAAATTCTCACAGATCATTAGTGTTTGACCAATGGCTCCCTGCTTTGGTTCTCTGTGTATGCATTCTTTCAGAACCGTGAAGCAAACAAATCACTTGGGGTCAGACACCGAACGAGAGGAGCACCATATCCACCAGCAGGATGCTAGAAAAAGAAAGAAAAAACAATTACAAAATAAACTAGGAAATGGAGTTGATCAAGATGAAAACTGCCATCAGTCAAAATAAAAGATGAAAATTTAAAATACACAGAAAACAGGTGCATTAAAATGAGGCTCCATATCTGACAAGTACCCACTCCTTAACAGTGGTAGTGCAGTTAGAAGGCACGTGAACCCGATTCGGGAACAAAGAGAGGCAGTGCAGGCAAACATGCCAAGGGGTTAAGATAATTGGAAACAAATGGTAAGGGACTCCCTGGAGACATAACTGAAATAGGAAAGATAAAACTGACAGCCAAAGAACCATCCAGGGAGACCTGAATATACCAAGCACCTAAAATATTAAAGATGATCAAGTTACACCTTCAACAAAAGACACACATGCTCTATTTAAAAATCAGACAGAGGTCCAGAGAGATAAAACGGCAGGTAAAAGTGATTGCCACCAGGCCTGATGACCCAAGTTCAATTCCCACTCAGTGAAAAGATATAACAGACTCCCACAAGCTGTCCTCTAACACCCACATGCATGTCAAGGCAAGTGTGCAAATACGCAGACACACACAGACACATAAATAATTGTAAAAATAATTACAAATAAATGTCTACTAAAAATAACTAATGTGGACATTTACACCATTCTTTTATATATATATAAATGTTGCTCATTTCAAATCTTGATGTTGGTTACAGATTTGAAACACCACTTGAGGCATTTAAAACAAACAACAACAACAAAAAAACCTAAGAGGAAATGTTAAATAAACATAGGAGAGTCATCCTATGGGATATTATGCAGATGTTAGGAAAGGCAACACCGAGATCCACCAGCTGCTGGGAGAATAGTTATACAGGTTAAAAACATGTAGACGTGTGCACGGTGCGTCTCGGCTTTTACAAAGGAGGCTGGGTCCCTCAGTGCATTCTCAGGGAGACATGCAGAAGGGCCAGATACTAAGACTGCACAATGGTTCAGTCTGTGGGACAAGGATGGCAGGGGACAAGGGAACGGACAATTGGGAAAGAGCAAACACAAATCAGAAAAGGCATCACCAGTTATACAGGCTGGGTTTGTTACGAGGATTGAAAGGAACATTGGTGACTGCGAGGTGGCAAATGTGGGAATCTTCGCAGTTCAGATCCATCTCCTGAAATTCTCACAGTCCATCGCAGAAGCATAGATCTGGAAAATGTGCTTCTATTTGCAAAAGCTCTAGAGTTATGCTCAAAGCATCCTGTAGATGAGCAGTGAGTCCACACCCAGCTTCCTCAGTTGCCAACAATGGTATATGAGCACAATAAACCTGCCATGATTAAAAAAGCAACACCTGTGTGTGGGCAGTAAGGACTCCTGACTTTATTTGGATTTCCTCAGAATTCAGTGGTCTCCTCTCCAGAGAGTCCTCTGCAGGGTGCCGTGGTTGCCATCTGATGATGTCACTTTAATTTTCCTTGGCTGTTGTACTGTTTTGGTAAAAGTGACAGTTTCACTAGTTCTGGGTCAGGATATTTTGTAGGACAACCCCCAGTTGCAATTTCTATAATTTTTCTCAGGAATAAACAGGGCTAAAGGCTTGGGATGCAGGCTATGGAGATCACAGCGTTTCAAGGTCTAAATGGCCAATATTGCTTGTGCTGACCTTGTTCATCTGTTCTGAGGGCTTCTACCAGGTGTCTCCACCAGAAGCTGCTCCTTTTATTTCTCCACTTAACACTGTGTTCTTAGGAATTCGCTGTTCACAGCTTAATGAGAAAGAGAGGGTTATGTTTCTCTCTTTGAGGATAAAGAACATGCATAATTTTCTTCATCATGGGGTTTTAGTCCTTGTGTATGAACTCAGCTCTCTGGGCCAAGGTTGGGCACTGGGAGAATTTTCATTTGAGCCACAGATCCAAGGGCCAAAACTTCATGTTTGGTTTAGTTTGCTTCATTTCTGAGTAGATACTTCTGTGGTGCTGCAAGATACCCAGGTCTTATCCTCTGGATTTCCTGCCCTGTTCTTCAAGCAAAATTCATCCAAGGAGCCCCAGCCCAGCTCCACGTACTTGAGAAACCAAGGTCTGGACTCCAGGCTACTTGGAGGCGCTTTGATTGGTGTGAAAGCTAATCTCCATCGACAGAATCTAGGATTACACAGGAAGCAAACCACGGGCATGCCAGCAAAGGAGTCTCTAACGTGGGTCATGTGTGTAGATTATGGCTCATAGTGTACAGCGGCATTCCATGAGCCAGCGTCCTGGACTGAATAAAACAGAAAGGCAGGGTGAGCAGAGGGATTTACTAATCTCTGCTTCCTGACTGGGAATGCAATATGGCCAGTTCTCCCCATCTCCTGTTCCCACCATTTCCGGTTATGATGGAATGTACCATCACAGTGAGAGGCAAATCAAAGCAGTAATGACAAAAAGTGACTAACACAATAGAACTATTAATTCCAAGCCATCTCAGCAACAATGAAATGCAACAAACAGGCATGTGATCACCGATGAGATGACATATGTGTATATCTACGTATATCTATGTGCACATGAATGTACAAGTTCATCAGCCTTGGAGCCTCTCCATCTTCAAAGGATATGACACAGGCAATTCTAGACTTGACTCTTCCTCCAACGGTGACATAGTGTCCTCCGCTTTCTGCTAACCATTTGTTCCAGTGGGTACACATATCAGCATCAGAATTATTGAAGCACATTTCTGGCTATGTTCACACATACAAGAGACCATCTTTCATGACAATCTCTTTCCTTGGGACTTCTTTCAGCTCCAAGTTTGTATAGAACAGAACCTTTTCTTCTGTGATTAAATGGTTCCAGACATGAGTAATGCACTGTTGTAATAATCTCACTGCCATCATGTTGTCCCTGGGTATGATTATTATGCCCTTCTGCTCTGATCCATCTTTTCCATAACATCATATAATTTTCATACAACATTATTTTTTGTATGACCTGATTTGGATTCTAGGGGTCCAAACTCATGTCTTCATGCTTGTGAGGCAAGAACATTAGCCACTGAGCCACCTCCTGAGTCCCGTGTCTCTGGGGTTTTATGTTGGTTTATTGAACTTCCTGGTAGACATTTACACTGTGTGTTCAGTCACAACTTGATTACTGACTTTTCTGTACTAGCATTGCACAGACTTATCACTGTTCCGTTTGGTTTTTTATTCATTTATCCACTTTTATTTATTTATCCACATTATCTAAAAGACATTTTGGTAGATGCTCGTCCAGGGGAATTATAAATGATCGATTTCATTCATAAATATGAACTCTTGGAAGCCAGGTAAACTTTACAACTTGCTCCTGTATCCTTCGCTATGCATGTATTTAGCTTTGCAAAGAGTCACATGACTGAACCACCTTATCATCTCATGGTAATGAGTAATGCTGCCAGATACACGATCAGCCTGTTGGCAATTGGTGCTGTCCTGGCTTTTGTGTACTTTAAGCTTTTCTATGTGTGATGTTATTGTCATATTGTCATTTGCTAGTGTCATTTGGTCCTCTCACCCTAGGCTTATCTACCATCTATACATCTGCTTATTTTTTGTCTAATATATATATATATATATATATATATATATATATATATATATATAAAATATCTTCTTTATTTACATTTCAAATATTATCCCCTTTCCTGGTTTCACCTCCAAAAACTCTCTATCTCCCCCTCCCCCTGCTCACCAACCCACCCACTCCTACTTCTCCCACTTCCTGGCCCTGCCATTTACTTACACTGGGGCAAAGAGCCTTCACAGGACCAAGGGCTTCTCCTCTCCTCCCATTGATGACCAACTAGGCCATCCTCTGCTCCATATGTGGCTGGAGCCATGAGTCCTACCATATGTACTCTTTGGTTGGTGGTTTAGTCCCTGGGAGCTCTGCGGGTACTGGTTAGTTCATATTGTTGTTCCTCCTATGGGGCTGCAAACCCCTTCAGCTCCTTGGGTCCTTTCTCTAGCTCCTTCATTGGGGACCCTGTGCTCAGTCCGATGGATGGCTGTGAGCATCCACTTCTGTATTTGTCAGGCACTGGCAGAGCCTCTCAGGAGACAGCTCTATCAGGCTCCTGTCAGCAAGCACTTGTTAGCATCCACAGTAGTGTCTGGGTTTGGTCATTGTATATGAGATGGATCCCCAGGTGGGGAAGTCTCTGGTAGTCATTCCTTCAGACTCTGCTCCATACTCTAAACTATATTTTTATAAAATATTCCTACCCCACCTTTAGCTTCTTTTTTGTGTCTATTAACATTGCAATGTTTAAATGTGAATTTTATAAAAGCCACTAGGTCTAATGAATCAACTTTTGTGGAACATTTTTCTTTCTATAGATGTGGAGGAAAGCAGCAGGATGAGAAAAACATCACCGAAGAATTGTGTCAGAAGTCCAGTGTCCCAGTACCGACCTGTTACAGGCTACCTTAACTCCATCCTGGGTCAAATGTCAGCCTTTGTGCGGTGTGGGCCCACTTTTAGGTTCTCAGTTTTGTATCATTAACATGTAGTGTCTTTCCACCCACACCAGGATAGCATCATTATTGAACTTGGTATCAAGCCTTGTACCCAGGAAGCTCTTCTAATCTGACTCCTTTCAGTATCAGTGTCAGGTTAGGTACACACTTAAAGTCACCACTGGTATGGGCTGGGTGACAGCTAACATGCTGTGGCTCCTTTTATTTGTGCATTTGCTATTTTTTTCTCTTTCTCCCTTCCTTTTTTTTTTTCTTTGCATTAATTGAGTAATTTATGCGATTTCAACCTATTTCCATTTTTGACAAGTCATTTTATTTTAAATACATTGCTATTAGTAGCACTAGATTCCCCAATCTATATTTTTCTCCCTTGTTTCTGATTTTGTTTGTTTTTCAGACAAGGTCTTGGTGGGTAGCAAATATTGGCTTCCAAGTTACAATCCTCCTGCCTCAGCTTCCAGATTCTAGAATTGCAGGTGTGGGCTACAAAAGCCAGCATTTGCTTTAAATGTGTATAAGATGGATAACTTAGCATTACTTATGTGTCACATGAAAATCCTGCAAGCATACCCAGGTCCCCTCTGTCCCCTGTGTCACCACTGCACTCCCATCCTGTACTAACTCAGAATGCAGCAACCACCACAATGACATAAGACTGAGCAGGAGAAGGGTCACAGTGACAATGACATTTGAGGAAAAGCTCTGAACCAGGTGTCCCTGTGGAGGGGTAGAGTAGAAGTCAGGATGGAACAGTATCTCTGAAACGCTCCATGAGAGGGAACACTGGACCCTTTACTGCGTTGGCCGAGGGACCCTCCGGAGCCTTACTCCGATGGAGCACGCCTTTGTTTCGAGACTGTGAGCTGCCTTCCTGGCTCACCGGTCGGACCCTGACAGTTCCTGCTACAGAAATAAAGAACATTCCTCCTGGTGCAGCTGTGTGCTGAAGATTTTACCTTTCCTAAAAATGAATTTGGACAAGTTCCCAGATTATACATCTGGACTTCTAATTTACAGCTCCAAAGATCAGAACGGTGGGTAAACTTCTGTCCCATTCTGCCCTGCTTAGCAACATCAGTGGGTGAATCTGGCCCAAGCCACCTGCTAGTTGATGATCACCCGGGTTGCACTCTGGTGCTCACACTGTGAGCTTGGCTTTTATTCCTGGTCCATATGACAGTCTTGGGCGTGTTCTGTTGATAGGACCCATTAGGTATAAGGGCTTCATTCAGGAGGCCCTGACACATTGCAGCTCAGCATCTGTAATGGCTGGAAAGAAAAGCTCAGCCACTTGTACAGTAATAGTGCTTCTGTGGATGCAGCTTCTTATGTAGGACGTGTATGTATGTGTGTGCGTGTAATAGAGTGTACATGTATATGCACATGTATGCATCTCCATGCAGACACCTAGAAACCAGGGTCAGACATTAGTTATTCTCTGCCTTGTTCCCATGAGTCAGGTTCTCTCACTGAACATGGAGCTAGGCTGGCAACCCGAAAGCCCCAGAAACTTCCACAGTGGTGGGGTCACAGGTAAACAGAGGCCCACACTCAACTTGTTACACGGATGCTGGGGATCTGAACGTGGGTCCACATGCTTGCACAGTCTTACCCACTGAACGGCAGCCTGATTGCTGCTTGCTAAGAAAGCTTGGTTCAAATGTTTGCAAGCCAGTCACAACTCGGGGTATTCTTGGAGTGCTTCTCTGAGCCAAAAGATCTGCAGAAGCCTGTGGGTTAACAGCCACTGTCTCGATTGTCAAAATATTTGATCTTTGAGACGTTTATAAGGTTTTATTGCTGGTAGCACGTGAGGATCACCTTTGGAGCTGTGAAAACAGGGGCTCCTGGGCCAGGACAGAGAGCAATTGAATTCTGGTCCCTGGGGGAAGCCAGGGCTCCCGCACTCTATTAAGGCATCCCCAGGATTGAAGTGTGCAGCTAAGGTTGAAGGCTGTGGGAGAGAGCACAGCCAGCGTTAGCACAACAGACTCCATGCCAAGGTGGATCAGAGCCCAAAAGCCCATGGGCTAATTTGGGATTGTGGATCACTTGGAAAATGGGGTCTTTGTGCAGCTGGGATGGAGAATGTTCGATTAGGGCAATTTCAGAGCAAAGATCTCACCTGGTTAACAGTGCTGCCTGTTTGTAATGGGTTAGTGATTACAGTTCCATGAGAACAGCTCACACACTGATTAAAGTTCTCCCTGTCCCTGACTGCAGGGCTCCCAATAGGGTGAGCTAGCGTCATTTGGGGTTATCACTGGAGTTTAGAATTCGAAAATGACACTATTTAAAAAATATTTACCTTGTGCTAATGACAGTCAAGAAAACAGCGCCGTGCACTTCTCACTGTTAGCCTGATGAGTCCTTTATTGGTCTAACCCAAAGCTCATCTCTTCCCCTCCCATGGCTGCTTTGCATTTTTAATACATGTCCTAACTGCTGCATTTCTCATTGGTATTTTACAAGGCCCACAGCATTTTAAAGTCACCCAAGGTGACTGCCCCAGGGAAGCACACTGGCAGGCTAGGGAGAAGCAAAACCGACTCCATGCCAAGGTGGATCAGAGCTCTCGCAGAGCCAGAGGAGACTCCATTACTAGGGCATTGCACTCGTTGTACCCAGACTTCAAGTGCCCCTGAGTAACTCAGCCCCCATCTCTTCAGGCTTCCCAGATAATGATACGGATAGCAGAGACAGGAGTTCCTTCCCAGTGTCTGACTGTCTGCCTTCATCTACCTTGTCCTCTGTTTTTAGAGGATGGTTATGTGTGGTCTGAATGAACAGTGCCCCCCCTACCCCCAGGCTCCTGTGTTTGATAACTTGTTCCCAACTGATGGCACTGTTAGGGAAGATTGTGGGACATTTAGGAGGCAGATACTTGCTAGCTGAAGCAGGTTGCTGGCAGAAGGTGGGAGTGTGTGGAATGGAGAGGCTTGGCTTGATAGGCTGCACTCATTTTGTCTGCAGTCAGTTCCAGGGCAGTGTGACTGGCAGCCTCTAGCTCCTGTCAGTAGGCTTTCCCCAGGGTTTATGTATCCTGAAACAAGGTATGCCAGACAAAACCTGCCTTTGATACATTGCTTCTTGTAAAGTGTAGGACCACAGCAATGGGAAAAAGCAACTCATATACAGTGGCAAAACTTAGCATAAATTACTTTTATTAACCGTTTTACCTTCAGAGTTCTGTGGGATTAGATGTATAATGCAGAGTTGTGCAAACTCCACCCTCGTCTCGGAAAATGTATTTCGCATCCCTGCGCTCCTCATCCCTACACCCCACCTCATACTCCTGGTGAGCTCAAGTCACTTTCTGTTCCTGTGATTGACCATCCTATGTAACATAGTGCTACCCTTTGCAACTGTTCTTCTCACTCAGAATCTGCACTTCCAGGGATGGTGGGTAGCACTGAGCTGTGCTGTGAAGATAATAGCAGCTGTGTGGAGAGATTGTGTGCTGCTTGTCCACTTTTGACTTCTGTGCAGACTCCATTGTGAAAGGCCAGTGGTGACAATGCTCTCAGTTGGATGCACGTGGAGCCTGAGGCAGCGGCAGAATTTTCTGCCCACACAGTGGAAATCAACTCACACAGGGCTCCTCAGCCTCACTCTGCAGGTCAAGCTCCCACACACAGCACAAGTTTCCAACATCGCTGCACCCTCTTCGACACTTGCTCGATTCATTTTTACCTTTGAAATAATAGTTCCCCTAATAAGCATGACAATGAGTCATGTAGGTTTTTATTTTCCATTTGCCTGGTTACTAGTGGTGGTGTGTACCTTCTCACATAGCTCTTATCCATCTAGGTATCTCCGTTGAAGAAATGTCTCTGCATATCCTTCATTCCTTTTAATTAATGATTGCTTGCTATTAGTCATTGAGTCATATGAGTTGATTATGTATTCTGCATGTTAATCTTTCATCAATACATTACCTATTGATAGTCTCTCTCATTCTGTGGGCCACCTTTGCCCTTTCTTCATAGTGTTCTTTGGCCCACATAGCTTTCACATTTTGGTGAGTTTCAATTTATCCTTTTCTTTTATTGTCTGTGGTTTTGGTGTCATGTCCAAGAAATTATTACCAAAGACAATGCTATGAGGCTTCCCCACTTTGTTTTCTAAGTAAGAATTTTATAATTTGTGTTTTTCTATTGGTGACTGGTTTAGGCTTTTCTTGTTATGAGAATGCATTTATTCACCTGTTCCTTCTGAGATATATTTTATTTTCTACAACCTGCCTCCATGCTAGATAAATAGCTGATAGAATGGGGTGGGTCAAGTTTCAGGCTATCCCAATATGCTGGCCTAATATAAATAAATAAATAAATAAATAAATAAATAATGCACAACCCCCCTCAGAAGAAATCACACACACCCTCCCTTTTATTCAGAGCAATAAAAACAGTACTTCTTTCTTCCAAACATTTTTAAAATGCAAAATTATGTTTCTGAACCTCTTGGAAAAGGTAGTGAAATCAGCTCACAGAGGTACTTGGTAAAATTTCCAAACAAGGTTTGACATGATGGAAGCCACTGTACTCCAGTTCCAGTGATCTGCCATACTAGATACTTGAAAGCTCTGTTTTGTACACTAGAGGAAGAGTTACAGGTACAGTGGGGCTCCTTTCTAGTGACTGGGGATGCTGCCATAGAACTGCCTTGCTGGTGCTGTTTGCCTGAAATGTCCTTGTTCCAACCCCACACACAGAAAACCAGAGCTGGCTGGGTTTTGGTAGGGGTTTTTTTTGTGTTGTTTTTTGTTTTTGTTTTTGTTTTTGTTTTTGTTTTTGTTTTGTTTTGGAAAAACAGAATTGTAATATCGCTTAATTTGGGAAGAATCGCATTTTGAGCCAAGCATTTAGCAGTATGTGGGCCAGTCATTTTTTTTTTTTTTTTGAACTGCAAGCTTTCCTTCTCTATCCAGAGCGATACTCAGATACCATCACAGACTTGCTAATTTGATAATGCTGTAATTTCACAGGGTTAGGGCAGAGGCTGGTTTTATTTATTTTTAATTCATTCATTTATTCATTTATGTATTAATTTTTGTGCAGTCCCATTAGATTCTCCCTAATTGACTAGTAGTTCCTTACAGTGTGGTTACCTCTTCCCTTAATCCCTTAAATCAGTGCTCTATCAGGTAAGCTTTCCTTGAAGGAAACAGCAGGAAGGATACACATTAGCTCTGTGGAAGAACAGACTCAGTACATGAGAAACTATATGTCAGGCTAAAGGTGATGGCATGCAGGGTCCTAGCAGAGCCATTTGAGTTCTGACTCCTTTCTGAAAACATACACGTAACTAAAGAAGCGGGAGTTGAGGTGAGAGGCAGGCCTACATTTTAGAACCATCCTTTGAGACTTGGGGTTCTCCTTTGTTTGGCACCGACCTCACCTACATCACTAAGTCAGTCTTCAAGGCATGGACTAAGTAGTGGACTCTCAGGCTGGATCACGGAGCCACAGAGCTACAGTGATGTCGCCAAATGGTCCCCGTGCCTGATATAGCCAAAGAATCCCTGCACTAAATCACTACAGAATCTGAGTTATTCGTCTAGCAAATTGATATCGTCTATCATTTCCTCCATGGAGTCAAAAGCTTGGACATCTGCTTCTTCTCATTGCTCAGAAATACCGTCAGCCTGTGTAGGCTGCAGGTCTGGGATGGCGGTGAGGGGGCTTATAGTAGGAACAGAACGCAGGGAGGAAGTAAGGAAGGTGCTTGACCTTACTTTCAGTTTTAGAGTCCTGGCAGGCAGGCAGGATGCTTCTCTCAGTCCACATCGGGCGGGTGACTGCCGATGCAGGGCGCAAAACACCAACCAACCTTTGGATGGCTCTGCCACTTTGCTGCCGGGGCTTGGAGCCGTTTGCTGTCTGCAACTTCCCTGATTAACATGCATTAGACAAGTTTAGGGACCTGCTAGGAACCTGGCTCTCCACTGCGGCTGTCAACTTCCTGGCCTTCGATAAATGATCCGGAGCTACTGCCGCTGCTCCGCGTGGAGATAGAAATGTGTTTCGGCACTAAAACCACTGTTTGCATGACATCATTCCATATCAGACTACACTGTAGTGTCAGGAATGTAATCATTAGCATTTAAACATGCATAAAATTTAATTAACCTACTTACCAGTTTGCTTAGAACTTTTGAAGGGCTACCTAGAGTCCTCTCTAAACGTTTTATTACAGAGTTTTGGAAAGCTCACAAAAGAGAGAAGTTCGCTGGGATTTTTCTCCCTAAAGCTGATGGGCCGTGACAGATGAGCAGATGACCCGAGTTAATTATTATTGAATTCGTTATTACTGCTTTGTTGTCACCCGGCTCAGCCAGGGTAAAATGATGACAGTAGGTATCTCATTAAAACAGCTGTTTCAATTATGTAGCGGCAAATATTTAAAAAGCGAGCCTTCCAAGTTTAAAGCTGTTAACAAAGTTTGTTTGTGCTTCTCGTGCCAAGATGATCTGGCCGGAAACGGAGTGTGGGGGCTGGGAGATGCAAGCCTGATGACTTCCCCTTCCCAAGGAGGCTTGGAAGCCAAGCTAACCCTTCTTGGTTTGGCTCCAGGAGGATGAGGAAGGTAAATGATCAAGAGACGGGGCAAGAAGAGACAGAGCATGAGTCTCCATCCTTCCAACATCCCATCAGTTCTTACAGAATCCTGTCTCCTTTGCACGGTACCTGATAGATTCCCTTCTGGAGATGGATGGAGTCTCATACAGGAGGCGGCCAATGACTCAGAATGCACCTAGCTGAGACCCTGGGTTTGGGATTCACGGAAATCAGAGCATGCTTCCCCAGTGCCTTCTCCGTCCTAGGGTGACTTTGAATAGATGTCAGCTTCCTTTCTAACAGGCACTGGGACACTGGTCTGTCTACAAAGCATCACCATGTGTCAGCTCACCTAATGTTTCTCATCAGTATGTTGTTGGCTTGGAATGAATGAAATTTGACAAAATGATCAGAAGTTGAAGTTTTCTGTCCCCTATCAGAACTGCCTACTGGGGTTTACCATAAATTACATGGCCTTTCAAAGCTGTTTGGTGCTGATGCTGTTCCTTGCTCTCCTGGCAACACAGAGAGAACCCCTATGATTTACAACCCACTCCTTGATGGCCACACAACTCAGAGGTTGCCCCCCCCCATTAAATGGCTTCTAATACAGCAATAGAAGGATTTCTGGAGTCACAGACCCTGTGCTGGGTGGGTGGTTTGGGGCTTCAGACCTTCAGGTTCACAAATCATAAAGCAGCATCTCTTTACCACACCCCAGTCCCTCAACTGGGGAGAAGTGTGGCGAAGAGAGAGAGACAGTGCAGGTGTGTGAGTGCCTGGGCCCTGAGTCTTGCTTTCCCTGTGACATTCCAAGGACCACAGGGTTTCACACAGTCCCCTCCCCACTGTCCTCTCATAGATCAGGGATCTGGGTCAGTGACACTGGCAGCCAAAAACAAATGGAGAACCATTAAGAAAAGGGCTTCAGGGCGATTACGACTCTGTTTGCACTTGGAGTCTGAAAGTCAACTGTCCAGGTGCCAGCCAACCAGGAAAACTAGATGCAAGCTTTCCTGCAGATTTCTTCTCTAACCCCCCTGATTTGTCAGCTTTCACTCAGTGTGCAAAAACACTGCCTTTGGCGTGATGTTATTGGCAGATTCAAATACGAAAATTAAGTAATATTTGGGCAACCCTTCAGTCAATCAACATGGTCAATTTAAAGCTAAAACCTGCAACCATGCTAAAGAATGGCTCTCTGCTGGGGGATAGCAGGACTTGCATTTTGTATTCACCAAAAAAAAAAAAAAAAAAAAAAAAAAATGCATTTTTGAGAGGCCAGCCTTGGCTGAAAGTTAAGGGTTAGCATTTCCAAAGTAATTAAAAAAAATATCAAAAAAAAAAAAAAAAAAAAAAAGGAAATTCTTGTTGTTCAATCCTCAAATTACGAGGGAGAAGAATCTCACTTGTGCAGTTCCTAAAATTAAAATTCCAACAGTGATCTTTCAATTAGAGAGGACACACTGAAATTCACAGCCATGTTGGAGTCATGTTGTGGAAACAAAGTTTACAGCAATGCTGGAAATGTTTTAGAACAGTGGTTCTCAACCTTCCTAATGCTGCGACCCTTCAGTACAGTTCCTCATGTTGTGCTGAACCCCCCAACCATAAAATTATTTTTGCCACTACTTTATAACTATAATTCTGCTACTGTTATGAATTGTAAGGTGAACATCTGTGCTTTCAGATGGTGGGAACCCCCGGTGAAATATTGAGAAGGGCTGTTTTAGAGGAAAGATGTCTCACGTCCTTGTCACACCGATTACATAGAGTGTTTCACATCTTATTGTAGTCTGTGAAAACATCTTCATGGAAAGAGAAGAGATAGGTGCAGAGACCTGGGACGAACATGGTCAACTCTACCAGAGTGATAACGCTGCACTGAGCAACAGTACCCATATAATTGGGTATAACTGTACTCAATAATAAATTATGAGTAAGTGAACCTATGTGCTGATAATGTAATGATTAGCTGTAGCCATGTAATAATGATAAATTCTGCCTATGCAATACACTTCAGAGATCATCTATACCTATCTGATAAAGATTACTCATACCCATGCAATATACCTCAGAGCTCATCTGTACACATATAATAGTCTTTAATGACCAACTACATCCACTTAATTACACTGCAGGCATCAACATACAGAAGGCAAATGGCGGTTTGCTGAAATGTTATTTTCCGTGACCTTCATACTCATAGTCTCTTAAAAGAACCATGGGCATGGATTTTGTGGGGTTCTGCCTCCTTCTGCCAGTAATTCATGTCCTCTGCAAAGACTCGGGGGCATGCAATGTGTGTCCACGGCATGGAAACAGCAGTTTCCAGACTGCCTATGTGATGAATCTAAATGTCTGGGTCTCTTTTATTGTTGGTCATATTCCTCTCACATTCACCAATAAGAAGAAAAGTGCAGGCAGGAGAAAGCTATAAGGTTTCCAGCAAGAGGAATATGAGTTGCAGCCTGTTAGAAATCTAGATACACAGTATCAAATCTCTAAATCTATCTGATTTCAGAAGTGTTGGCTCTTTCCTTGCAGTTCATCTTGTAAAACTCCAACTTGTCAATTTCAGCCATTGTCATATGATGGAAACGTCATATGCCTTGTTCATCCTCATTTTACACAATGGCCTCAGAAAAGAGGAGAGAGAGCCAGGAGGGCCCAAAGTTCTGGCTTCTGGTCTGCAAAGCCCACATGACATCAAGAGATCAAATCTGGTACAACCTGAACTCCAGAAGGGCAGTAGGCAATCACTCCAAGAAGCACAGTAGAGGGATATTTACTATAGCCTGTCTTAGACCTTGTGTCCTTTGCCTACTGAAGCCACCCAGATGAGGGGTCACTTAGTCCAGTGGTTCTTAAACTTCAATTGCTGTGACCCTTTAATAGAGTTCTTCATGTGGTGATGACCCCGACTATAAAGTCATTTCATTGCTACCTTATAATGGTAATTTTGCTACTGTTAAAAGTCATAATGATATCTGATGTGCAGGGTATCTGATATGTGGGCCCCCAAGGGGTCGCAACTCACAGGTTGAGAACTGCTGTCCCAGAGTCTGTTACATCTCTGCATTGAGTGTGTGTGCTGTAGTAATGCTGGCAGTCAGCTCCTGCACCTGCCCAGCATCCTGCTCCACTCAGGCCCTTCCTTGTCCTCAGGTCCATCCTAGGTTGTTTCTCTTCCCTCCCATCCTCGTCATCCAGAGCAGTGGCTGCTCACCTTTCCCCAGCCTTTCCTAGCACGGTGCTTAAGACTATCTATGGGATGGCTCACTTTACAACAAGAACACAACATGGAGAAGAGGTCGCCTCTGTTTCCTCTGAGAATCTTTCCCCACTGTTTCCAGCAGCCACCGTCAGATGTGATGTTTGACAAAGTGACTGCCGATGAGCCAGTTAGGTCGAAATAGTCCAAATTCTTCAAACTTGGAGTAAACCTAGGAAAGAAGGATGGAGACAAGATAGGAATGGACTTGGGGGGTGTGGCCAGCACTGGATGACTGCTCTCTTTCTCTGGTGGTGAGCCTCGCAGGTGGCTTCTCCCCATGGTGTTGTCCTAGAAGCCTCATTTGCCTCAAGGGCTTCCCAGGTGGCAGCCAATGCTGCACATGTCCCGAGGACATCGCCATGTAAAAACTGGGGCATCTAGCAAAAGAATCCTGTATGGTGGAGCTGGGCAGCAGGCAGGGAAGGAGCAGTCTCCTTTTGCAATGCCCCTCATTAACTGAAGAGCTGCAGGGGCCTAGACCCTGGACCATCCATCGCTGACAGGCCGCTCTCCAGCTTGCTTATTTGTCAGGAGACATGGCCCAGAGGCTGCACAGTGTGCCGAGAACTTGCCAGAAGACAGATGCTGAGGCCAGGAAGCTCAGAGCCCCAGTGCACAATGGCACCACTGATAGTATCAGAACGTGTGTGCGACTCTCAATTCACGTCTCCCACCCTTCTGAGATAACCGTTATATTGTTCATGATCAATAGTAGAAAAACACCCAAAGTTTTATATTCGTGTTTAAGGGATTCCATTCTAGAGCATAGATTCTTACCCCAAACCCTTCTGTCTTTCAGCAAGTGCTTGACCTGTCCTGAAGAAAGCTACCTCAGGACAGCAGGATTGCCTCCTGCATGAGACTGAAAACTATTTTCCGCAGCAACATAGTAAAACAAACCAGATACTTGTGTGTGTGTGTGTGTGTGTGTGTGTGTGTGTGTGTGTGTGTGTGTGTGTAGAGGGTCATTCTCCCAGGCTTTAGCAGTAACCTAGAAACCCACATTCTCACTTACAGACCTAACACATTAAGATGGCTATTTCGGGGCACCCAGCCTCCTCAAATGGGGGTGGGGGGAGAGTGCTCTGCCATGTCTCATCTTCCTGGTTTCTGCAAAACATGGGGACTCTTTGTAAGTGCCTTAGTTATAGGGAATGCTCGTATGAGAGTTTTAATGCTTTTGTATGTGCAACAAACTCAAGTTATTTCAGAAACACAGATACTGAAGTCCCTAAGGGGTGGTGATGTGCCATGAGACTGTGGCTTCATTCAGAGCCCTGTTCCCAATGAGGAACTGTTCTCTGTGATCATACTGGTCACATACTGGCTATAGTATGAGCATGAGCTAAGAGCAAGTCTAAAATTATTCATGTATTCCCCGATTTGACAAGATTCACACAATGCTAGAAATCTAGACAGTGCAGCCAAGTTCTCAAAGCAGAATATTTTTATACATGCACACATATGTGCACACACACATACATGTACGTACACACACACATGTACACACATACCATCACCACCACATATTTCAGTGCCTTTGACTTTCAAGTCTTTACAAGGAGATAGAAACCAACACTTAATTAGTTGCTCTTGAAATAGTATGGCTGTGGAAAATACAGATTTTGAATGTATGTCCTCTATGATGGCACAGTTGTCCAAAGGAATGTTGTTGCAGGCTTCCTAGATGGAAATTTTGGAGTGGTATATTAAGATTCCAGTTTCACAGCATACAGTTTCAATTGCACTGGTATAATATTTAAGATGTTGTCAGCCGGGCGTGGTGGCGCACGCCTTTAATCCCAGCACTCAGGAGGCAGAGGCAGGCGGATTTCTGAGTTCAAGGCCAGCCTGGTCTACAAAGTGAGTTCCAGGACAGCCAGGGCTATACAGAGAAACCCTGTCTCGAAAAACCAAAAAAAAAAAAAAGATGTTACGTTAATTATATTTACGTACATTGCCTTTCTAATAGTTGTTAGATGGTTGTAAATCCTCAATAAATGGTTTTGACAACTACTGAGCAGGTCGTCATTTATCACATATGTACCGCTACTGGAAGCCTCTTTCGAAGTTCACACTGCAAGAGTTGGAAGACCTGGGGAGTAAGGGGCCAGATTCTGATGCAGTGCACAGCGGAGGACTTCTCAGAGCATAGCACAGGACTTCCCAGCACAGCTGTGATGGTCCCCTTGTTCTATGGGGGTGGCTTACAAGATGGCTGCCCTTTGGAACCAGTTTCATGGCCCTACTGCTCAACAGCGTGTTTGCGGAATGGCCAGGCAGCGGGACAAATGTCCTACAGAAACTTCCCCTGCAGACCGCCTTCCTTCTCGTACCCTGTATAAAGACTCGACACTTCTCAGGTTCCCAGACACTGCCAGGCATGCTCTATGGCAAACAGACACTCAACTCCTTAACTTCAACAGCGAAATGAAGTAGACAGACAGTGAAATCCATTGTCTGAAAGCGCAGTTCTGACTCTGTAACATGGTGACTGTAACACTGAAGTACCTCTCTGTAAGGCTGGGGAAGTTTACAGAATGACATAATGCTTCTGCACAGAAGCCAACAGTGACAAAGGGCTCTTCAGATGTATTATGTCATACTTTGCCCTGTCTGTTATGTAATTCTTAAATGTTTAGAATCTATACCCTCCATGCTTTGACTAGCTTCAGTGGCTTTCTCTGTGTGCTGGGATCCATATTTGCTTATATGTAGGCCATATATAAAACTTGGCTATAGTTCCTCAGACTTAGAAAAACCGGGTTGGTTTTGTTTTGTTTTGTTTCGTTTCTTTTTTTTTTTTTTCTGTCTTGTTTATTCTTTGGGAGAGTATTTTGTTTTTGAAGCAAGGACTCACTGAACCAGGGATTCCTTGATTTGGCTAGTCTGGGAGCCCTAGGGATCCATCCCCCTGTCTCCACTTCCCCAGGACTAGGATTACAAATACCTGCACATGACCATGCCTGGCTTCCTCTGGGTTCTGGGAAACTGGATTCCTGTCCTCAAACTTATGTGACAAGCACTTTCCTGACAGAATTCTCACCCTGCTGTGATTTGTTTGTTTTTGTTTTTCTTAAGGGAAAATGGGGAAGATTGTGTTTATTCTATCTTGTACTCCAGAGAACCCCATTGTCCCCTCTCCACATCCTGATAGCATTCTGTCCCAGCAAATCTACCATCAGGACCCGCTACTTGAGAAGAGAGCTTCTCTATGTACAAGTTCATGATGGGTGTGTGTGTGTGGGGGGGGTATTTAAATGGGGAAATAAGCCAATGTCCTCCCAGAACTGAGCTCGCCCCTGCCTTTGGTGGTGGTAGTAGTGCGGTCGCTGCCTGTTTGGTTGTTTCTATAACCAAACATTAATCGGTAAGGAACATCCATTTAAAATGCTGGCTTTTTGCTTGTTTTGTGCCAGAAGTAGGAGGGGGAAAAATGGCATTAGGAAAAATATGTTTAATTGAGTTGTTAGCAACAGAAGCCCATAAGAACTCAAAGACCTTCTCTTGGAGCACTGAGCTCCGTACAGAAACTGCCAGTGGCCTGACCCTGGAGCTCCTGCAGGCTTTTTTTTCCCCCTTGTTTCTCTCTCTCTCTTTTTTTTCCTCCCTACCCTGAAAAGCCAAGGCAAGGGTGGGAAAGCCTCTTCTAGCAGCTGGAGGCCCAACCTGTGCTGCTTGCCTCCTGCTCAGGCAAGGCTTTAATTATTATGCTAATGTGTTCCAGTTTTCAAGGGACACTGCAGTCCACGTTGCAAACTCTGCCCAGCAGTCCCTCAGGAACAGTGGGAACCTAAAAGAGCAGCACACCTGACCTTTGGAGACTGGAATACGACAAGCTTTTCCTTTCTTTTCTTTTCTTTTCTTTTCTTTTCTTTTCTTTTCTTTTCTTTTCTTTTCTTTTCTTTTAATTGAATACGAACTTGATTACTGAAACCCTTTTCTGGGCGTAGAGCGTCCAGCGATGCAAACATAGACTATGCAGCCACCATCTCCTCGCCATTGCACAGTGATTGCTATACTGCCGGTCACTCGAGACACTTAGACAGCATCGTGCTTTGGTTTCCCATTTCCTAAGTAAAGGGATGGCTAGGAATTTAAGAGAAATCAAAGGAAGACCCACCATTATGGAGACGGCGGAGGGAATTTAAAGTTCCTGGAGTGTTACGGATACATGTGTAAGGAGCTGCTACAATTTGTTACATCTACAGAAAAACCAATGTGGCATCATGGCTAATGTGACCAGAAGATGACAAAGGTGTGTCCGCTCAGCCTGCCTGCCTGCATACCTTGCAGGGTATCAGATGACCCTGATACCAAAGCCAGGTTGGAACCTTCCTCATGTCTCCTGCACAGATACAGGTGGTCCCCTGGGATGCCATAGCTCAGCAACAGCTGAAACCTCCACAGATCTGCATAGAATGTTGTCATTCTAATTCTCAAGAGACATTGTAACTGTTCATCTGACAGGAGCATGGTTTGCCCTCTTCTCTGTGAACTACTGATTGTATGACTCCTTCTTCATGCCAACTCTCTACAGTTACTCTGCTGCCTTCAACATATGCAACGTGCATGCAGACTTAGCATTAAAATACACATGCAGACCATAATTCCAAATTGTACACTGAGTTTCTTCAGTATACCTATTTTTGCTCCCAAGAAAGAGAAAGCTTCAAGGTAGGAGAGCTGGCAGGAATCTAACAGTGCTGAGTCCTGGGATGATGACAAATGGCCAGGGCTCTACAGGTCAGTTAGGAGGGAGCTGGCTATTCTCACAGTCATTTATTAGAGATGTGAAATGGCCAAACATGAGGATGGAACCTACAATCAACTCAGGAATAGACAAAGAACAAATCTCTTTTCCTAAGAACTTTTGTTTCCAGGAAGAAATTAGAAGGTTTCTATTTCTAAACTCAGGAATCAAGAAATATGAATTAAATGATGGAAATCTTTGTTCCCAGGGTGGTGTCGAGACCAGAGTGCATGGGTAGTCACATGTGCCCAGGCTCTGATGATGCCCACTACATGCTCCAGGTAGTACCCATCTTCCAAGAAACACTGTGCCTAAGATACCCTCTGCCACAGTCCTAGACACTGCTCTTCTTTCTACCAGCTGCCTCTTAAACACTCCTAGTTGCTCAGAGCTTCTCAACCTATCCACAAGACTGCCGTGTGATTAGCAAGACAGCCTGTGAAACCAACTGGCCCATACAGGGCTCAAACCCAAGGCTGTTTTATGATTACTGCTCCAGCCAAGCGAACATGCCTCTGAAAAGATGGCTTCATTTCAACCAGCTCTGAAATTGGGGACCACTTCCTTCTTTGGCTTCTCTTCCATGTCTGTATTGGAAAGTCTTCCTCTATAATGCTCCAGGTCTGACTCTTGGGAAATGGGATTTTACCTATGCACTTCCCTCCATGATTGTAAAGCTCATGTTCATACAGATATGTATGGAATATGATAGGTGCATATGCATGCAATTATGAATATCATAGCTTTAATGGGGGGGACATGAGAAAGGTGATTTGGGGGATACACCATAACACCACAACACGGGCATGGAGGAAGACCCCACTTGCAGCATCACCCTGTGCATTTTCTATCTCATCTAAGACTCATCAGCATAAGGGAGACGGGTGGGATGCTTTAGCCCCTGAAGGTTTTCGAGCTGTGGTGCCCTGCGTTTCAGCATCCTATTAATAATTAAATTATCTGTCAGTTACCAACAACATACATTCTGAATTAAATTTAAGCAAAGGAGGGAAAGAGATCATTTGGGACTGAATTAGAGGGCTTCAGAGAGAGATAAATAATAATCAAACATCTGTGTTCTAAATAGTACGTGCTTTATCAGACAAACAACTGTTACCGTCTCATTGTATAAAATTGCTTGGGGAAAACACAGTACCTGGAAACTAACGTCTGGGTCAGGAGGGGGAGGTGAAGAAAAGTTCAGTACTGAGTCAGAAAGGCCCTGAAAGTTGGCATGTTGTCCTGTGAGTTCTCAGTTGGCAGCGACGCAGGCGTCCAGGAAGGTGTGCTTCCCTAAGAGTGTGGTCTGCAGACAATCCAGGAACCCTAGGAAAGGAAACCACCCTGTCTTCAGAGAGGGTGAGTGGAACAGCACTGTGTCCACCCCTATGATCTCTGAGTTGCCTGGAAGCCTTTCCATTGCGAAGGTTAGAGAAGAGATTTTATTTCTTTTATTTTGTAAGAGAGAAAAAAGAGAAAACACCCTGGAATTAATAAAGAAATGCGTAAAGAGGGAGGAACTTACACTGGCTCACTCCATCAGAGGTGCAGTGGAGGACATGCCATATAACACATCGTGCTACGTTCGCTTGTCAGCCTGGCATAAAACTTGATGAAAAGGTGTTTGCGGTTACTGTTGTTCTTCCTTTATCTGTCTTATTCGGCGACATTTAACCCTAGCTGGCTCCTACATTTTATCAGGCTGTTGTTGGGACTGTCAAAACAAATAAAATTATTAGCCCCCAGGATCACAGAACCCTTCCCGTCTGGCTACCATCTCTCCCCTTGAAGAACCTTTATAGATTTTTAGTCCAGATTGGAGGCCTCATGGGAAGGACAGAAACATGGATCCCAGGAAACAGGAGACCCCTTGAATCCCCTTGCAGTGCACTGCCAGTCTCAGCTGTCCTTCACCTGACTTCCTGGGGGCTCTGAGACAGGCAGCGGCCCAGCGCAGGAGCCCTGGGAACTGGGAACTGTCTGTTGGTCTTCTCTCTAGGTAACTGTGTTAAAATCTCCTACTCCAGCTGCAACACTTGTTTTACAAGAGCCCCGGTTTTGTCTGACACAATATGGAACAGCATTTGTCATCCGTTATCAGGGGTGATATATCTGTTAGCCCGCAGAGAAACATCTGCTGTGCGTTAATCTCCAGTGTGGAGGCCAATATTCATAGGATACGGCTGCATACAATCACAGCACTAGACGGCTGTCCAGTCTGACATGAAGGCTCGCTGGCAGGCGGGCAGAAGCCGGTTTTATTATCTTTCTCTTACATATTTATCCGTGTCAAATATTTCTGAGAATCCCATACGTTACCTCTCCTTTTATGCATTGTTGTTCAGAGTTGACAAGCCATCGACATTCAAATGAGAAATTTATGTTACATATTAAATATGGACATCTGAATGATTATCAAATCTATAGAAGCCAAGCCTGGCCAATCACCCCTAAATAATGGATGAGAAGTAGATGGGACTCAATTTGTTCAGTGCAGAACCTCGGCGACCCCGCCTCGTGCTTCATCACCGCAGCCCTGTCATTATTTGCTCCTATTCATCTGCCTTGGCATCACTCAATAAAATCCGCACATGATAAAGAGAATAACCTTGGTCCACGGTTGAGAATAAAGGAAACGATCATTTCCTCCCTAGGCAGGTAGGGACCCAGTGGTTCCTCTGTGCATTGGCATATACATCAGTATTTCAGGGGGATGGGAGGCCGTGTGTGTGTGTGTGTGTGTGTGTGTGTGTGTGTGTGTGTGTGTGTGTGGTGTAGTGCAGAATTCCAGAGCTGAGGTCGAGGGCAAGCTTTCCTTAGAACTTTCAGGGTAAGTGTATAACAGAGGAGCCTCAGGCCTGGGAAAGTGTGGGGTGGGACCAGCAGCACAGTGGTGATATGGCGATGTTCTTCCAGAGAGAAGCACAGTTAATATGGCGTAAGTGTAATGGCAACAACGTAGTTGTCCAAGAAAGCAGCTTTCATCTCCCAAGGGAGTCTGAGGAAATGACAGTCCCTTGAGTGGAGCTGTTGCTACAACAACTTAAAATATTGGTCCATCTGTGGGTGAGAGAGATTCAGGAGAAGTGAGGTTAGACATATCTGGGAGGTAAAAGGATTTTCAGTAACTCCAGAGTTGCTGAAGGCAAAAGAAGGCAGGGTACCTTGACTGTATTGGTGACAGCAACAAAAACAAACCCAAGCAATCAGAGGCGAGACAGGTGAGCAACGTATCTCACAGAGGCCATCCTGCTACACAGCATTAGCTGCTTGCTGTGTGTTAGCTGCTATGCAAGGCCAACACACCTATGGAACTTAACTTTGCTCCCACAGTTTTATACGACTGGTTTAAAACAAATTGTGGAGACTCAAAACACGGTGTTCTGTACTTGGAAACAAATAAGTACCATTGTTCCACAGTGTGCGTGAAACAAAACAAAACAAAAACTACACAGCTATTGATTTTCAACTTCCTTGAGTGTATCAAGAACACTGTCTGTAGGCAATGTGCCCTGCCCTGAGTCTCTTTGGGTGACACCCTGGGACACTGTTCACTGTCTTGTGGTAAGTGTTTGGAAATAATTTTCAAGGATCAGGCTGTTACAAAAGACTTTGATTAAGTTAAAGCTCTTTTGCAGTACAGTGTCTCCTACTCTATGTACCCGTGATCTCCTCAACCAGAGGTTCTAAACCCCAAACCCTCTTCCTTATGGCTTCTGGAAGTCTCTCAGACCATCATATATGAGGGGAAAATTGGAGTTTTGCAAGAAGCTAACTGGCTTTGTTTTAGGATTCTATGTTCCATCCCCACTGTTTTCTTTAGGACATACAGGCCTATATGCTGTAAGGAGGCTCACTCAGGTATTGAGCAGGCCACACATCCAAGAGAATATCACCCTTTCCAAATTCAAGGTGGGAAGGAGGAATTGACTTTGCCCTGTTACTCCGGTAATCTTTATCACGTGAGAGGAATACTATTGTGAATTTCAGAGTGGTCTAAGAACCATTTACTAGGGACAACCTGTTAGGGCTCCATTTCCTCTTGAACATGGAATGTCCAGTGGCCTGGGAAACTGTGGCATTGTGAGTGTTCCTGGGTGACTCCACTGAGGTGTCCACTAAGGGAAGAGTTGCTGAACAGAGTCTACTGATCTGCTTATGGGATATACCCAAGCTCCTCGCGTATCTGAGGAGTGCATGCCTGCTTCTGCCGTGTAGACCTGAGAAATCATGGTACTGCCTTTGCTAAGGACTCTTGGGTGTGAAAGAAGGAATTCAGGGGAGTAAAGGACAGGACAGAAAATTGGCAGAGTTGATAGAGAGGTTGGGGTGTGACTCAGCTCAGGGTGATGTTACAGGCCACCAAGACTGAGGCTGCAGGGCTTGACTTGGACATATGCTATACTGTGTGTATGGGTTTGTGTGTGTTTGCATGATGGTATGAGTTGCATGAGTTTGTGTGTGTGTGTGTGTGTGTGTGTGTGTGTGTGTGTGTGTGTGTGTGTGTGTGTGTGTGTAGAGGACAGAGGACTACCCTGGCTGTTGTTCCTCAGATGTTAGCTACATTGTTGGTTTGAGAAGGGATCTCCTAATGGCCTGGAGCTCTCCATGTGAGATTTTCTTGGCTCTGACTTCCCAGTACTGGAATTGCAAGTGCATGCCACCTGCTCTGAGGTCAGCACTTTATGTCCCCAGACACAGGATCACTCTTGACCATGTCATACCCAGCACTGTTGCCATGTACAGGTAGAGAAGCCACTGGTATCCTTGCTGGGGATCACTTGAACCTGCTGGATTTATTCTCTGAAGCAGGACTGTTGGTCTAAGGTAACTGGGGTAATTGGCCCAGTGGTCATGCTGTTGTGCATACAATTCTGAGCAATATACTAAGACTCTGAGGCTCTCTTCCTTCCTTCCTTCCTTCCTTCCTTCCTTCCTTCCTTCCTTCCTTCCTTCCTTCCTTCCTTCCTTCCTTCCTCCTCCCTTCCTTGCTTCTTCCCTTCCTTGCTTCCCTCCTTCTTTCTTTCTTTCTTTCTTTCTTTCCTTCCTTCCTCTCTTCCTTTCTTCCTTTCTTCCTTCCTCTCTCTCTTTCTTTCTTTCTTTCTTCCTTCCTCTTTCTTTCTTTTTCTTTCTTTCTTTCTTTCTTTCTTCCTTCCTCTTTCTTTCTTTTTCTTTCTTTCTTTCTTTCTTTCTTCCTTCCTTCCTTCCTTCCCCTTTCTTCCTTCCTTCCTCTCTTCTTTCTTTCTTTCTTTCTTTCTTTCTTTCTTTCTTTCTTTCCTTCCTTCCTTCCTTCCTCTCTTCCTTCCTTGCTTCTTTCTTTCTTTCTTTCTTTCTTTCTTTCTTTCTTTCTTTCCTTCCTTCCTTCCTTTCTTCCTTTCTTCCTTCCCTCCTTGCTTGTGTGTGCCTGTGTGTGTGGGAAGGGGGAGTTGTAGGTCAGAGTATGAGGCTAAATTGATTATCTACTATTCTATCTATCTATCTATCTATCTATCTATCTATCTATCTATCATCTATTGTCCATCTACTTATCTATTTAGAGACAGGGTCTCTTCTTGAACCTGGAGCTCATTGCTTTGCGTAGTCTGGCTGTCCAGCAAGCCCCCAATCCCCATCCACCTTTCTTTACCCCTACCCCAGCCCTTGGGTCACAAGTATGCTCTACTGCCTACAGCTTTGATACGTGTGCTGGAATCTGAACTCAGATGATCATAGTTGCATGGTGAACACTTCACTTCATCCCAGAGTGAAGTTTATAAGTTAGAATCTTCCTGTCTGTGAAAGAGGGAATGAATGGTCCTTGAACTGAAGAAATTTGTCGTTTCCCTTCACAGTATGTACAGGCTGGCTCTGTGAGAAGTTTCTAGTTAATGAATACATAGGTGTTTTTGCTTTTTCTTTGTTTCTCAATCACAGTCATCTCAGAATCTCAGGTGTGGGAGTAGTAGACATAGATGAGATTTCAGCTCTTGGAGACCATAGAGATTCTGTTCATAAGTCTGTGCCCTGGATTGATGTGTTTCTGAAGTAATGAGGAACCATCATTTCTAGGAAGTAGTACATGAGGGGAAGACATGGGACGGGTGACAGGGACGAGAGACGCCTACCTGGGAGCAGCTTTTTGGGTTAAGTCACAGAACACAGACACCAGTGAAGACAGTGCTGTGGCTTGGAGAATTTTGTCTAATTCACAAAGGAAGGATGGTGAGAAACTTATAAGGGTGGGGCCTCCAAAGCCACCCTTGAAACCTGCCGTGAACACGGAGCCTTTCACTGGGCAAAGTAGCCAAGCAGAGAGGAAGTATCCCTTCCTCAGGCACTGTTGCTGAATGCTGACATCTTCCAGGTTACAACCCTCTGATTGTGTAGCTTGTGGGGGTGGGGAACGGAATTTTCTAGCATTCTACTCTAACCAGAGCTGCATTTGCTTGGACACTCGAACCAATTTTGTGGTTCCTTCAGTGACTATCCCAATGTGAGTGTATATCACACACACACACACACACACACACACACACACACACGCACACGCACATACACATGCACACGCACACGCACGCACACGCACACACACACGCACATGCACACACACACACAAACACACACATACTTTTCCTGTTCCAACAGAGAAGATGGTAGAAGCATTGTGGGCTTCACATACACAATGTGTTCAGGCCTATCCTCTGTGAGTCGGTTCTCCAACCCGAGGTAGGATCATAGCCCCTGGGGACAGCCGCTTGAGCTGCATCTGGGGACCATCGTGGTCTGTGCTGGGAGGCTAATGCTGGCAATAAGCACCCAGGACTATCTGCTAATCAGGAAAGATGGCAGCTGCTCACATCGGAAGGATTGCAGGACAGGACAGGCAGAAGAGGCTGCTGGCAGGGCAGAGCTGGGGATAAAAAGCTCCATTTTGCTATGGATTAAAATCAATTTTGATCATCCAAATCTTTCTAATGAACAATTTAATATGGCCCCATAGTGACTGCAAAATTCAAAGCTTCAGTCGCAAGGTATTGATACCATCAGATAGCCAATGTCCCATATCCAGTGACCATCTTTGAAAACCTCGCCCTTGGGGGATTCTTCAGCCAGGGTAGGAGGAAGGGGCCGCCTCCCCCTCACTACTCTTCCAGGTTACAGATCTCTTTGGATGCAAGAATATGGCTGGGTTTTTCACGGCACTATTTATAGACCTAAAAGAATTGGTGGATGGGTTTTCTCTTGTGCACGATCTCATTGCGCTGAGCACGCGCCATAGCGTGCAGCTCTCGGGGGATACTTGCTTGCGGCAGTGCAGGGCAAATCAGATGCCATGGACCGTGGATCTTTTCAGTTCAGGTTATTATTTTGCAGGAAATAATGCGTGTTAAAAGAACTTGTTGGATATTTTCTGCTAATATAAGTTTGTCTGATAAGAGCTTCCCGGGGAAGCTGCCTCCTGTGGAGCGACGGCTTGAACACAACATTTAAAGCCCTTGGTGTCAGGCTGTTAAGGATTCAATTTTTTTAATGAACATTTAATTAATATTAATGTTATGCTAACAAAATACATTGATTAAATAACTCCTGTAATTCATTACATATCTTGCTGGAAACTGGCAAAATACATGCACTGTGAAAATTCCTTTGAAGTTTAAAAGCATTGGAGGATTAAAAATTCAGGAGACACACCACATTAAAAGTATACTGTGCTGGTTTTTACTGACTGACACTGGTAGTGAGTGAGTGTGTGTGTGTGTGTGTGTGTGTGTGTTCTTACATCAGATATATTCTACTCTCAGGAATATCAATTTCAATGTCAGCCCACATTTTAGTTCTTTTAGTAACTTCAATAACTATATGGTATATATTATGGTAACTAGCATATCCAGGCAGTAAAGTTGACTAGCCTAGCCCATCCTTTGCTGTCCCCTTGGCACAGGGATATATAGAAGACTGGTGCTGGATACTTGAGCTGAATTCCCCCATGAACCTTTTGTTTGTATGTAAAGATGTCCTCCAGCCTTTGGAGAAAGGACATGGAGAGTGGGTTGAGTATCCATGGGTAATTATTTACAAATGGCAGGAGGTATTTTAAGACTGGTGTCTGCTCCGTGAGGTTCTCCAGGAGACTCCTTCTCTGGTGATGGATGGGGGTACCCTACCTCCGGCCCACATATGCACCATGGCCTTGTGTTCACAGTTGACACTGTAGAAGTCTAATGCATCTGCCATTCAACTATCAGTTCCTCACAGGATCTTTGGCAAATTATTTGCCTTTGTTGCATTCATTTTTGTTTATAAAATACTAATTACCTCTTTTATTGTTTGAAGAGATTAAAAGTTAATAGGAGAAACTAAATAAACAGAATGCCATTCTGCACAAACTATATAAGCTGGTAATTAATTTCTGGCCTCCTCTGAGCTAATTAAGTCATATAAAGAAATGAAGTTAATGAACCACAATTCCAGTCATACGAATGTAGAGACAAGCAGTTTGACTTAATGAATTAATACGATATTTCCTTTCTTAGAGGATTTCCAATTGTTCTCCTAATCTGAAGGCCCCTTTAATGTCCCTTTCTGGTTAAAATGTTTAATAAATGGTAGGGCAATCTGGTAGTGGTATGAACCTGGGGCTATCATGGAGGGCAAGATGTGATATAGCACCTCCTAAGAACCTCTGATGTTAGAGATGCTGTCCCTGTTCACTTGGATAAGCTGTGGTCCACACCTAGTAATCCAGTGAGAGTGAGCTTACCCATTCTGGGAAGACTGCCATTGCATCTGAGGTCTGTAGCGCTGAGCATTAGGAGATGGACTTCGGGCTCCTGTCTCATCCTGGAAGCCTTTTACTACTGAGCGTTTCTTACCCGCATACATCTTTGACAAGTTTTGACAGCCGTAGCCGTGAGGATAGCCACAGATGCTGTTCTCTAAACAGGAGCCCCACCCAGTGTAATTAAACTTCTTGTTCATTAAAATTAAAAACCTTGTCACAGACTTTTGTACCATGAACTCTTTATCTTTGCTAGGAGTCTCTCTAGAATTGATATATTTCCAGGACTCATGATTTGGTCCTGGTATCGCCCCATACCCTAGCATCTTGCAGAGCTAATGAGCTTCATGCTTCTGTGACAGTTTTGTATGTCCCAATGTCAAAGGTCAGGACTTGGCAGCAAAGATGGTCTCCAGTGTAACAGCAACACCTATTGGTGTGTTCTCTAGTGTTCATGTTACCATGAAGAAACATCGGCCAAAGGGAAGGGTTAATCTTGGCTCTTGGTTTGTAGCCGTAATCCATCAGTGCAGGAAGACACAGTCACAGAAGCCTGTGGAGGCTGATCCCCTCAAACTGGTGCTCTGTTTCCTCTGTTTTGTAAAATGATACATGCATATCTGAATGTGTGTTCCTTCTATGGATGCTCATGGTTGATGTCAGGGGTCTTCCTGCACCACTCTCCACTGTATCCATTAAGGCAGGGTATCTCAACTGAATTGCAGCTCATCAACAACTAGTCTCTATCCAGTTAGCCCAGGGATTGCCTGTCTCTGTCTTCCAAGTGCTGGCACTGTAAGCAGGCCACCATGGCCACCGTGGCCACCACCACTTACACTGGTACTGGGCATCAGAAGTCCCCGCCTTATGCTTCTGTGTCAACTTTAACCACCGCACCAACACTGCTCTCTCCTCTCTGTTCATTAGGATTCCTTGCTCCCAAGGGTGAGCCTTCCCTCCACTAAATCTCCCTGAAAGCCTAGCCACAGACATTGCCAGAGGTGTGTTTCCAAGGTGATTGTGAATCCAGTGGAGTTGACAACGAAAACTGTCAATCGGGATGACAGGGAATGAGTCCTCTGCGATCCAGTGAAGAGCTTGTGTCCACCATAAAAAGGAAAAATAGAAGGGAAGAATGAAAAAAGAGCTTCTGAGGTCGTGTCCACAACAGTCTGTGTCTAGGTGTCCCTGCATGCCAGATGAGGATGGCAGTTCTCCTGAAATCAGAGGACAGGCAGTTGTGAGCCTCCTGATATGAAAGAGGAGCATGGGTTTCCTGCAAGAGTAATAAGCACCCTTAACCCCTGAGCCATTGCTCCAGCCCCAGAAGCCTGAGAGTCTGAGAAAGAAATGGGTTTTTAAGGCCAAATCTGCCACAGTGTGCAAAGGGGATTTTCAACGTGGGCAACTTCTGCCCCGACACCCATGGTTTTTCCCACAGGCTAATCAGGATCTTCTGTTTCCTTCTGTCCTAGAGGTGCCTTTGCTGATCCAAGAAGCAGGAATTTTGTGAACAGTTGCCTTCTTCACCTGCACTGAACAAGTCTTTACAGCAGGAGTTCATGCAGATTCTCATCTCCATCCATTCCCTCCTGACACATCAGAGGGGAGAATAATGCACAGGCAGGAACCATCGGCCTGCCCTTTCTTCAGTCTCTCAGAAGAACACAATGGTACACAGGTGTGGGTACAGAATTCAAAGCCCTCTGCTTCTATGCTGGGTATAAGACCACAGACAGAGGAGGGACTCAATGTTCCTGAGTCTCTGGGTGTTTATCTAATGATCAGGGTCATGCCATAAAACAAAGGAAGACAGGGAATGTGGCATGCACCCTCCAGAAGGCCAGAGACTCCAATGACCAGGAACTCTGGAATCTGGTCTCTTCCTTAATGCTCTGCTGGCCCTGGATTCTCGTTCAGTGTGGCTGTAATTGGGTCTTGTGAGCTTAGTATCTTTCCTCAACCATAGACCTTACTTCCCAAGATAGACCAATATGGTACATCTCAGAGAAAGATGGCCTTTCTCAGCCTGGAAAGAATTGAGCCCTTTGCCCTAAAGAATGCCTTACACGCACTGCCAGTGTCTCCTTGTGGTTCAGTGATGCTATCCCCACTGTCTGAGCATCTAAAGGCCGCCAGCACTGACTACTCATCTTAGAAACACGTAAAGACTACATAGTACCTCCTGGCACCTTCCTGGCGAACAGGAATCCCTCTGATCCCTTCCTGTTTCTGACTCAAGGATGAAATTTAGTTGAGAAAAAAGTGAACAGCATTGGCCAAATGCACCGCATACTTACAAAGGGATAAATTGAAACCAACAGCCATGCTTCAGATACCTCTTCCCTACAAGTAGAACAGCCCTTCCTTTCGGTATGGAGAGACGGTAGGTCCTGGAGGGATATTTGGGGAAAGTACACTGTGTCAGAGTGCCTAGTGAGCCCTTGACCGTCATAGGATCAAAGTTATTCCTATCTTATCTTTTGTCATTGACAAGAGACAGAGTGGCTGGGTAGGCCGCTATGCATCATCTGGGACTCCTGGACCTTGAGCCGGAACTGAGAGAGAAGCAGCCGATGCCTGGTCCTTCACAGTCACGAGTTTACCATTTTATGATATATTCTAAACACCAAGCTCGGCACTGTATGGGGTGACCTATTAATGATGCTTATGCTTGCTCCCTCTGGTTAGATATGACCTCCATAAATGCAGATCCATAATCTATTATGCATCTCTTTCCTTTGTGCCTCATAGGACCATTGGCCACCATAAAGCAGAGTTTGTTGTCATAGTATCAAAAAAAAAAAAAAAAAAAGCGATGTAATGAGAGTTATGTCTATAGCAACGGTGGCAAGACTGCTAATGTTCCTAGTAGAAGTAGATGGGAGAAGGGACATAGACCTTCACCTGGAATTCCAGCCATTACTCCAAACTCCCCCACCCACATATGATCTTGGAAGGTACCGCAAGGGTATCTAACCTTTTGACAGTGATATGATTGACACCTGTAAGTGTGTAGGGGTGCAAGTATAGCTATCCCTGATCACATGCAGCCCATGTGCTTCAGGTTAAGCTTGAGCTGATCTGTCAACCCCCTCATGGAAGCCAGGGTTGGGGGAGCCTTTCTCGTTTCTCCCTCCTGTGACCTACTAGAAAGGTTTCTTTACCGTGAATGAAAGCCACAAGGAGCCAATCCATTGCATGAACAGAGGCTGGGCTCTAACAGTATACAGGATTGGTGGGAGGACCACCTGGTGTAAATCATGGGGGTCTGTGAAATCAAGTAAATCAGCATACCACTGGTAGATCTACTTTATTACCTTAATGACCGAGTATTTGAACCTGCCACTTTTAGAACAATAGTCTTGAAGCAGAGTTGTCCTTTCCCCCATGTCTAGGAGCCAAAGACATCTCCCAGAGAATAAGCCCTGAATAGTCCCAGTACTACCCATAGGTCTTTGTAGAACAACAAGAACAACAACAGGACATTGTGCTTGGATTCCTGAGCATGGTTCCCATCCTTCTCAGCACCCCATCCATTTACTCTCTACTCTTTCAAAACCATTTGCACTGGAAAACACCCTTGGGTTGCTCTTGGTTGTGAACTTTACACCTCTAAGAAGAGGGAAACTCAGCTGAGTAGTTGCCTTTGTCAGACTGGCCTATGGGAATTTTCTTGACAGTTAAGTAGGGGGGCCCAGCCCACTGTGGGTGGAACCATCCCTAAGAGGGTAGGACTGGGCTATGTAAGGTCCATGAGCATGAACCTGGAAGCAAGCACCATTCATTCCCTCATGGCCCTACTTCTGTTTCTTCCCCCAGCTGTTGCTTGAGCTCCTGCATTCTCAGACACAGCTCCTGCTGGTGTCCCCAGAGATGATGAAGTCCTCAGGCTGCTGATATCCCTTAGGAGGTAGAAGAGTGATTACAGATCCCAGAGGGCTGCAAAGATGTGGGTGAGGGGCACTGCTTGCCTTCCTGTGGTGAGTTTCAGGAGTTTGCTAGTCCTGTGCATGGCGAAGGTAATATCAGAGGGTGGGAACATCTGGAGTTTGAGGACTTCTTCCTCCTCAAGCTGACGCTTTGTTGTGATCTGTCTGAAGGCTACAGGTACCAGGAAGGCCACTAGTGGACTTTCTCCTTTGAGTTTATGGAAGAAAATATGAAACTTCAGGACACAGGACAAACACACAGTAAGAGTTGACAGCAAAGTCATGCTGGAAATATCTGAGTAAGTGAAGCTGTCTTGATGCTGTAGCTGGAAGCTTGAGCATCCCCCAAGAATTTAGTGTTGAAAGGTTGGTCACCAGCTTGGCGCTACTGGGAGGTAGTTAGACTCTTAAGGCATGCAGCCTAAAGCAAGGTCTCTGGGTTATTAAGGAGCATGGCCTTGAGGAAGACAGGGACCCTGGTCTCTTCCTTTCTCATTCTTCCACCTCCCATGTGGTATTTGATCTCCCACTTTCTCCTGCCCTGATGAGTCAACAGACTCAAAGCCAGGAAGCCAAACAAAGGCAGGCTAAACCCTCTGTAGCCCCTTCTCTCCTAAAACTCAACCTTCTCAAGTATTTGCTGCAGTGGCACACTGGATTGTTCAGTTGTTGGCCAGTTGTGGGGCACTCTCATGTCCATGTGGCTCAGCCACCAAGGCTCGAAGAGACACGTGTTGCCCAGATAGTTCAGTTGCCATACCTATGGAATACAGCTGGTTACAGCTGAAGCTAGATAATGTACACAAACGCTCACAGAGGTAGGTACCTGCTCTGTCTAGAGGAGGCACACACATAATCACACTGTAAAGAAGTATGGAAAGCTAAATTGTTACCTTAAAAGTTTTGTTTTAATCAAAACAAAAATAATCTTAAGGTTTCTGAATAAATGTTATGGGAAACTGAGCCTGGGTGGTTCACACAGGATTCGGCATATGTGAACAGAGTCAGACACCAAAAACAGCTCAGTGTGATATGTGAGAGACTGTATCTGGCTTGAGCTTGCCATTAACTAAAGCACAGGGGTCTATGGCAGAGGCCTCCGATCCCGAGTGGACACTAGTTGATCAATTTTATTTCCATCCTCCAATCAAGAGCAAGGCTGACAGAGACCCAGAGATGTATTTCATCTTGATTTACCAAATTTCATTTACCCATCTCCATTATTTGCTCAGATGCTAAGAATACATCTTTTCTTGGCCATTTGCTCCTAATTGATGAGGTGGCCATGCGTGCAGGTCTGGCTCTGTGGCGGGCTGTCTCTTGCTTTTGATCGACTGTGGATGAAGATGGCTTTTAGGACTTGCAGTGGCCGATTCTACAGGCACACGACACTCGTTACTAATGAAAAGCATGGCTGTCAGGCCCTGGAAAGCCATCTAATTAAACTGGGAGATTTCCATAAAACGAGTTTGAAATCAATCCGTCAATACTGAAACCACTTAGGAAAATGTAGTATGAGCAGTGTGCCTCAGCCCAGGAGAGGGGCAGGCATGATATCTGTCTTCTGCTTGGGCTCATGGGGCTGTCTGTCTTTCCATGGCCTGAGCATGATCCCTAGGAGTATCTTCTCTCGGAACTCAGAGATTCAGACACACATCACATACCAGGACAAAGGTTCAGCTGTGGTTCCTGATGGAATCACCGCCCTGCACTGTAAGCTGTTCAGCTCATGGAGCCTGTCGGCAGTATTGTCTCTCATACTGAACTGTCTGAATGTCCTACCTGTTCCAAATTGTTGGAGCAACCTACAGGTGTTCTCTAGTATGTGACCTTTGTGCACAAACACCAACATCTAGATAGTTAAATTGCATTTTCTTTTGCACTGTGAAATCGAGAATCGCTTTATATGTAGAAAATTTATTAAGGCTTCGACAGGGAAACTTATAACAAGTGCGCCTAGCCAGTAATCTCTGTGTGGTGAGATGTTCTGTCCTGAGGAGAGGGGACTAGTTTCTGGGCTATAACCTCTCCTAATACTTGGTTTGGGTAAGCCAAATGTCATCTTAACAAACTTCACATATACTATCTAATAATATATGTAAAAAATGGGTTCCACATAACACTATGAATACTGAAGGAATTTCTACCATGATTAAAGAAAATTACGGAAAGGTGGGTAGTTTTAGATTTTAAAGTAGTTGTTGGCTTTATACCCAAGCCTCCCTTTTCATTTACACCTGCCTCAAGGAGTCGAGCTTCTTTCCCTCGCTGATCTTTATCAGGCTTAGTATGCATGGGTTTAAAATGCCAGATCCTGACTGGGGAGCAGGTTAGTTCATAGCACCCTTCCTAGACTTTCCTGCTATAGGCCAGGTTTCCAGCATTCGCCAACCTATTACTGTTTACAATTTATCCTCAAAAAAAAGATCTTTTTCCTTTCCCTATGTATATATCCAACACACACACACACACACACACACACACACACACACACACACACACACCTTGCAATGGCTTCTGGGAGGTGGTGCTTTCTCTGCTTAGAGTGGGTTGAGCTACAGGGAGTTCGGGTTTCAGTTTTACATACTTAGGAAATGGGAGGCTAGCTAACAAGGCCAGGTGGCTTGCTTAAGTGACTCTGGCAGCTAGTACCCTGAGTGCACCCCCCCCCCCCGATATGATCACTTTGTGTAAGCACTTATTCAACGACTGCTTCCTACACATCCTGTAGCCTTCTGGACTTGGCGTTCATCAAGTGCTGAGATTAATCAGATATTGATTATGTGAGTTAATGTAAGTAAAGGACTTTGATCACTCGAGGACACAGTGGGGGAAAGGTAAGAGAGCTCACTGCTGAGGCTACCACTATCCCCGGTTCTGGGGACACATAGATAGCACACGAGTAGTGACACAAGAGACTCTTACAGGGCAGGCACAGTGGCACATACCCGCAGTCCCAGCACTTGGGAAGTAGAGGCAAGAAGCTCAGGAATCCAAGGCTATCCTCATCAACATAGCGACTGAGAGGCCAGCCTGGAATACTTTGTCTCAAAACAAACAAGCCATAGAGTAGTGATCTCAGGACACAGGGTTGCAGGAAGGTCCCTGGATCTGTCTCTAATATCTGGGAGACCTGAGCCTTGGTGTCTAAGGAGAGTCCAGCGATAGTACAGGCAGACAGGGTGTCAGCTGGGCTGGCTATAGCAGCTATGTGGAATGACAGTCACATAGGTATGGCTGGCTAGAATTGCATTGTTCAGGACAAGCCTTCGAAAAGATTGCAGGGTCATGGCAAATAGCTCTTAGGTCACGGCAGAGGATTATGGGACTCACTACTCCCTAGAGACTATGGAGTCTACTACTCCCAAAGCTCGTATTTTTGGCATAAGGTGCTTTGAGAAACATCCAGTGTTTATACCAGCTGCTAATATTCCATGTGTCAAATGCGATTTCTCCCCTGCTGTGGGACTGAGAAGAATCCTGGAGTCCAGATTGCCCCACCTAGTCCAGGGTGACAAAGCTCGAGGTCCTGTGTGTCTCCTCCCACACAACCTTGTTCCACTTCCACCCATGTCCTTCTGAGAGCCCTGCCACTCCACAGGCTCCTGGCCAGGTGGCTTGGGCTGTCCACTGATGCAGTCCCTCTCCTTCACTCCTACAAGCCTCCTGTTAGCATGTGTTCTGAACCATTTCATACCTGCTGGGCTTCCAAATGGGACATCAGCAAACACAAAGACGGCTCTTAGCTTTGATCTAAAACTCTCTGAGCAGAGAATGTAAGCACAGCTCTGTTGTTAAGGTAACTGCCACACGCAAAAACTACACAAGGCGCTTACCTATGAAATTGTGCCTGCCCACCTGGGTACTTCTGTAATAATCATCATTCCTCAGCACATGGGATAGCTCACTTGAAACAAATGAAACATGGTCCAGGGGCTGGACTCCTGGAAATTGTCCCTTTCCATGCCTTCTTGTTTCTTGCTGCTGTGTCACACCCACAAGTGCGCCACATGGCTTAAACTCATGCCCTCGCATGTCATGTAGGGATCCAGTGCACACCTGGATTATCTTGGTCCCTACCAAGGCCCCTCTCCATCTGGAAACTCATAAATATTTCGAGTTGAATTAAATTGACACGCGCCATGGCTAGCTTTGGCACGGCTGGGCTGAGCCACTCTGTATGCACAGCATTCTTCCACTATTGGGCTGGCACCAATGTGTTGTTTACTGATTTACGCTAATTCAAACAGTTTATAATATGTCAGAATTTTTCCAGGGGTTATAGAAGAGATGTTTGGGAAGGCATGCACAGACACTGATAATTAGTACATTAGCCCTAGGGTGTTTCACAGGCTTGTTTCTGCAAAAGGGAGAGAGAAATAAGAAAACACCTGGGTATGTTAGCAAAAAACATATATTTACAGAAAAACGTACACATTTAAACCCAAGCAGGCATTCACTGGCACATACACACTGTACACTTATGCACAGATTCACTGATTCATGGCAAGAGAGTGCACACAGGTGTGCACACAGGTACTAATGCACACAGAGGTGCGTGTGTGCATGCGTGTGTGTGTGTGTGTGTGTGTGTGTGTGTGTGTGTGTGTGTGCTTGAGATTTGATGCCAGTTTTCACTCTCTCCTTCCCTGTGGACCCAACCTGCACTGTCATGGCAACACAAGGTAAACTGACTTCTGGTCTTTTGGACCCACTTTCTCAGATAGGCCCTGCCCGGACTGAGGCTGCAGAAGACTGGACTCCACTAGGAGCTGCTGTTCCCCACAGGGAAGCCATGGGTTAAAAAGTAAATGGTTTGTATTCATCCCAAACTTTCGATTTAATGGGAGAATCTCTAAGACACAATGGAAAGCTTTTGTGAAGGCAACGTTTATTGCATCCATTTACAAAATCTTTTCAAAAAGTCAGAGGAGGTCTTATAAAGCCAGGCTTACAAAAGAACACAGGCTACATTTTTTTGGCAGGGTAGGTTAGTCTGAAACCACTTCTCTTTGGAAACGGATGTGACCCATCAATGCTCATAGTCTAAAGGAATCTTAAAAGGTTGTCATTAAATCTCAAAATTCACAATAACTATGAATTTTAACTCCAACATATATTGTTTCCTAAGAATCTTAGAGGTCAGGATTCAACTTTCTACCTGACAGCTGAGCCTTCTCCGGTGATGGGAGCGTCTTTGTTGTACAGGAAAGAGGGAGGGAGGGAGGAAAAGAGGGAGGGAAGAAAGGAAAAGGAAAAATAATAGAGGAGGAAGGGAATGAGGAAAAAGGAGAAGGGAAGGACACAAGAAAGGAGGGAGGACTGGGGGTTGGAAACAGGATCAGAGCAAAGCCCTCATCGCCTCTCCCCGCCCTGACAGAGATTACAACTCCCTGTCCAGCAGATAACAAGCATCACAGCTCAAAGCCGCCTTTCAAGCTAGTGGTTCCTTCACTAATAATCGGGATTTATTACCGGGCCCATCTGCTGTCTCTGTAAGGTCACAAGGTGAACCACAGGCATGGCTGATGTCACCATCAAGGTAGCTGGTTGCAAATGGACCCTGACAAGTGTACTTTTAAAAGAATAGTGTAGCAAGAGCACTCTGAGCATGGATGTCACGCCGATAAAGAGAATCACCCTAAAATACTAAAAAGATGTTGAGTTTTAACTCTTTCATCCATGGGCTGGAGTTCAACTGTCAACTAGGTACCTGAGCGTCAGCCAGAAAGAAAGAAGCTGGGATCAGTGGCACGTGGCCAGGTGCATCCCTATGCACTGGAGGCCAGAGGTACCAGCTCCAGGAGATCTCTCCAGAACGCATGTTTGTCACAGAGAAGTAGGGAGAAAGCACAGTGCCCAGCAGCTCCAACTGTGACTTCTAGTGTCTAGGTCTTGCTTCCAGAAACTAGTGTCACATGCTCCTGTGATTTTTTTATTCATATTTAGATAGGTGATAATGATGCAGCTAGAGCCGGCACTTCTCCAGGGCTGTTGTTCATTAGGTCATGATCAGGGTGCTCCTCCCTCCAGGGTGCTCCTCCCTCTATGGTGCTCCTCCCTCCAGGGTGCTCCTTCCTCCAGAATGCTCCTCCCTCCAGGGTGCGCCTCCTTCTAGGGTGCTCCTCCCTCCAGGGTGCTCCTCCCTCCAGGATGCTCCTCCCTCCAGGGTGCTCCTCCCTCTAGGGTGCTCCTCCCTCCAGAGTGCTCTTCCCTCCTATTCATTTTCAGTTGAGCAGGAGAGGAAGCAGGGCAGAAAGGTCCATGCTAGGCACATCCAGTGAGGACGCAGGAGCACTTCTGCTACAGTCTATTGTTGGCTTGTCTCCGATCACCCTCATGCAGGCTGCCCCTTTACACTGTTAGAAACAAACTGTGTGATGGTCATCTTCCTGAGCATATTCATCCTGCTCTGCTCTCTGCCTCAGCCATGGCTGGCATCATTCCCTATAGTTTGTGGATATAGTATAGTTCTCTATGCCTAAGTCTCCAGAGAAGACATGTACAATACATGTATGAAGTATCCAGGCAGGGTCCCAATTTCCCGGAAACCACCATCCAACTCAGCCAAGCTCTGTCCTTCCTGGGCTTGACAAAACGTCTCCCAGGTGACTAATGACAAGTGACTGCACCTTCTTGCACCTTGGCATAATGAGTTGGGTGCCCATCTTCATAGTGAGAGTGACACAGAGCAAGGAGGGACACCATGTCCTGAGAATAAGGCAATGAGGACAACACTGGGTCACCAGTGGCTGTCACACTGAAGCTCAGAGAGGTCACATGGATAATGCTCAGCTCCATGCCTGACAAGTCACAGGCACCCAGCAAGGCAGGTGTCCATCATCAGGCTGCTTGTGTATCTGATCATTCTGAACACGTCATGGCCAGCGACATCCCATTACATCTACTTCTTAGCTCGGTCCTTGCTTTGCAGGATCAGTAGATGCCAGCTTTGTCACCCACTTTCTTATTGATGATGTGATTTCTCACATCTGCTTCTCCTTGAACTCCAAAATGGATCCATCAAGTGACCCAATCAATGACAGCCACAGAAGAGAAGAGTCATGTGCAGTTACCTTCTCTATGTGTGGATCTTGGGGACACCCAGGTGCTCCATGGGGTGCATGTTTGCTGACACGGAGAAGGGCAGCCCTCCTCTACTGTTTTCTCACTCTGAAGGCTGAAAGGTACAGTCGGGGTGTTTGTGGTTGCTTATGGTGTTTTGAATGAGAATGCTCTCTACCGGTTCATGTATTTGAAATGCTTGGTTCCCAGTTGGTGGAACTGTTTGAGAAGTGTGGCCCTAATGGAGGAGGGGTTGGTCTTTGAAGTTTCTAAAGTCTACACCATTCTCAGTTCTGTCTGTCGTTCTGTCTGTCTGTCTGTCTGTCTGTCTGCGGTCTGTCTCTCTCAGTGTGTGTGTGTGTGTGTGTGTGTGTGTGTGTGTGTGTGTGTGTATGTATACCTCTCTCTGTGTATGTGTGTCTCTCTGTCTCTCTCTCCCTGTCTCCCTCTGTGTGTGTATGTGTATCTGCCTGTCTCTCTCTCAGTGTGTGTCTGTCTGTCCCTCTGTGTGTGTCTGTCTCTTTCTGTGCCTGTCTCTCTCAGTGTGTGTGTGTTCGTGTATGTCTATCTACCTCTCTCAGTGTGTGTGTGTGTGTGTGTGTGTGTGTGTGTGTGTATGGCTATCTCTGTCTCCGTGTGTCTGTCTCTCTGTGTCTGTCTGTCTGTCTCTGTCTCTTACTCTCCTCCCATTAGACAGTCATGTGAGCATTCTCTCTCTCTCTCTCTCTCTCTCTCTCTCTCTCTCTCTCTCTCTCTCTC
>NC_034604.1:74281580-74291571 GCF_900095145.1 Mus pahari | reverse complement strand
TCCTCCTCCTCCTCCTCCTCCTCCTCTCCCTCCTCCTCCTCTCTGTGCTTTTGGATGTGTAAATCCTCAGTCACTGCTCCAGAGCCTTACCTTCCCGCTTCCACATTCCCTGTCATAGTGAGGACTGTAACCCTCTGGAACTGTAAGCCTCCTGTCAACTCTTCTATAAGTTGTCTTGGTCATGGTGTCCCTTCACAGTAATAGACAGTAACTAAAGACACTGTGCATGTCAGGACTAAGGTGACCACCTGGGTTCTTTTCTTCACCAGCCCTTCTCATCACTCTCTGTTGTGTGCTTCCATGAGTCACCTGCAAGGACAGGTCACCCTTACTCACTCACCCCCATCTTATTGTATCTCCTGTCTACAGCTTGTTATTTTTGGCAGCCTCTCTCTCCATCTACACTGGACAGGCTCAGTATAAATACTAATACAGAGGGCTGGTCCAAAAGGTTCACTTTTGATATACTGTTAGAGACTTTAGCTCTACCACTGCCAGAGCTATGCACATCATTTCATATGGAGTTACCATGTCAATAGAGGTGAATTTAGTTTTTCTAAATAGCATCTATTTTTATTTGATGATGTCGATTCATCAATTCACAATCCAGGTGCAGGCTGGGTACTCGTGCCTTGTCCATTCAGAAGAAGAAGGAGCCCAGCATTTGGGAAAGATGACAGATGATGTGTTAAAGCACCAACACAGCAATGACCTTGAATGGAAGCAGGTGAAGTCGCAGTATTCCTTTCTGAGATGTAAACTTTCTTAATTGGGGGAAGTTCCCTTGTGATTAGAAGTAGGCATGGGATGTTTCTCTGTGAATTCTGCGTGAGATTCCACTGAGAAGTTGACAGTCAAACCTGTGTCAGGTCTGAGGTCATCAACAATTAAATCTCAGGTTTAAAGAAGAGTGTTTTATGCCATTGGTAGACATAGGACCACAGAAACTTCACAGATACCAGGGAGGTATTGGAGGGGCAAATGCATCCTGGTGTAAACCTGTGATGATCACATGTGCTATTACTCTCTACACAGCTGCAGTTGCTCCCTCCCTCCAATAACTGCACATATATAACTTACTAACTAAATGTGACTGTTTGTGATGGAGACCCAAGGTTTGTCCTTCTGCTTTGTACCACAGGTGAGATTTCTGAGCATTTTTTCCCACTCTGGGAGTTCTGGGCCCTTTCTGCATTCTACAGAGCCCCTCAAATTTGTTTCATTTGCCTCCTAACATGGTAAACATCAGTTTAGGTAGTGAGACACAGGTGTAGCAGGCATCCCTTCAAGACTCAGTAGGCTATGTATCTGCCTCAGACGCAGCATGGCTCCTACCTGTGGCTTGCTGGGAACATTCATAGTTCTAGTAGTAGTCATCATAGACACACTGCTGCCTGTGAGCTGCTAACCAGGACTATGTGTGAACACACGTAACACAGTAAATAAAAAATGAGCCCTGCCCTTAGCTACAAACTCTGTGCATTCATCCACCACTCCATTCTGCTGGCTGTTCACCTCAGTGAGACCACATTTCTACATTTGTGGAAAGCCTTATTTTAACACGAGATGGCACATTTGATGAATCACTTCCCATCCTCCATGAAGGTAAGAGGAGTTATCTTCCTCAGCCCCTGACCCGGTGATGGGCCTGGTGGTGATTACTAATTTATTGTAATAGGGAAAATTCAAACAGGGTCTTCCTAGTAAATTCTTCATGAAGAAAATACAGGAACAATGTCCATATGGCCTGGGAATGTTTCTGTGCATACTTTTATTTATTTAGATTTGCTTATAACTCACTGGCACTTGTGAACCTTTAAATTAACATCATTATGCAACTTTTTAAAATGTTGTCACCATTAGCGGTTCTAATTGTGTACCCACTCCTCCTGGGACTCCCAGTCAAGTATCTCAGGTCATCCTATGGTTTACGGACATTAGGTCATCCCACCAATCTGCATGCACTTTGTACTTTCCCTCATTTCTACTGTGTCCTTAAGAACGTGCATGGATTTATAGGTTTCTGTCAACCTGTTTCCAGACACACTTTCCCTTTCTTGTTATATCATCTTCTGATGAAGTACTCTTATTTTCTGATACTAAGCATTTTTAATTTTCTAAACTACTAATTGTTCATTTAGATTACACTGTCTATACTTTTTAAATGTCTCTATTTTACATTCATTTAATCTATATTTTTGGGGGAGTCAGTTTCTTTGGCACAGCCATTTCACTCCTAATTTTTACTGACCTCTATCACTTTTGTTTCCATTATCAGTAACACTTGATAACAAAAAGGATAAAATTCATGAATTTTCACATCATTATTTTTACACTGAATTGGCCTTTGGGGGGGAATCACAGAAGTGAAGACAGAATTACCCCCCCCCCCAGGGAGGACTTCCGTTTTCCTCTGTGAGGCAGCTGGGATGAAGGATTAGTCACTTCAACAACAGGGTATCACTGAAGAACATCCCGAGAGAAGATACATCTGATGCAGAGAAAATAAATTGCCAAGTGTAGGGAGGACACATACTATCTACTAATAAAAGTAAAGGTTCCAAAGCAGAAGCGTTTTATTATGCTAAATGTATTATTTTTGTTGCAATTATAATACCTGATAGATACATAGTCACAAAAGGGTTTCCACATGTTTTAGAGAAGAATGCCTAAATAAATAGTTTTCAAAAGAAGAATTCTCAAATTCATTTTGCAATCTCCACTGTAGCCAAATAAAGGAAATGGAACCATCCTATTGAAACCATTATTCCATTAATTTATGTATTTGAATATATTTAAATCACATTGAATAACTTGGTCTATTCTGAAACTAATTTTCCTTGCCTTTACTCTAAAATAATTTTTACATTCCTTTTTAAAAGTTTCTTAAACAATCTTAAAGCATCTCTTTCCATTGTTTTCCAGAACAGTCACCATGTACATAATAAATTTAAAGACTGGACATTAAAGGTGACTTCATTCTCTGGAAACTTTAACCCAGCCCACAAATATATGATAACTATACTTTTGTGTGTTTACTTTAAATCTACAGCTATACAGATGTAATTACTACAAAGAAGACTTCATAATATACTTTTCTAAAACCCACAGAACTTTTTCATGACATGACCATTTGTCAGAAAATTGAACATTCAATGCTAGAGTCCTCTGAGTCAAAGACCCAGGGGTTCCACAGTGGGAGGAGCTACAGGAAGAAGGGTCTTAGGAAAGCATCAGGCTCCACATGATTAAACACTTTAAAATCCTTATCAGAGTTTATGGCTGTGAAGTTGGAAAGACAAAGAAAATGTTTTTAAACTAAATAAATGAAAATTTAGAATATTGATTTAAGGAAAGAAACCTTTCAAACAGAGGCATGTATGTCATCACAGCACATCAGAGGGCTTGGCAGTGGATGCTGAACGCTCAGTATCCTTAAGGAGGTAGCTCCTTAGCTCTGTTCTTGCTTGTCTGGCAGATGATTGGGAGCTGTTTATACTAGGGTTCCAAGTCAGGCTGAGTACATATTGTCTCAACTGCTTCTTGACCTGTGGCAGGTTCTCCCTAGCACTGACAGTGCCTGGAACACACGTCTTGTCTTCTAGAACTGGTTAGAGGGACTAGAGATAGGGAATACTGCTAACTCCTCCCCAGCTGTACTCACTGGAGTAGGCTCCTGGACTCCTGGTCCTGATTCTCTAAAGCCCCTCCCCTCCTTGCCCCTGGTTCCTGCTCCTTCCTCATTCTGTTTCCTCCCCTATTCCCCTTCCTCCACTGCTCCCTCTTCCTCCTCTCCCTCCATCTCCTCCTTCTTCATTCCTTTCCCTCTCCTCCTCCCTCTTCCACTCTTCCTCTTCCCTCCTCCTCTTCTCTCTTCCCCCTCCCCCTCCATTTCCTTCCCCCTCCTCCTCTATTCATATCCTCCCCCTCCCTCTCCCCTTCCTCTCCCTCTTCTTCCTCCCCTTTGTCACCCTTCCCCTCCTCCTCCCCTCCTCCTTCCCCTGTCCTCCTCCTCTGATCTCTGCTTCTCTCCCCCTATGCCCTGCTCCTCCTCATTTCATTACAATCCCACTCGCAGTGGGCTGAATACCATAATTGCAGGAGATTCAAACATTTTTGAATTAACACTGTGGGAGGCGGCATGAGGGCAGCAGCCTTGGGTGCCCATCTCACTGTGGCTAGGAATCCTGTAACTAACTGCAGAGATGGAAGAACAATTTGACCCACTAACCTGTTTTAATCACCTAATCTGGATTTTAAAATCCAAACAGTTTATCAGTTTCTACCAGGAATGCTTGTGGCTTCTTTTTGTGCCTTAAGCACCCTCCCTCCCTATGCCTTCACCCCCTGCTTCATCTGTCCCTCTGGCTTCCTGAAGTTCACCTTACCAGCAACAGCCAGGCCTGCAGCAGCATCTCAGTAAAGGGTAGACGCACCCCACTTCCTTCTTCTGCATTAATATAAAGGTGGGGCACTCACTTGTATTTAAAGTTACCACTGGATTCAAGCAAAGGCTCTCTCTGACCAAATGAAAAGAATAAAATAAAATAATGAACAATGGCATTCTGTCAAAACAAAACTATCTGCATGGTTCAATTTTTATAAAAAATATCAATGACTCTAAGAGAATTAGCCAGCCCAGAAATTTCCTGGACTCATGAGATATCACTGAGAGTTTCAGAAATTTCTTGGACTTGGGAGATATCACAGAATTATTTGTTGCTGTCAGCAATCTGTGGCTTGTGGAAGTCTGCAGGACCAGGGTCCCACAGGGTCTCATAAATGAATGTCCCCAGCAGCCACAGACACAGAAAGGATGATGGGATGAAGATTAGCATCTGTTTCCCAAGGTTTCCCAAAGGATTACTCATCTAGTCTGGTCTCACTCTAGCCCAGGCTAGTCTAGAACTCACAGCTCTCCTCTTGCCTCAGCCCTTGGAGTCTGAAATTACAGACCTGAATCCTGGCTATTCATGTATTTCTATATTTATAAAGAATCTGTGAGCTTCCAAACTTCTATCTTTTGGGAGTCCTGATGCTCCTGATTATTGTGAACTCTTATCCTCTCTAGGCAGTGGAGTGCTCCATCTCTCCCAGCCACTCACATCAGCTGGCCTCAGCTGACCTCTCTTTGCATCCTCTCTCCTTGGTCTCTGGTAGTCACCATGCTGCTGCTTTCTCATGGATGTTTACCTGACATCCACCCGTGAGACGAACAGCACTCAGGATTTGTCCTTCCGTGCCTGACTTATTTCAGTCACTAAAGTTTGACTACTTCTGTTTAAGTTGTTACTAGGAACAGAAGAATATTCATTTTTATAGATATACAGTATTGTCTGCATACCATAGCTTCTTCATCCTCATTGGCTATTAAGTATTTAATTGAAATTTTTTGAATATAGTATCTATATATACTATATATAGATACTATATAAATTTTTATATATAGTATCTATAGTATATATATACATAGTATAGATATATAGTATATACTATATCTATAGTATAGATACTATATATAAAAATATAGATATAGATCTATATATTATATAATTTTTTATATATAGTATCTATAGTATATATATATATAGTTAGATATATATTATAGATATATAGATATATATAGTATCTATAGTATAGATATATAGCTTCTTCATCCTCATTGGCAATTAGGTATTTAATTGCAATTTTTAAAATATTTATTGAGATGGAAATCTTATCTCCCCAGATTTGATCACTATACACTGCATCAGATTTCCCCCACAGTTACCCACACATTTCTACAATTAAAGAATAAACGTGAATAAAAATTAAAACTAAAAAGTAAAGAACTCAAGCCAGGCAGTGGTGACACATGCCTTTAATCCCAGCACTCAGGAGGCAGAGGCAGGTGTATTTCTGAGTTCGAGGTCAGCCTGGGCTACAGAGTGAGTTCCAGGATAGCAAGGACAATACAGAGAAACCCTGTCTGGAAAAACAAAAAATAAAAAAAAAAAAAAACAAAAAATAAAAAAAAAGAAAGAAAAGAAAAGAACTCCATGAAATACACTGGATGATGTTGCATAAGTCAGCATCGAACTCATTTCTGTTTTTTTGAAATTATAGAAATTAAAAGAATACCAGGGAAATTTTTATTTTCTGAAACTCCTACTATAGCCCATCAACTATTTTTGCTTGGTGACAGGAGGTGGCTTCACGGCCATACGCAGCTCTGGGTTATCTCCGAGTCACCATCAGGGTCTGCTCTTTGTCCTTCTGTATTTTGCGGCAGTATCCTTTCTCGCTGTCTTGTCTCATCCCCACCCCAAAGGAAGTATCATCTGTTTCTCACGGCCTTTTTATTTGTTTTTTACACATATGGGTTTATTGTGTTCACAGTAATAAGCTGTTTTAAAAATCTGAAAACATTTTACTAATTACTGAAAGAGGGCAATGAATACAGTACCAAGAAAATGTCATTTAAAATATTACATCTGTTTTCTATTTTTAAACCTTCATTACTTCCAATTCTTCCCTCTAATCACAAGTTACACTGCATATTAATTGTTGAACCAGATTTATCAGAAACTGTCTTTTATGTAAAATCATGAAGCAGATAATTCCAGAGGAGGCTGTGAACAGATGAGAGGAAGCGGGAGGCACCCCTCCTAGCAGATGCTCCACAGTGACACGGATATTGTTCATATTAAATACTTGCTTTCTCGCCCATGGAATGCTCACTTATCTCCGAAGTATCTGTTGGAGCACTTTTTTTTTTTTTCTAAGCTAATAAAATAGGATCTGCTTCCGCAGGCAGAAGACAATATTTGCGCTTATAACGATGACAGTCCAACATGCTTGATTCAATATTTGAAGATGAGGGTGAAGTTTCAATCCCTAAAGAAATGGTATTTTTCTGGTCGTTTGTGTTTTTGAAATTGTTTACACATAGTTTAGAAAGGAAGGTATAACCCCAGGTTGTACAAGAATAGATTAAAATGTCCTACCATGGATGGAAATGCCTGAAACGGTCTCGGGCTAGCGGACAGCATAGCACAATCCAGGTGCAGAGCTTGGGTAAGAAACAAGTACATTGTGGGGTGTTAAATCGCTCTTGAGGGTGTCCAGTCAGGGGCTATATCCAAAGTTATTAAAATAATTAATGTCTTCGGGTGCTCAATCCTGGAAAATATATTTATACCCAAATGTGCAAATCTGTGTAGTATTTCAGAAGGATTGCAGACTTGTCTACTGCCACCCAGGCCCTGGTCAGACAGCAGATGGAGAGCTTCCTGAACGACGTCCAGTAACAAGCCCATTGTTCCTCCATGACTGAGTCACTGGAAACACTGACATAGCCAGATTCTACAGGGTAATCATCGTCTGATTTCTCGGAATCTTGTAGTGAGTCATCTCTCAGAAGTTCACATTCCCTTCATCTCTCACCAAGCTTTATTAAAATAAATAGTGTTGTGACTGGTCACTGTAGATGCTGGAGCAGCCTGAGAGCTTACACGGTTCACCCACGGCTCCAAGGCAAAGGCGGTTGCAGTCAACACACCCAGCTCCTATGACTCCACCTCCTGTCTTATACCCTAGACCTCCAGAGCAACGATCTCTCTGCCTGCTACTTTGTGTCTCTGTCTTTCTGAATGAAACATAGACCTAGCAAGTCTTGAATGAAAAGCCACCTGCACAAGGTAAACTATCTATCCATTAGTGCAGTACTACCAGTCTACCAGGCAAGGTTTGCCAACTAGGGCAACACACGTGGTACAGTGGTAACCAACTACTTTCAGCTTGGATCTGAGGTTTGCTACAATGTGTTTTAAGCATATAATTTGCTGCCTGCTGTACAGCTCTTTTCACTTCAGTTCTTCATCTCTTGACCTTGATACAAAAACTATCGTACATTTTACTTAGGAATATCATACATTACACTGTAAAAATTTTTTTAAATTCTTTTAACTTTTTAATTTTCGTTTTACCTTTGAAAACTAAGACTTAAAAGCTAGAGTGAAAATGTTCTACTTTCTTCCAGGTTTGCCATGACAGTGCTCTCTTCCGTGAGAGGGCATTTTCTCCTACTGCCCCTCTCTGTGTTCTGTCAGCTGACTAGAAATCAGTGTAAAACTTCCTTTACCTACAAAAGTTTATCTCATCTCCATTTCTAAAATTTGTTAGTAGCATTCAATATATGATAAATAAAGCAATCTCTCAATGTGCAAATAAACTCAATATTGAAGTTATGTTTTCTGTTATTGCACCAGAACACAGGGCATCCCCATGCATAACAATCACCCTTATTTCTCACCGAACACCATGGGACATGTAAGCTTAAAGCAGCCACTAGCTCAGATGTGAGCTAAAACTGTAATACTCATAAAATATAGGTGGTATTTTCAGGAACTGGAATTTATGGAATTTTAAGAAAAGAAGTGACTTGTTATAAAGTAATGAATTGGATTGAAAACTTTAAACTTGTTTCATCTCGAATACACAGTGGCAATATTTAAAAGGTCAGACATCAATTCATAAAAAAAATAGCACAAGATGCAGCTAACAAAAAACCTAGTAGCTATACTAACTGCTACTTAACTAGTAGTCAACTGGTAGACATATATCCTGGAAAATAAAATAAAAGTAAAAACACAAGTGAGCTTCTAAGCCATGAAGAGACTAGGAGGAAAGTCAAATGCATATTGCTGAAGGAATCCAGGCCAGTAAAACCTGCCTGATCTCTCAATCCACAAAAGGCAAGGGTATCAAGGCAGGATAGAAGTAGGAAGAAGACAGAGGAAGGGGAGGGGAAGTAGAGGGCAGGAAATGCCCTAGCTTAATCAAGGTAATTTCTCAACTGCCATGGGAGGGACATGTGTCATTTTAATTTTACATTATCAAAACCAGAGGGCATGCAACATAAAGAGGACATAATAGTCAGTAAACTTGTGGTAATAACTGCGTCTGTGCTGCTTTGAAGACAGGGCAACAGCTTGGGTGTTAATCAGGCAGAGACCCATCGAGAATGAGTTGACAGGGTACTACATGTGGCTTAATATGTCTACAAACTGGAGAATTTGCAGAATTCTGGAGATGTTCTCTAAAAGCAAGTCTGTGAAGCTAAATGCTTCTGTGAAGAAATGAAGCAAGCATGCACATTCCACACAGCAGTCACTCCTAGCTGGAGTATAGGAGAGTGTCCCTGTGCTGGCTGGGTTTGTGTGTCACCTTGACACAAGGTGGAGTTATCACAGAGGTAGGAGGCTCCCTTGAGGAAATACCTCCATGAAATCAAGCTGTAAGGCATTTTCTTAATTAGTGATCAAGGGTGGGAGGGCCCATAGTGGGTGGTGCCATCCTTGAGCTGGTAGTCTTGGGTTCTATAAGAAAGTAACATCCCTCTGTGTCCTCTGCATCAGCTCCTCTTCCTGACCTGCCTGAGTTCCAGTCCTGATTTCCTTTGGTGATGAACAGCAGTGTGGAAGTGTAAGCTGGATAAACCCTTTCCTCCCCAACTTACTTCTTGGTCATGATGTTTGCAAAGGAACACAAACCCTGACTAAGACAATCCCTCACAGCAAGAGCTGTGTCTCACCTATGGCCAGTGTGTGACAAAATGGGACAACAATGACATAAATGCCAGATTGTGACATTATCATCTGTGTTGTGGGAGACAATACATGAGGAAAAGGAAGGAGTTGTTCATATGTATGAATGCCACAACATGATAAAGTGTTGACAGACGAACACACACACCCGAAACCTCAGTGTCTGAAGAGCAAGATTTGTTCTTTCTACCGAGGTGTGGGAAGACCCAGAGAGCTTGCCAGATTCCTGGGAAAAGCCAGTCTAGTCTCACCTAAGTAAACATCTCTGCTTGTGTTTTCAATTTACTTGCTAACAATCCAGTTTTCCAGGATGTTATCTGCAGATCATGCCATAACTGATATATAGTCTAAGTAGCTCTTTGATGCTCCAGGAAACTTTCAATCTCTCTCTCTCTCTCTCTCTC
>NC_034604.1:74252338-74281555 GCF_900095145.1 Mus pahari | reverse complement strand
CTCTCTCTCTCTCTCTCTCTCTCTCTCTCTCTCTCTCTCTCTCTCTCTCTCTCTCTCTCTCTCTCTCAGTGATGGTTACAGAACTTCTCATGGTAGTCTCTTCCCTTATGATATATTCCTGATGATAGATGTTGCCTGAAATTGGCCCCAGTCAGGGCTTTTCATCTTCTGCTCCACATAGAATAGAACCAGGATGTCTGGCATTGTGACATCTGCAGGACTGTCACAAGCTCTAGTAGCATCCTTCGCACATAGACATGTATGATATTTACTACACCCATAAAATTTCCACAAGCTTCTCTGCCTCTCTTACTTTAAACACACCTCCCTGAAGAACACAAAGTACAGACACCTTCTCAGATCTCTCTGATTTGGAATATATGTATTACCGAGTCATATATGTTATGACTTTCTAATGCTCTCATTTCCAAAGTGAGAAAATTAAAAGGTGGAAGGGGTTAGAACCACATGTCTAGCATGCATCCTTGTGCTCCCAGCATCCTTTGCTCCCAGCATGGAGCTTTTACAGCCTTGTCATCCTATGAGTCCATTGGCTACTTGTCCATTGCTGTGATAAAATGCCATGGTTCAGGTGTCTCACAGGGGAAGGGTTTATTTGGCTTTACATAAGTTCCAGAGGGAGAAGAGTAGAGTTCCAGGATTTGGTGTTTGTCCAAAGTCTCTCCCGAGATCCAAGGCAATCTTTTAATTAATTCCCTATAAAGTCTAAAAGCAAGTTAACTGCTTCCACCACATAATGGCTCAGTATAATCTTGATCATTCCAAAAGGGTGATAGTGAAGAAATACTGGATCAAACAAGGCCAACACATAACATGGCAAGCACCAAATCCTGGAACTCTTTTATGACCGGCGTCAAAGATGGTTTTGCCTCTGTAGCTTTGGTGGCTGTAATGAACATCTCCATCTTGGTTTGGTTCCATTCCTTGTGTGTGGCCCTCATTGGCAAATCATATGCCTGTCATCTTCAACACCTTGAGGTCTCCAATGTCACCCAGGGTTCACTTCCACAGTTTCATCCAATGGCTTCTTGTAGCCTCTTATCCCTTCTTGATCTTCTCAAAAATTCTTCCCTGACACATGCTGCCTGGCCTTGGGGCGGATCTCTAGATCTATGAAGTTCCTGAATCTTTTTTTTTATTCTAAAGCCAATGCCACATGGTAGAGACAGCTGGGTTCAACTGTCAGCTTGGGATGAACCTTGGTCCCTTGAGTTACATTTGCAGCAGCTCTTGTTCATTGTTTATTTCTAGGAGAGAAAAATCCCATCTGCTTGTTCCTTTTAGAAGCTGGAAGCTTAGCTGGGCTTTGCCCGGCAGGCTCCCTTGCCCCGACTACTTCCAGTGTGGATCGGGACTCCTCTTAATCTCCTTATCTCTGGCAGCACACGCTCCAGCTCTAAGATTGTGCTCTCCAGTCTTCAAACTGTACATTTTGTGCTTCTTTCTGCCCTATGTGCTCTGTTTATTGTAGACCCGACTTAGAGTAATTATTAATAGACAAGTGGCACAGTAAGTATTAGGTTGTCTTGAAATGCCTCCACCAAAGAAATTAGTACATTATTTATGAATGTAACTTCAGGCTAGTTATTCTGATAAGGGCAAAAAGATAGTCACATTCTTTGCCAGATGTCACAGGGAAGGGCAGGCCCAGCTCTTCGTTTTGTTTTCCTCTAAAGTCTCTTGAGCTGTGTGCTTCCAGGCTACATTTCTCTCAGGTTTATTGTCCCCCAAGATCTTGTTAAGATGTCCTACTAAGTTCTACTCTCAGTGTTAAGCCAAACATCTTCCACATCCCTTCATGGAACAGCATGGTCAGACCTTTGCCAGCAATACCCCGCTCTCTGGCACCAGCTTCCAACCTGGTTCCTCTTCTATTGCTGAAATACCATGATCACAGAAGAAGGATTAATTTACGCTTGAAGTTCCAGAGTGGTAAACTTTCTTATCAAGAAAATGTGGCAGCAGGCAGCCAAGATGGCAGGTACAACTGAGGGTTCACAACCCAAGCCACAAACAGGAAACAGGAAGTGAACGGGAAATGACATTTGACTTTGAAATCTCAAAGCTCACCTCACAGTGAAAAACACCCTCCAGCAAGACCACACCTCCTAAGCCTTCCCAAACATCACCAACTGGGGACCAAATGCTAGAACCTGTGAGGAGACATTCTCATCCAAACTACCCCAGCAACCAGTGAAGAACTTTGGATGAACTTCCAGACATTTGCTTTCTCCCCATGCCAGATGTAAAGAAATAGCCAACATTTTATATTTATTCATTGTTACATTTCCATGTAATGAGCTACTACATTCATGTTATGCTATTTGTATTAATTTTGATTTAACAAAATATTGTTGTATCTATTTAATAGGAAGAATATGTGATTTGTTAGTATGAGAGAGGAAGACATAGATATTTTCTTGTGGACAGACTATCAACAAACCATATATAACATAAGTATATGAATATAACATTTGACATAAGATGTCAAGTATAAAATAACTACCATAAATGTTATAGGTCTATAACAGACAAGCAACGACTGTTTTAGCCAGGGTTAGACACATGATCTCCATACATTATATATATGGTCATGGCTGTCCTAGTTTACTACAACTGCATAGGAACATCATGAGGTTCATGGTGGCTTATGTATTACTCAGTGTTCTATAGATTAACAGAACATACAGAATGAATCTCTCTGTATATTACAGTACAAAGGGAGTCTATTAGAATGACAGAGAGGCTGCAGTCCAGATTATTTAATAATGGCTGACTGTGAACAGAAAGTCCAAGAACCCAGTAGTTCTCCAGCTCATGGGGCGGCATGCCTCAGTTGGTCCTCAGAATATGCTGGAATCCTGAAGTAGCAGGCTCTCATGCCAGTGTAGCAATGGACTTGCTAGTGAGGTGAGAGCAAGCAGGCAAAGACAGTAAGCTTCTTTCTTCCATGTCCAGCAGAAGGCATGGACCAGATTAAAGGTGGGTTTTCCCATCTCAAAAAATCTGGATTAAAGCTGTGTCTTTTTACCTCAAAGAAAGGAGTGAATTTTCTCACTTCGTATTAAGCAAAAGGTCCTCACAGACGTTCTACTCCAGTTTGGGGTTTTAGTTAACTTCAGACATAGTCACCTTGACGACCAAAAATATCCATCACACAGAACACAAGGTGCTCAGTCTCCTGAGCTCTTCAGAGGCAGGCCATCATGGGATGGAGAACTGGACTCTCCATGACATAGGAGAAAAAAAAAAAACAATAAATCCTGAACTTAGTCTTTAAAAAGAGTTAACTTTTATTGATTGGAGGGAGGAAAACCCAACTTTGAACTGAGAGAGTATGCTCTGCTCACATGGCCCAAGATGCTCTGCAGCCCAAAGACCATGATGTTGAGATGCTTCCAGCCAGACCTTGGTGGCTTCCTTGATCCTCTCAGCTCAGAAGATGACAGTAGAGAAAACATGGTCCCAGGGAGACCTGAGGGACAGAGTTCAAGGCCATGTCTGACATTCTTCCAGCAGAACTGAGGACAGGATGGATCACCAAAGCAGGGCTCACACAGGAATGGGATGCGCGCAGGTAAAGCCAGACTGCCAGGGTAAGCTATAAAATGAAAATTCAAATGTATTAGTGCTGGAAACGCCTGTGGAGAAAGCAGAGATGAGCGTGATCTGGGGTTATCTGAAGAGCTAACCCTCAGTGCAGCTGTTAATGTCATCTCAGAGTGACTCAGCACAGCACACAGGACAGAGGTACCACTCGGAGCGTGCTGTGCAGTGTGAGCTGGTGCAGCCACCTCCAGTCATGTGTGGAGGTTGGGAAGGTCATTTATCTTGCATACCAGAGCTGTCAATGTCTGTTTTTTCATGCTTTATTTATTTATTATTGTTCTTTTATAGTATATTGAGAAGCAAGCTTCTCTGGCAGTAAAGAAGTAATTTGATTGAGGTACAGAGAGCCAGAGTCTGCCCCACTTGGGTATCCATCCCATATGCAGGCACCAAATCCAGGCACTGTTGCTGATGCCGAGAAGTGCTTGCTGACAGGAGCCTGATATGGTTGTCTCCTTAGAGGCTGTGCCAGAGCCTGAAGATGCTCACAGCCATCCATCAGACTGAGCACCATGGAGACCCCAGTGGAAGAGTTAGGGGAAGGACTGAAGGAGCTGAAGGGGTTTACAGCCCCATAGGAAGAACAACAATATCAACCAACCGGACACCCCAAGGACTCCCAGGCACTAAACCACCAACCAAAGAGTACACATGGAGAGACCCATGGCTCCAACCACATATGTAGCAGAGGATGGCCTTGTTGGACATCAATGGGAGAAGTGGCCCTTGGTCCTGTGAAGGCTCGATGCCCCAGTGTAGGGGAATACTAGGGCAGTGAGGCAGGAGTGGGTAGGTGGGTGGGGAAGCAACCTCATAGAAGCAGGGGAGGAGGGATGGGATAGGGCGTTTGCAGAGGGGAAACCAGGAAAGGGGACAATATTTGAAATGTAAATAAATAGAATAGCCAATACAAAATATCAAAAGGTAATTTGAATTTCCACTGCGTCTTTAATTCATTGAAACTCAAATGAAATCTCATTTCATCTGTTATTCAAAGTTCATTCAAGTCACACTCACTCTTAGCACTGTGCACACTGAGCCTTCTATGGAGACAAACACAAAGAACATATTTGGAAATCTACCCACTGTTTTTGAAATGTTTTTCCTGAATGATTATATGCATTTAAGTGTACTTTTTATTCTGAATTATTTATAATTGCATACTTGCATGATTCCTACAAAAACAGGTAGCATTTTTTTTTTCCTCAGAAGAGTTAGATTCAAAGTGAAACTGAAAGTGAGGAAATACCCATTGATTGTGACTCGGATGGTTGTTTTCATTGTTGTTTTATGATTCTCTACAGTGTTTTCATGTTTAATGGAATTTTCGGGGAATGCTCAGGTCATCCAGGACAAAGCAGGTCTTCCCTCTGTGTGTTGTTCTGTGTGGTTTTCATGGTGTCCTGCAGTTATTGTACTGTCAGAGGGCTCTGCACAGGATCAGAAGATCCTGAGTCGAATTGAACTCTTCCTGGTGTCCCCTAGCTTAGCCTGGGCAAGGCTTTCAGATTAATTTCACATAGCAGGACTATAGATTTGAGACCAGTTCTAAGATTCGAACCCACGGAGCATACTCAGAATATCTCGTCCAGTCCTTACTTCCTGCCTCCGTCTTGGGGATGCCAGCCACCGCAATACAAAGGGCTGGGCTGGGCAGTTGCCCTGAATGGTCATGATTGCTTCCTAGTCTCCAGTTATTCAAGTTCAACTTCATCACTGACTTTTTCATATAGATCCAGCATTGAGTTTAGACTTCTGTCCTGGATTTAGGGACCTTGTGTTGCCACTCAGGTGTGACTTTGAGAGCTCCTATACTAAGACAGCCCTGTTGTTCCTTGGAGACTGTCAGTGTAATTCAGGCACAGCTGAGGTGTTCCATGTTGATTCCATACTACTCCTGAGCTATGGTATGGCATGGAGCCAACACTCTATACTGTACTAGGCCATGCCAGCAAGGTTGTAGGTACGGACATTGGACTTGGCTCTACTAGACAGGTAATGCACAGGAAATTCCCAATGACCTCTTCATGAGAAACCACTTAAAGGAGCTTCCAGGATTAATGAATGCTACAGTGGAACTTTCAGAAATCTTACCCTAACCAAATATACTCTATTATGTATGCACTGCATGGCCTGGTTGATTGTTTGCTATTCTGTAAAACCATTTGCATCTGCCTGCTGAACTTGTCCAGAATATCTGGGTGCTAACTCTTCTGCATGCCACCTAGTCTCAGAGTTTTGTGCATACAGAACCGTGTCCACCAAAAAAGTGCAGAATAGCAAACATGCAAGGGACAAATGTAGAATGTCATAAACTTTTGTGGAGATAACAGCCTAGAAGTACTGGACTAGCATTTCTTGGTTCTTCTTGTGGAGGTAACAGTCTAGAGGTACTGGACTACCATTTCTGCATTCTGGAAATTAACAAGCAAAGGAGCAGACAGATGTGCCAGCCCATGCTGTGTTCCACCCTCACATAACTAACCTGTGTCAGGTGAATAAAGTAAGGAGATACACCTCAAGTATCTAGTCAGAACCAGCTGCTGGAAGTATAGTAGGTATTTTCCAAGTGACCCTGTCTCAACTCTCACCACTCTGATGAAGCTTGCAGAATGAAGAGATTGGCACCATCTTAAAGGCTGTTGAGGTATACGTAATCTCCACCCTGCCCATAAATACTAGTTCAGAACCATGTGCTCATGGGATGGTTGAATGGAATACGGATGTGATAATTCTTGGACACATTGCTGCCATGCCATCAGTGGAGAGGGATCATATGCCTCTTGATTATAGAGTTAAGCTTCTTTGTCTTTTATTCCACCCATTGCAGTGCCTGGCATTTAGAGGCTGGCTTCTGTGAACACCTTAAGAATGAATGGTCTTGTGCACTGTGAACAGCTGAAGCCTACACATGACTGCAGTCACTATCTCATCTGCTGTCTCTCCCTTCTACTATCTCCCCATGTGATGAGGGGTCACGGGTATAGATAATTGTTTAAGTCATATGGGATAGCAAGCACATTTATTTCACTTTAATCAAATCCTTGTTGAAACAACTTATGAAAGGAAAGATTATTTTGAATCAAAGTGTTGTGGTTCACCAGAGCAAGAAAGACACTGAGGGTGTTCACCTTTTTGCCTGTAGCAGAAGTGTGCAGCAGAACTGTTCACATCATACCAGACCAGCAGGCAAAGAGTTTGAACTTCAGAGGTCTGTCCCTAGTGACCCACTTCTACAAGCCAGGCCTCACCTCTGCCTCCCTCAAAATCACTAGTCTGGGACCAAGTGTTTCAAACATGAGCCTATAGGGAACACTTCAGATCTGAACTGTAGCATCCTGCCACTGACTCCCAGAGGCTCATGGGCATCTCCCAGTGCAAAATGCACTTATTTCAACTTCACTAGTCTCTCATAGTCGTAACTGTTCTAAACCTCTTCTAAAGCCAATATTCAAGTCTCCTTGGAGACTCAGCAGGCATTTATCTGTAAGTCTCGGTAAAATCTAAAGCAGAGTTACATATTTATAACTACAGTGGCACAGAATAATCTCTCCCATTCCTTAAAAGAGGAAGAATAGGAGGATATCACGAAAAGATTGGATCAAAGCAAGATCAAAACCCAGCAGGAGGAACAGTAAATTCATCCTCCAACTCCCTGTGTCATATCTAGGATAACTGGTATTATCCTCTGAGCTTCCAGAAACTTGGACAGCCCTGCCTCGAGGACACTGCTACCCACAGTGCGAGTGACCTCTCTCCCAGGCCAGTTCCATAATTTATTTTCGCCTCTCCTTGGCAGACATCCCATTTTCCTGGCATCTCCATAATTCTCAAGTCTCCACTTCAGCTCAGACTCCATCCCCATGGTTTCACACATAGCCCTCGTCCTTCAGGGCTTCTTTCAAGCACGATGACTCTGCTACACCATGCCTGGACTCACTATTTTCTCTTACTTTGATGCAATTTTCAGTGACATTGTAACTCTTAGAGTCTGAATGCCACAGAAAGGAACAAAAGGAGCACCACATAGCTGATGCTATTTCTGTTGTCTACTTACATCTACTTTATAGGCCAGCCCCTTCAACCATGGCTGCCACACCCTCTGAATCTGTACTGAATCTGTATGAATGCAGGAACATACTTTCCTAGGCAATGCTTTCCCAGCAGCCCACCCTCCTTCAGCTCTTCACTTTAACTAAAAGTCCTTCAAAAATGTTTTTTTTTAACCCCTGAAGCCTTTGATGGGTGGAGTCTGGGCCTCTGGACACTTTTCTTACTACTGCAGAACAAGCCTTGTGCCTCTTCATCAATGGTGCTGATTTCTCTTAAATGAGGGGACATCTTCCTCACACCAACTTTGCATCACAGAGGATCCTTTTCCTGGACAAATAAGATGGTTTGGAATCCTTCTTGTCTTAGTTAGGGTTTTATTGCTGTGAAGAGACACCGTGACCACAGCAACTCTTATAAAGGAAGACATTTAATCAGGCAGGGCTGGCCTACACTTACAGAGGTTCAGCCTCATGGCAGGAAGCTTGACAGCATGCAGACAGACATGGTGCTGGAGAAGAAGCTGAGAGTTCTACACCATTATCCAAAGGCAGCAGAAGGAGACTATATGCCACACTGTGTGTCTTAGGGTTTTACTGCTGTGAACAGACAGCATGACCAAGACAAGTCTTATAAAGGACAACATTTAATTGGGGCTGGCTTAAGGGTTCAGAAGTTCAGTCCATTATCATCAAGGTGGGAACATGGCAGCATCTAGGCAGACATAGTGCAGGAAGAGCTGAGAGTTCTACATCTTCATCTGAAGGCTGCTAGCCGAAGACTAACTTCCAGGGAGCTAGGACTAGGGTATTATAGCCCATGTCCCGTGTTACATACCTACTCTAACAAGGCCACACCTCCTAATAGTGCCACTTCCTGGCCCAAGCACATACAAAACATATGCTTGAGCACAGGAGACCTCAAAGCCCACTCCAATAGTGACACACTTTCTCAGCAAAGCCACACCTACTGCAACGAGGCCACACCTCCAAATATTACCACTCTCGATGAGCCAAGAATTCACACACACGAGTCTCCTGGGGCCAAATCTATCAAATCATATTTCTCTTCTACATGTTTCTCTTGTTTGTCATGAAAAACCACAAAGTAAAAGCCATGCTCTACACCTTGATGTATTCTCTGCCAAATAAAACTAGCCCTATTGCTTTGAAGTTAACCTGATGCAAATTCGCAGGACATAGACAAAATGTAGTCATCTTTTCTGCCAGAGTGTAAAACAATTTGCCCATAGGCAAATTCTCAATAAAGTCTTCGTTTTGGCTTGAAAACTTCCAATTCCCACTGGAATCTCCCAATAAGCTCTGCTTATAATGTTCTAGGGCTTCTCCGGCCTATGGCTCTGAAATCTCACATTGTTCCCACAACCTAGTTCTACAAGCCTAGCAACCACAGAGGCACATTTGCTGCAGTGCTGACGCTATTTCGCCTGCACCAGCTTACTTTGGTAATTAGTTATTATTTTAGTAGCTAGTTATTATTGCCGTGCTTATCCGTCAAACAGAAACATTTTATTGGAAAAAGTGTTCATTTGGGCTCATGATTTTAAAGGGTTGCAACCCATCATGGCAGGGAAGACATGATGATACTCATGGCAGCAGGACTGAGCGGCAGAGGCTTTCCCACCATGGAGAGCCAAGAAGTATAAATGGGTACACAAGAACTTGGGATGGGTGTAGTGACCCACTTCAACCAGACAGACTCCATTCTTAAAGTCTCGAGATCTTCAAGTTAATAGCCTGAGCTCAGGACCAAGTTTTCAAAATATGAGTCTGTAGGCGACCAGTCAGATCCAAGTGATAACAGGTAGTTGTGCACACCTTAGACAGCCATAGCAATGCTGATGCAGGCGTGAGCTTTGCTGTCCCCCTGTTAGCTTTCTCTGCTGTTGTGACAAGGTAACAGCTTGGGAGACAGGGACAGGGAGTGGTTTAAAGTGATGGTGATTGTCTCTAGCTCTGTAGGTGTGAAATCTGATTCTGTGTGTCTGCGGATCTATGCTTCCTCTCAGGGCTCGGGGAAAGATGTTTTTATCATCTCTCGGGGAGGCTTCAACGGACTCTGGTTTGTTGATACTTCAGTCTAATCATTGTCTCAATTTTCCCTCTGGTGTGTCTCTGCATGTCTTGTCCTTTTCTTTCTTTCTGTTAATTAATTAATTTATTCATATTACATCCCGACTGCTGCTCCCACCTCCCAGTTTCCCCCTCACTTAGTCCTTTCCCTGAGCCCTGTCCTCTTCTCCTCTTAGAGGGTAGAGGCCCCCCCCCCTAAGTATTCCTCCACCCTGGCACCTCAAGTCTTTGCAAGGATAGGTACACCCTTTCCTACAGAAGCCAGACAAGGCAGCCCAGTTAGGTGAATGGATTCCACAGACAGGCAGTAGCTTTAGGGATAGTCCCCACTCCAGTTGTTAGAGATCTACACGAAGACCAAGCTACACATATGCTGTGTGTGTGTGTGTGTGTGTGTGTGTGTGTGTGTGTGTGTGTGTAGAGGAGGTTCTTGGTCCAGCTTGTGTATGCTCTCTGATTGATGGTTCAGTCTCTGGGAGACCACAAATGTCCAGGTTAGTTGACTCTGTTTGTCTTGTTGAGATCCTATCCCTTTCAGAGTCCTCAATCCTCCCCCAAGTCTCCATAAGAGTCTCCAGGCTCCATCCACTGTTTGGCTGTGGGTCTCTGCATCTGTTTCAGTCAGCTGCTGAGTGGAGCCTCTCAGAGGACAGTTTTTGTGAGGCTCCCATCTGGAAGCATGTCAGAGTATCAATAGTGTCAGGGATTGGTGCTTGCTGATGGGATGGGTCTCAAGTTGGCCCAGTGACTGGTTGGTCATTCCCTCAGTCTCTGCTCCATCTTTGCTCTGGCATTTCTTATAGACAGAATAAATTTTGGGTCAAAAGTTTTGTCCCTCCACTGGGGGTCCTGTTTGCCTAGAGGAGATGGTCTCTTCGGGTTCCATATCCCTACTGCTGAGTCTCAACTAAAGTCAACCTCATAGATTCCTGGGAGCCCTCCCAATCTCCCCTTTCCCCAAACCCCTGAGAGCTACAGATTTCCATCTATTCTCCTGACCCTCTGGCCCTCTGACCCTCTGGCCCTCTGGCCCTCTGGCCCTCTGGCCCTCTGGCCCTCTGGCCCTCTGGCCCTCTGGCCCTCTCTTCTGTCTCTTGCCCCATACCTGATCCTGAACCCCCCCATTCGTCTCCCCATCCCCTCTCCCACCCATTTTCCTCCCTCAATCTGCCTCCTATGCTTAGTTTATTCCCTCTTCTAAGTGAGATTGGAGCATCCTCACTTGGGCCTTCCTTCTTGCTTAGCTTCTTTCTGTCTGTGTAGTGTAGTGTGTGTATCCTATACTTTATGGCTAATATCCACTTATAGGTGTGTACATACCGTGCATGTACTTTGGGGTCTGGGTTACTTCACTCAGGATGATACTTCTAGTTCTATCTATTTGCCTGTAAAATTCATTGATGTTCTCATTTTTAATAGCTGAATAGTATTCTGTTGTGTAAATGAACCACATTTTCTATATCCATTCTTTGGTTGAGGGTCATCTGGGTTGTTTCCAGTTTCTGGCTATTATGAATAAAGCTGCTGTGAACATAGTGAAGCACATGACCTTGTGGTATGGTGGAGCATCTTCGGAATATTTGCCCAGGAGCTGTATAGCTGGGTCTTCTGGTTTCTGAGAAACTAGCAGATTGATTTCCAGAGTGGTTGTACAAGTTTGCACTCCCACTAGCAAATGAAAAGTGTGCCACTTGCTCCACATCCTTACCAGCATGTGCTATCACTTCAGTTTTTGGTGGATGTAAGATGGAATCTCAGGGTCATTTTAATTTGCATTTCCATGATGACTAAGGATGTTGAACATTTCTTTAAGTGCTTCTGGATCATTAGAGATTCCTCTGTTGAGAAATCTCTGTTTAGCTCTGTACCCCATTTTTAAATTGGGTTATTTGGGTTGTTGGTGTCTAACTTCTTGAGTTCTTTATATATTTTGGATACTAGCCACCTGTCTAATGTAGGGTTGGTTAGGATCTCCTAATCTGCAGGCTGTGGACTTGTCCTATGGACAGTATCCTTCATGTTACAGAAGCTTTTCAGTTTCATGATGTCCTATTTATCAATTGTTGATCTTAAGAACTAAGTCACTGATGTTCTGTTCAGGAAATTGTCTCCTGTACCAATGCATTCAAGGCTATTTCCCAGTTTTCTCTTCTATTAGATTTAGTCTATCCATTTTTACGTTGAGGTCTTTTAGCTGCTTGGACTTGAGTAGGTTTATTTCAGGGACTTCTATTTGATTCTATTATTCAACCTGTCTGTTCCTACACTAACACCATGCACTTTGTATTACTATTGCTCTGCAGTATAGTTTGAGATCAGGAATGGTGATACTTCCGGAAGTTCTTTTATTGTTCAGGATTGTTTTAGCAATCCTGGGTTTTTGTTTTTTTGTTTTGTTTTGTTTTGTTTTGTTTTTCCATATGCAGTTAAGAATTGCTCTTTGGAGGTCTGTACAAAACTTTGTTAGAATTTTGATATGGATGACATTGAATCTGTAGATTGCTTTTAAGAAGATGGCCATTTTTACTATGTTAATCCTACCACTCCATGAGCCTGGGAGACCTTTCCATCTTCTCAGGTCTTCATCATTTTGTCTTCTTTATCTCATTTAAATTCTCTCTCTCTCTCTCTCTCTCTCCTCTCTCTCTCTCTCTCTCTCTCTCTCTCTCTCTCTCTCTCTCTGTGCCTGTGTATGTGTGTGTGTGCGTGACATGTGTGTGTATGTACGTGTTAAAGTGTGTATGTGAAAGTCAGGCCACAACCTCAGGTTTCCCTTGTTTTTTCCCTGTTTCCCTTGAAACAGGGTCTTTTATTCACTAGTGAGTATGTCAGGCTAGCTTCCCCTTAATTATCAAAGTATTTTCCTGCTCCTGCCAGATGTCTTACCAAAGTAGAACTGACATAATAAATGCATGCTACCAATCTAGTTTTAAATGTGTTTGGGGTATTAGAACCCAGGCCATCACTCTTGCACACCAGGCACTTTGCCCATGTAGCCAGCTCTTCCTATCAGAACACCAGTCTAAAGCTTGCTGTCACCCAGTGTGACTCCATCTCCATCTAACTTACTACAACCTTAGAGACACTATTTCTAAGTCAGGTTCTAATGGACCTGAGTATCAGAGAAACCCCGGCACACTGCACTCACCTCTAAAATGCCCGTCACTGTCCCTACACCGGTCTGAGTTGTCATTTCTGTCTGTGGTTTTCTTGCCTCCACTATAAATGTTAACTCGCTGTGATTACATTCTCAGTCTCTCTACACAGGGGTTGACACCCAAGTCATATGCTGAATATGCAGCTGAATGGGCAGTGGCTTTAATGACAAATCTCTTATGTCTCTGACTGGGGTGGACTTTCAGTTGAGATTACTATTACCTACCTCTGTATCAAAGAGGTATGGATAACAAGAAAATAAAAAATACTAAAAGAAAAAGAACTCTGTCCAGTGGCAATCTATTTTCCTCTCTCTTTCTCTGGTGGTTTTGGACTCTTGACTCCAGAGAAATTTTATACCAGGACTGAGACACCATAAGCAAGGCAAACATACCGTACAAAGCAAACAACCCTTCCATGTGCACAGGAATTGATCTCTAAACCCAACTCCATTTTTAAGTCAAGGTTCAGTTGTTTGGTTTATAAATATCTAATTCCTCAGGAATTCCAATTACAGTTCAGTTTTAAAATTCTGATTATGGTACAATTGTCCCCACTGTGGCCAGCTTCTGCTGATAGAAAAACCCCATCTCCCAAGGCACCATGGGAAAGCCAGTGCGGTACCAGGCATCCTAAGGGAGCTAGGTTCTGACTATCAGAATCACAAGCAAATGATAAAGGAGGAGCAGGAGGGTGACTTTTTTTCTTTGACAACGTTGCACCCTATGAACGGAGTCAACCAAGTGGGGAGTGAAAATTTCATTTTCTGATACGGACTCTGGCAGAATCAGCAGCAGCGATGACTAGAAATCCATAGTTGGGTAGAAAGCTGACAGGGTGGAAAACGAGGGCCTCCAAGGCTGCTCCGGCCCCTAAGCGTAACTCCACAGCAATTATTGGTCCTGCCAGCTCTCCCAATTGCGGGCCACAGAGTCCCTGCTAGATGCTGGGCTTCTAAGGCACACCCAGCAAACACAGCGCTAACTCCAGCACCAGCATCATCCCAGGCGGGGCTACCTCAGGTTCACGGCTCCCTTACAAGCAGGGTACCTAAGCCACACGCCATGATGAGTGAGCTCCACGCTCCTCCACAAGCCAACAAGCAAGCAGGCCCCGTGTTTGTAACTCGTAGCCTGACAGAGAGAAGATGGTGCAACGCGTCGGATGCTGATGCCTGTTCCTCCGTTAAGTGTACTCTGTGGACCCGAGTGACGAGGGTCCCATTTCCAGCACAGCATGGAATGGGTGATCTCCTCAACTGTAAAATGAAGCTGTAAGAGCTCAGCATGAAAATGTATTAGCAACAGTTAGATCAGGGAGGCCTCAGCAAGGCGTTCACACTAGCAATTGGTAAAATAATGTCTGTACAAATTGTTTTTGGTACATTAAGTACCTTTCACAGCCAAAATTAAAAAAAAAAAAAAAGAAAGAAAGAAAAAAGAAAAAAGTCAAAGAAAAAAAAAAAAAACAGAACGTGACACAGACACAGATGGGCACACACATCCACTCAGTGTTTTCTTCTCCGGGAAAGTAATTTCATGCAGAATTTTTTTTTTATTGAAATTGTTTCTCTAGTTGACAGATCTAGTGTACAATGATAAATGACAATGTACTGGGCGGCTTGTCAGCTTGTGCTGGGGGAAATCACACCCAAACTCTTTACTAATCATAGTGAGAACACATTCCTCCCAGCAGCAGACACGTTCAGCTCAGAAGCCCAGTGGCCAAGCGAAGTGGCATTAAATAGCAGGGAGACAAAGCTGAGGACAGATTTACAAATGTCTAAGAACCTGTTCACCGACTCTGACAGGGAAAAAGACTTATGAAAAATGATCAGGCCGTGCCACCCAACCTATGGATATCAAAAGGGAAAACAGAGTGGCCTGCCATGCTTGGCTACCCCAAGGGTGCCAGATGACTATGGGTGTGGTGACAGACCCTAAGTTCTCAGACATCTTGAGGAGTCATGTGAGTGAGCCAGTCCCAAGTCAATGTCTTCTGCCTTTAAAAGTCACCCACTTCAAAGGGAAGGATAATTTGCAAAAGTGGAAGCTGGCAAGGAGCAGACAAACCTGAGGATGGACAAGGGGTTGAGAAGGATACTTGAGCAGGTGTCATTGGAACCTGACTCTGAACAACTTTCATTCTTCAGACGGGTCATGGTGGAACCCTCTTTGTCTGTGGACCATAGCAAACATCTCATGGAAGCTTTCTCCCTGGTGATCTGTCACACCCAGGCCACCAGAGTCTCCCCTATGAAGCATGCTTACAAACACACACTTTCCAGGCCAAAAGTCAGGGCATTAAAAACAGCCTGAGACATCCCAGGTATGGTCCCAATCAAATCAGCACACCAAAAGGCTGATGAAGACTGTCTGCAACCCAGTAACAGGGAGAGGGCCAATTCTGTCTTTGCTCTAACACTAGGAAAGGCAAGAGTAGAGTCAAGACATTGAGTCAAGGTTTTGTCACAGTAGAAAATGAGCAGTAGATTAGCAGCTAATGGCTTCATTCTCGGCTTTTAAATTGGAGACAGAATTAGAATATTTCACAGGCAAATCATTTTCAGGGATGAAAGAAACAAATACAGCAGAAGATGCCTGTGTTCTAATACAGTGCGTGGGGATCCTGTGTTCTAATACAGTGCGTGGGGTGCTGTTTACTTTTTTTTTTAAACCTGCACATAAAATGATGACATGGTCCTGAAGTTGCCGCAGCTCCTGGTGGCTTAGTTGGGGGGGGGGGGTCGGAGGCTCAGGGGTGCAGAATGAGCCTCCCCAAACACTCTAACAATCACATTCTCAGTGCAGAAGCTTGCAGGCCAAGAACCAGGCCCTGCAAGCTGATAACTTGGGTCCCTTCTAGAACACCCTCACTGAATACTGCTGATGGCTTGGTGGCTCCTGTGAACTACTGACAGTTCAATCTGACATCTGAGAGTGACTGTCAGATGCAGGGTATGACATCTTACAGGAACCCTGGCTCAGAAGTATGGCTTTTGCTCTCCACTGAGGAAGAAAGGGAAGTCCAAAAGGTTTAAAAAAAAAAAAGAAGAAGAAGAAGTGGACACCACCCTCCTTTACCAGGGGCACAGCCAGTGAAGGATTCAAGACCCCCCACCCCCGAGTGTTTGAGATTGTCCCTACAGCCAGCAGATCAAATGGCCAGCCTGATGAGCTACATTCTGGTTGATACAGAACTATTTGCACACGAGGATACATTTACTTGAAAGTGCTACTAGGTTTGATGTGTCAAGACCAGGTACTGCTCCACAGTGTAGCAACTTATTTTGAGAATTAACTAAGATAAGTAAAATGCAATGTATTTTGATCATGGCTCCAGTGTGTTCTTCGCAAATCTATATCCACTATGGACTGATGACTTAATACAGACATCTGAATCTACACTTATGATGTTTACCTTGTTGTTAAACAAAAAGAAAAACAGAACTACTGAGAAGGAATACAAGTGAAACGCCGGGACTGAAAGAAAAAAGAAAGCCCACTGTCAGAAAGATGGGTTCGAGTCCCACCCTTCTCCTTCCCCTTGAACTACTTCACACTCATTATCTTTGCATAACAGATCTTTTACTGGTTCCCAGGATGTCATTTTTTTTTTTAAGCAGATACGCACTGAAGAGTTGCCTGCTGTTTAACCTTTGCTACTGAGAGTCTCCGAAATTATCCACTTTTGGCGTCTCCTCTGTAAGACCTCACTCCCGTTACTAGATTTAGCTGTAATTACTCGTTTTCTTGCCTAACATTGAAAGGAATCAGCAAACAATAGGAAAAAAAGGCTTGCTTGATGGGAGCCGGAGTCCTTCCTGGAACACAATATTTTCTGGAAGCTTCAGGTTAAAAACATCAGACTTGAAGCACATTCTTTGCCGCAGCCATCAGCTGGTACTGCAGGGAAGACATGCATCTAAAAAAAGGGTCTTAACAGAAGAACAGACCTGCAGGAAAGCAGCCGTTTATTTGAGAGCTGCAAGTTCCTTGAGCTCTTTGCTGTGAGGTAAGGCTTCAAGATACCACTCCACCCTTGGAGGGGGGGGGGATAATAACCCAAGGAAACAGTGAAAGCTTTTCAGCCCAGCGCTACACTGCTGCTGAAGTAGAGACTGCCTTACTAACACATCAAGATCAATTGGTCGTCAAGGAGCATCTTCTAATCCAAATAATACTCAATTAAATCTACGCCCATATCAATAATTTATTCTACAAATAAATATTGTTCACGCTAAGGAGCTACATTGACTATGATCAGCTCAGTGGCAGTCTGTCCTCTGAGGGTTCTTCCTCTCCAACTGTGCTGTTACCGTAGAAGGTGCTTTCATTTGCTTCCCAGTCTGAATGTGTGCTTAAAAGTGGGGAACTTAAAAAGGCTTTTCTCAGACAAAGTGGGGAACTAACAAAAGAACCAGCCCTGGCTGTGTTGTCTCTGCTAACTGCTCCTTTGGTATTAGACCTCAGATTTTACAGCCACTGCATACTGCCCCTTGCTGTGCTTAAAACAGATAGGTCAGGATACAAAAGCAAAAGGAAATAGCCCAAGTGAATGACTTGATGAACTGAGTAAGATTCCAACAAAGCTATGGAGCCCAGACAGACAGATGTGGGGTGAACGGTATGATAGTAACAGAGTTGTGGGGATATCACACAAGCCTGCTTTAAAGAGAAGAATTTAAAGCTAGCAATAGCTTCCCAAAACAAATGAGAATATTTCTTAATGCAAGAAATTGCAAAGACATGGTTAGACTCAACCTGCTTTTGTAAATTTGAAGTTTCTTGTGATAATATAAACTCACTCCAATTTCTATTATTCGTCTACGGTTTTTAAATGTTACATCTTATCAGTGTACAATAGTTTGATTTTAGGTAGTTCAAGAATTAGATAAAATCAACACTTTAAATATTTGCAAATTTTAATTATCGAAATTACACAATGAGTTAAGTATGATTATGATATTTTGTGATTTCACTATTAAGGGCAATATTTTACAAATCTCTAATTGAATATTGCATAGTTTGGTGTTTAGGGGCTTTGTTTGTAAACAGCATCTCACAGCGTAAGGCAAGTTGACCTAGAATTTGCTATATCTCATCCTCCAACTCCTGTGTGCTTTAAACCTGGAAATAGAGTGCATTATTTTCTAGGACAGTGAACTCTGTTTAATTAACTAGGAGACATACGTACATTGTAACTGCTTTGTACATTGATAACTTGTTTCATGCTATCATTACCTTGACATCTCAGCAGAGGCTATCCATGACATCTAACATCTGCTCATGATTCAAATGGAGCAGCAAATCTATCCGTCATGCAGATGCTCTAAACCCTGTGACCCTGACGCCTGGCAATGACACACCATATAAGCACGGTTGTCTCCATGTCCCTGAATACCAGGAACAGCTCCTCTCTTTGCTCCACAAATTTGAGGCTCAAGATACTTAGGCACCATATCTTGGCCCTTCTTTATTTCCTGGATTGGAACTGTGGCTGGCTGTGTGTGGGACAGAAAAGCACACACCTGCCTCCAGGTCATGGATTGTCCCCACTGGGAGCAGAACTCGAAAGGTCCCTTCTAGAGATGGCAGGTAGATACAGACTGCAACACTGCTACTGAGAACAATTACATGACAGTCGTCCAGAAAAGGGTTCGCATCCTCTCTTATAGAAAAGATTTACGGCAAAGCACAGTAAGTTGCGCATCTAAGTGCATGAGGCTCCGGATCGTTGTGGGCAGCCTCCCTAGAACTACTTAAGCCACCTCTGAAAACTTCCTTCATGATGTCTACTGTGTCCACTGAAAGATAAAACACAAAGACTTGAGCACGGGACCCATCTTCTTTCCTGAGAACGTGGCACAAAGACTTTAAGATATGGCTGGAAGACTCTGGCCTCTTCCTAACACCCATCCTCCAGTGGTGTCCTGAAGTGAACTTCTGAGACCTGCTCACCATATGCAAGAGGGAGAGAAGCAGATAGGGAACCCACTGCTGGCACCTACGGCTGCTAAGATCAAGCCATGGACCAGAAGTGGCATCTGAGCTACTTCCAGATTATGGCCATAAAGGGTCTGTGCGTGTGAGCAGACCGCTTCCCCCCATAGCTGCCCAGGGTTAGGGGGTAGGGGTGGTATTCAGGCATAGTTTTCATCATGGTGACTATTACCCTTGTTCACAGCTGTAAACATCTGCTCCCTGGCCAGGGCTACAGAGGCAGAGAGGCTGACAACATTCCAGTGTCACCTTCAGCTTTTGTTTATTGAGTAAGATACTGTGTCCCGGCCTCGGTTTCCCTGTCTGTAAATTCAGGCCAAAAGCAGTTTCAACTCATGAGCACCTCCTGGATTTAAATGTAGTACTCCATGTGAAACACAGAACATCATGGCTGCACGCATGTAAAGGGGGTTTCTTATGTACATTAAGGCTCTATACTATGGGTGAAGGCCTGGGCTGAGTCAGCTCCCTTTCTTTTCCATATTTGCATAATGAAAAAGTTGCACACATCTCCTGTACCCATATGTGTCTCTCCTCTCCCTGAGCACATCTTTGCCATGACAACCGCTGTCAGCAGATGGACACAGGAATCTGATCCCACGTGCTCACATTTGTTGCCAGGAATCAGGATTTGCCTCACCCATACCTCCACAGTTTACCATCTTCCTGGTGATCCCTGCAGGCCTTATCCCCTGTCCTGGGGTGTCCAAGTCAAGGGGTAGAGCTATATGCGCTGCTCATGGTCCACAGCAGTTCTGCTACCGTACCTGAGGCAGATGCGGCTCTTCCTGGGAAAGGTGCTCTGCTAGGGATAAAAGTACTGCGGAACAAAATACTCACAGAAGCCAATATGGAGACAAAGTGTAGAGCAGAGACTGAAAGAAAGGCCATCCAGAGACTGTCCCACCTAGGGATTCATCTCATATACACCAAACCTAGACACTATTGTGGACGCCAAGAAGTGCATGCTGAAAAGAGCCTGATATGGCTGTCTCCTGAGAGGTCCTGCCAGAGCCTTACAAAAACAGAGGTGTAGACTCACAGTCAACCATTGAACTGAGTGCTGGGTTTTCAATAGAGGAGTTAGAGAAAAGACTAAAGGAGTTGTAGGGGTTTACAATCCCATAGGAAGAACAACAATATCAACCAGCCAGACCTCCCAGAGTTTCCAGGGACTAAGCCATCAACTACGGAGTACACATGGCTCCAGCTGCATATGTAGCAGAGGATGGCTTTGTCAGGCATCAATGGGAGGAGACGTTCTTGGTCTTATGAAGTCTCAAAAGATGCCCCAGTGTAGGGGAATCAAGGGTAGGGAGGTGGGAGTGGGTGAGTGGGTGGGTGGTGGAGGAACACCCTCATAGAAGCAGGAGGAGGGAGGATGGGATGGGGGTTTCTGGAGGGGAAACTGGAAAAGGGAATAACATTTGAAATGTAAATTATATATATATATATATATATATATATATATATATATATATATATATATATGTGTGTGTGTGTGTGTGTGTGTGTGTGTGTGTGTGTCTTGCTGGCAGCTAAGGATGGAAATGTCACCCTCCTTCACTTAATGGTGCTGTCAAAGTGCCTAGCCCTTCCCCACCCTGAGCCTACCTCCCTCAGCTGGACCATCAATCCGGGTTGAACTGAGTATCCTGTTGGCAGCATGAAGCCAAGAGTCAGTCCCTGTGGATCCTGCTATGTCAGTAGTCCTGAAATGTGTTATGTCCCCAACTGAGGTATAAACATTAGTGTGGGAAGAGCCACATTTCCTAGATTCCTGTCCCACTGTGGTTTTGGACCAGGTTTGGAGTGTCTCTGTGGACTCGATTTAATCATCTATAAAATGGGGTTAATCTTATCTGACTCACAGTATGATCTTGGACGTTCATTTAGGTGAAATTTTGGAATGTACTTAGGAGATGAATCACACTATTGGAGACCGGGGTTTGATTAAGCGAAAGCAAGATCTCAGTCTGAATTTACCTCTCGCTCTGTAAGCCCATGAGTGCGATGCACCTTTAATGCTGCTTTAATGGGGCTGTAGTCTCTTTTTTTTTTTTTTTCCTAAACAGTTAATTTAATTCCTGTTGCTAATGAGACCTGCTCTCTGTAAGCTGAGGAAACAGGCCTCAGGACAGAGGTGGAGAGGAAAGGGTTCCAACGCAGGATAGAGCTTTCTGGAAAGGTACAGCCTGTTCCACTGGGGCATCCTAGGCCAGAGTACTGATCTATGTTAAACCTTCTCGTGTCCTTGGCCTGGTAGTGATGCTTCATCTAGTGTCGTCTTCCCATCTTTGGGTTCTAAAGACTTCTGTAACGGACTCTCCTCATGGCAATCAATGAGCTGCAGTCCCTCCCTGAGGCTGGTGACAGTCCTAACAGCATCAGAGCAGCGACTGCAGGATAGCGCATTAAAGATAAAAGCATAAAAGAGGAACAGAGGAACTTGACCGTGTTGAAGCACTACCTTTTACAAATGACTCCCATCATTTCCCTTCATGCAAATGTGTCCTCTAAACCAAGGTTGACTTGAAATGCAGCTTTGAATCGTTTGCATTTGTGAAAGAAGAGCCAACTCACATGTTGCCCCTCTGCACCCACGCAGATCCACCTCTCTCCTGTGTCTGGATCAGCAGCCTATGAGAGTTCTACATGTTCTAAGGAGTTCATCAGCTTGACATCATCGGGTCCCTGCATCTCACAAGTGCAGGGGAAGAGTGAGAGGAAGCAGGTTTTACGTTGTGTGGTGTCAGAATGGCATTTTCTTTGTATGTTTCTTCTTACTCTTTAAAATGATGACTGGTGGTGAGAATCCTGGAGGGGTTGCACAAGTAATGATGGAGTTAACTCAGCAAACTGCTAATGAGGACACCGGTTACACTAACCATGCTGTTTAAATTCAGTTTTTCTTAGAGATGATAGGTGGTAGAGAATGGAATGGTTTCCCATTAAATAATAATATAATAATAATAATAATAATAATAATAATAATAATAATAATAATAATAAATAACTGTACCACAATTCTCAACAGAGCATGATATTACCACCCATGGATCTAGAAGAACAGTCACTGATGTATCTAAGATCAGCCTTGAAAGGCTATCTAAGGGCAGTTTTGTGCGTGCCAAATGAAACAGCAAGACAAGCAGAGGCTGAGGTTAATGAACACAGCTCTATCTATTGGGCAAGTCTCCAAAATATTAATTCCTTCCTAATGAAGTTTGCACAGTCCTTACCACTCTGAACCTCATCTCCACTCTCCAGCACCCCCCACCCCCTCACTCTGACTATCTACACAGCTCTTAAATGTGTCTTCCATCTGGAAGAACTATGTCATTCCATCGACATCTCCTGCCCCAGCTTCAAGCCACCCAGAAGGTTTCCCTGGAGACCCACCCAGCCCCAGCACAGCCCTGGCTAGGCTTGGGCCGGGGTCAGCTGGAGCCCACGGGCAGGGTCCCCAGCTTGGCATCAGGATGCTGAAATAGCAGCATTTGACACATTTAAAACTTGCTGTTTGTGCAATCACTAAAACTGCACCATTAGCTGGATTTTCAGATTGCATGAGTGCAGATCATTAAGTGTTATTACAGTATTAATTATTAGAAATGTCCTGTACTGCCCAAATTAAATTGGGATAGTCAACGACCTGCGCGTTCCCAATACCACGGATAATTTAACCGGAGATCTGCCGCTCCGGGTAAGGTGTCTCCACACGTGGCTCAGTTATTTCGCACTAAGGACCAGCATCGTACTCTCAGAAACGCATTGACCAGATCTTAATATTTTCCTATGGCAAACTTCAAAAGAAAGCAAGCAGAGGTGGACCACGATGTGGAAGTTGCGGGGATAACTGGATCCCTCACTATAGCTGGTCGCGTAATTCCAGCTGGCATTTGCTGCTCCGTACTTCCTGGCTGTGTGATGATTTCGTGTAATCTCTGTATCTAATAGTCTGTGTTTAGTAGCCAAAACAGGAAAGTGAATGAGCTTCAGTATTTAAGGCCAAGTTACTCAAAATCGGATGAACCTTTTAGGAAACAACTTTGAATACATACTATGCAATTACCCCCAAATTGATTTTTTTTTAAATCCATCAAGTTCTTTCAGTTCCTGCAGAGAGATGTGTTCTTGTGGGTAGAGAGGGCAGTGACTTCCCCACAGGAAGGGAGAGGCCACCAGTATAGGCAAGAAGAACCCAACCGCCATTCTCCAAGGTGAGTGTCTCTGTGGAAAGCACCCAACTGCTTGCCTGCAGTCAGCTGCGTTTGATCATTTTTATAACTCCATAGGTGAAAAGGGAGCCCAATAAAAATGTATGTAAGATTAATTTATCCCTAAGACATATATTATTGATGTGTGTGAGTAACTGATAGTTCAGCAAAATGATTTATTTCTAATTAGATGTTTTTGATTTGATTTCCCAAAATTCCCACATTGGAAAAAAAAGCCTATGAGAGCTTTTTATAGAAGTGTCCTGATATCAGGCAGAAGCCAAGGCCTGCATCCCAAGGGACATCTTGCTACAGTACCATCCTCACCTGCAAGGTATCACCAAGGAGGAGAAAAGGTCAGACAAAGCTCTTGACCTGAACTCTTCCATTCTGTGTCCATAGAAATGCCAGGCCCTTCCCACAGGATCCTTCTCCTTCCAAACGTGAGTCTTCACAGCCATGTATGGGAGCATCTCACTCCAGTTCCAACTCCACCTTAGCAACAACATGTCACAGTTCCAGGGATACATGAAAATGCTCCTCAGATTGGATATTTAAACAGTTATGATATACAAAACCCCAAAACATTTGGCTTTGGAGCTTAATGTCAAATGCAAAGCTTAAGTATATTAAATCCATAGCACTTACCCCAATGCTGAGGCCCCGAAACTAGACAAAGTGTGAGCAATTGAATGTCATTCAATGTTAAAAATAACAGTGATTATAAACACTAGGATGAAATAGAGAGACTCATTGGAAATATGTCAAATGTTATATGTAAGCATTATATAAGATTGTAGCTTACACTAGCAATTGCATATTGAAAAGAGAAACACAGTTGATATGAATACATATATATATATATATATATACACATAGACATACACATTCATATACACATACACAGACAAATACACACATACACATACATATATATTCAAGGCAATGCATCTATGAGTATTGTTTACCTCTGTAATGAAACTTTTAACAACTTGGGCTTCCATGACTGACCTGAAATTCAGTAATAGTCGAGGCAACCTCTCTCTCCCAAGAAGCAGCTTCACTTGACTGAGATGGGACCATTCACATCGAATGGTTTCTGTACAGAGAGTGGTGACTGGGTCAGCATAGACAGTGGTTTCTCTAAAGTTTATAGACAGGAGGCAGGGGATCCAGGGTCTGTGTCCTAGCTTGGCTTGATGGAGGCTTGAAGAACAAGAGGAGTTTTTCCTGGCCTTCTAGCAACTTCTGTAGGCCCTGCCAGGCATCTCTATAGTGTTCAAAGAAGAAGCTGTGGAGCACAGAACTTTTAGCATTCTCCTGTTCAGGCAAAGGGACATGGGACACAGGAATGAGCATCTCTAGTGTACTTATACAAGGGCAGTCAACCTTGGACCTGTGGGATCAGAGCCAACCTTTTCTCGATGGTTTATTGAGGTGTCTCCAGAAGGCACAAAGTAAAAACAGTTGTAGATCTTACTAGGAAAGAGTATGATCCCAAAGATGAAGGGGGAAATGCATGGTAGTGACAACTCTGGCTCAGCTTCACCTTATACAGGGCAATGTATGAGGCCAAGGCTGAGTTTTCTCTGCCTCCCAGACTGAGCCCCAGCCGATATACACCATTATCAAAGACTTAGAACCTCTCCCACTTCTCACAATGGTTACCAGTGACCAGCGAACCTGCTCCTGTTCATCACTCCAATGCACACACCAAGCGCTGAAGGCCTTGCTCTCTCCCATTCTTTCTCTCAGTTTCCCATCCTGCCATGGGATCTTAGGTGGTAGGAGGTGAGGCAGACGCCCTGGGCGGTAGAGAGGATCTGCTATGGGTGTGAACACCACTACAGGTCACTTCCAGGCCTCACAAAGAGCTAACAGTATCAGAGAGTTTCAGCAGAGCCTCATCCCGTAGCCCTGCAAGTCCTGCAAAGTCAGAAGAGACGTGGGAGAAGGAAATGGACAAAATGGGGAAACACAAACAGTGACAAATAGAAAGGCACTGTACCTGTTCAACTCTTCCCCAGCCTAGCTGGGCCCCAGGCTGGCCTTGGTGAAACCAGGGCCACCAACCTCTGCAGTCCCAAGAACCTGAGACAGAGGCCCACCATGCCTTTCTTCTTTCATCTTTAGCCATTTCTTGATAAACAGCTGGAGTTCTAATAACACGGAGATATGATGGGTTCATGCACCCTGCTCTTACCTAGCGCCATCACTACTTGTTGAGCCTACTTTAGACGAGTTATATTTGGGGGCAGGGCAAGTGATCAAGGAGAGATTTGGTATCTCTCTTAATGCCTCCACTTCAGTGACCCCTTCAGTCAGCCCCCAAACTTCTTAGAAACTCTCTCCAAACCTATCAGTAATGGGTTTCTAGATGTCATCTGCTTGTGGTTGGGAATGGCAATGTTTCAAATAGTTGTCCCTAGCCAAAGCAACAGGAGCAAGCAAAAGCAAGACCTTCCTTCTGTCTCCTCCGTGAGAGCCACTTGCAGCCCACACAGGCTGCTTCCCACAAACACTGGTGCTGTCTGTGACTTCAAAACATGGAGAAGAAAATTAAGCATGAAAACGTGTTAAGGCAAAGTTGAGATTACAAATTTAAGCAAGAAAACGTCAGCAAATGTGAACGTCGATGCTGTAATTGTAGCTTTCCCCAAACTCATCTCACATCCGGGTTGCATTGACTGCACGCTTAAAGGTCTAATTAGGAACGTGAGCGGCTATGGGCGATACGGATGAATACTTTTATTACACAGGCATCTCGCAGCCTCGTGTCTTGTGGGAAGCACCTTGAGAATGGGAATTTCCTTCCATTCATCATGTAAAGTACCTCTCCTCTCATCTAGTGCTGGCCCAACAAAAATACAGGAACTCTGGGAAATGTTCAGGGAGTGTTTGCTTCACAGCTCAAGAAGCAGGCATGAGTTCTAACAGCACCATACACTCCATTGTGTGCACAGCAGCTACCCAGGGACTGTCTCAACTTCTTGGCCTACACACTATCCTTCCTTTATCCTCAGAAGGCCCGTGCCCCAATTAACACACATCCAATTTCTGTTTCCCCTTTAAAATTATTTATTTTTATTTTATATGTATGAATGTATGCATGCATGTGTATATGTGCACTATGTATACACCTGGTGCCTGTGCAGTCCAGAAGAAGGCATCAGAGGGACTGGAACTGAAGTTCCAAACTGTTGTGAGGTTCTGTTAACTGAACTCAGGGCCACTACAAGAATAGAAAGCTGTTCTCTGCCCATGAGCCAGCTCTCCAATCTATTCCACTTTAGAAAAAAACTTTTGAGTTAGATTTTCTCTTTGAGTTTAGAGCACTTCTTCATTGATATAAAGCATCATCTTACACCAAAAAAAATGCTTATAGACACACAGTTTATTTGATACCTGTATATGCAAACATTGCTGGATTGGTCACGTGTGTGCAGGTGCATGTATGTGCATATACAAGTTGTGTAGAGGTCATGTCTCAGGAGCCTTTCATCTCGCTTGTTCCTTTGGCTTCAGTTGTGATGTTCAGTTTTGAGACAGGGTCTCTCTGTGTATCCCCAGCAGGCCTGGAATTCCCAGAGGTTCACCTGCTTCTTCCCTGCAAGCTCTAGGATGAAAGCTGAGCACCACAACACCTAATCCATATTGTTCTGTGAGGCAGTCTCTCCTTAGCTTGGAGCTAATCTTGTTCTGTGAGGCAGTCTCTCATTGGCTTGGAGCTAATCTTGCTCTGTGAGGCAGTCTCTCATTGGCTTGGAGCTAATCTTGTTCTGTCATTGGCTTGGAGCTAACCAGTTTGGTTAGTCTCACAGATCTATCAGTTCCCAGTTCCCTGCTACTGGGATGGAAATGAACTACTATACCTAGTGCTATTTTTGTTGGTTTGTTTGTTTGTTTGTTTGGTTGGTTGGTTGGTTGGCTGGCTGGTCAATTTGTTGGTTGGTTAGTTGGTTGGTTGGTTGGTTGGATTTTTAGTAACTTGATCACCACTACCACTACCACCATCCCTATTTTTTCCTGGAGAATTTCATATGTAAGTACATCATTTACTCCGTTTATATCATTTCCTCCTTTCTCTCACCATCTAGCCCCTCCCATGTCCCACCAGAAATACGTGACTTCTTTATTCTTGTTACCTAGATGGGATGGTTTAAATGAGAAAAGTCCTTCGTGGGCTCAGGTACTGTAATACCCAGTCTCCACTCGGTGACACTATGGGCTGAATGGGAAGGTTATGGAACCTTTGGGAGGTGGAGCCTTGCTAGAAGAAGTGTCACAGGGGGTGGGGCTTGGTGTGTGTGTAGTCTATCCCGCTTCCTATTTTCTTTCTCTGCTCGTTGTTTGCATTGGAAGATGTGAGGCCTCACCTCACTGCTCAGGTGGCCGTGGTCATCCTGCTACCAATCCTCCTAGCTGTGACAGACCTTCAGGAAACACAGACCAAGATAAACACTTTCTTCCACAAGTTTTTTTTTTTTTTTATCACAAGAAGAGAAAAAGAATGAACACAGTGTGTGTGTGTGTGTGTGTGTGTGTGTGTGTGTGTGTGTGTGTGTAACCTACTGAATCTATTTAATATTGCTGGAAAATAATCAGAGACCTGAGCTCTGGGGAGAACTGATTCTGCCATTCAGTTTTTCTCTTTCTCTGTCTCTCTGTCTCTCTCTCTGTCTCTCTCTGTCTCTGTCTCTGTCTCTCTGTCTCTCTGTCTCTCTGTCTCTCTGTCTCTCTCTCTCTCTGTCTCTCTCTCTCTCTCTCTCTCTGTGTGTGTGTGTGTGTGTGTGTGTGTGTCTGTCTGTCTGTCTGTCTATCTGTCTGTCTGCCTGACTCTGACTCCCTGTCTCTGTCTCTCTTTGTCTCTCTGTCTCTGTCTTTCTCTTGCTCTTTCACTTGATCGCTCACTACACTGATAGTCTACACTTCTCTATGTAAGGATGAGGCCATAGGAAATTTCCATACTGAATGGCGTCACTGTGCAAGCTTTATTTAGGTGACCACATCACTGAGATTTCACATGTACAGTTTTCTCGTCATGTCCAGAAAATGCTACATCGCATCAAGTGGCCTGGTGCTCTTACAGTCTTCTCTCCCCCTTCTACATTTTTCACTGAACCTCAGAGATAGGGAATATACAGGAGCTGTATCATTTGGTGCTGTCTTCCCATGAACACACAGCTCAATACATGGGTTGCAGGACTGAGCTCAGATCTGTACACTTGTGAAGCAAGCACTTCACTAACTGAGTCCTCTCTCTGGATCACACACCCAGCTTCATCTACCTAACTCTCTTCCTTTCACACTGTATATAACTTTTATTTTTTTTAATAAGTAAAACCCTTTAAATAGAACACCAAAATTCAGAACTACCATTTTCAATTGATTTTTCCTAGGGTTCAATTCTCTTTAATGTGGTCTTTTTAAGGACCTTGCAAGATTATAGAGTTTACTTAGGAAAATTTAGATGAATTGAAAAACAACAACAAAATAAAACCCCACACTCCTAGCACATAACTGTGCATTGGGCAAACCTACTGATGAAAATGTCTAAAATATCCCAAAGCATGCATGAAGAGCTGTCACATTTTCAAGCACACCTAAAGTACCCTCTATGCTTAATGTTAAATAGCTAACATGCTGGACAATGTTGAAAGACCTCCACTCCAGTGGGGGAATTTCTCCCTTGAACACAACATGCTGCTGTAGGTTCTCCCATCAAGCCAGAAGGGTGCCAATGGAAGCAGCCGTGGGGATGTATGAGTCTGAGCAGCACAGGAGGACCATAAGGTCATATGATCATGTTAGCATAAGAGGAGGGGGAGCCCTGCAGGGGGACAGGGCTGCTTGGGGAAGATGAAGGATTGCAGGTGCCCAAGGTGGTGTTTGGAGAACGCAGAGGCTTCAAGAGACCACAGAACAGAAAAAACACCACAGAAAGCAGTGTGGAGGAGAGGGCAGAGTTCTTCATCCTTTTCCTGGTCCTCCTGCTCTCCATCCTCTTGCTCCCATGCTCCCATGCTCCTGCTCCTGCTCCTGCTCCTGCTCCTGCTCCTGCTCCTG
>NC_034604.1:74250984-74252243 GCF_900095145.1 Mus pahari | reverse complement strand
TCCTGCTCCTGCTCCTGCTCCTGCTCCTGCTCCTGCTCCTGCTCCTGCTCCTGCTCCTGCTCCTGCTCCTGCTCCTGCTCCTGCTCCTGCTTCTGCTCCTGCTCCACATCCTTATCCTTATCCTCATCCTCATCCTCTTCCCTTTCCTTTCTTCTCTCTCCTCCCCCTTCCTATTCTTCTCCTTCCCCTTGCTTCTGCAATCCTTCCTCCTGCTGTTCCTCTACTCCCCCATTCTCCTCCTGCTCCCCATCAACCCCCTCCTTGTCCTTATCCCTATTTCTTGCTTATAAGTGCACACTTCCATCCTGAGTTACCAAGCCACACTTACACTGGGACTCACAGCTCACAGTCTGTTAACACTCTGTACATCATCTTCCTGTGTGTCATTTATGCTTGAGCACTAGAGTGGGGTCCCCACGGGCTGGTGTCAGGAGTCTTGAATGCACCATGTCTTAGGTCAGTGTTGCCAGGACTAATCAAATTGTCCTGTGTCATCCCACATCGGAAAGCCATGCTCCTCCATAAGCCCAGTGTCCTTTCAGTCTGCATCCTTTCCACATGTGTTGTTGTGGGTTCTCTCTTCTATATGGGATTTCCTGAGACATCCTGTGGAAACCAATAAGCTTTGAAAACCAATAAAAGGTGAACTCTCTTGACATTGTATGAGACTTTATCACATGTAGCTCCTATAACCTCAGGTAGTCCCCACTACTGCTACCACATATGCATACACACATGCATACACGCACATGAATACACACACATACACACACACACACACACACACACGCACACACAGGGTGTGGATCCACATACTTCATCATACATACTTCTCTGCCTGTTCATCCCGTGCACTTGCCCATTACCTGTTGGGACAAATGTTCCATCCTGAGAACACTCTGCTAGTCTCTTCCTGAACACCCTGTCCCACCTGCACCTGCCCCACCTGCACCTGCCCTACCTGCATCTGCCCCACCTGCCCCACCTGCTCCACCTGCACCTATCCCACCTGCCATATCTGTACCTGTTCCACCTGCCCCACCTTCACTTGCCCCACCTGCACCTGCCCCACCTGCACCTGCCCCACCTGCACCACCCCAACCTGCCCTCACTGGGTCTACCTTTCCTGCTCCACTTAACTCCACCTCACCATTTCCTGCCCCTCCTGCAAAGCTCCAGTCATTCCTCACTGGGTCTACCTTTGGAAACTCACTTAACTCCACCTCACCATTTCTTAGCTCTTGCTCTAACCTGCAGTC
>NC_034604.1:74230143-74250948 GCF_900095145.1 Mus pahari | reverse complement strand
CCTGCACCTATCCCACCTGCCATATCTGTACCTGCTCCACCTGCACCTGCTCCACCTGCCCCACCTCTACCTGCCCCACCTGCACCTGCCCCACCTGCCCCACCTCTACCTGCTCCACCTGCACCTGCTCCACCTGCTCCACCTCTACCTGCCCCACCTGCACCTGCCCTACCTGCAAAGCTCCAGTCATTCCTCACTGGGTCTACCTTTGGAAACTCACTTAACTCCACCTCACCATTTCTTAGCTCTTGCTCTAACCTGCAGTCCTGGCTCTGACCTGCTCACCCTCAAAGGGAAGAGGGTATTATCTTCCCTGTGCTGTGAGACCAAGCCCTTAGTGTGGATTTGAACCCTGCTTCTAACGAGTCTCATGACCTTAGTGTGTATTTAAGTTTCTTGGTCTCCATTTTATTACTTGTAAAGTGATTACAATGAAATGATTTTTGTGCCCACCCCCAATGAAATGATCTTTTAAAAGTGTTTGACCAGGAGAACAAAACCAGAAGAGACAGAGATGTTGCTCTGGCTGTTGAGCAAAGACAAAGACACGGCCAAGCCCCTTTGTTGAATCAGGGAAGGGTGGGTTTTCAGTAAGGATAACGTTGACAGAGAAGATGAGTCTGGAAGGAGCCTGGGGAGACTGGCAAGACCACTGACCTCATCCCGACCTCCAATTCTAGACTTTCTATATAACCTGGAAAGGACAGTCATCCCTCTGAGTCTTGGGGTTCTCTGCTTCAGGGAACACACTGTGATGACTGTGATGATCTGGGTAAGGCCACCATGAAGGTTTCTGTTCATCCTGTGCATCCACAAACCAATCACAGGCCTCGGCTTGCAGCAGTGCCAGGCTCACTGACTTCAGATCCAGCCAAAGGGTGGGCCTTGGTCCCTGAGGACTGGCGTCTCACCTTTGGAGCATTGCATATTCCCCAGATGTACATTCTGCACAGAGCACAGAGCATCTCTATACGGCCCATGTCGACAGGAGTGCACTTCCCAGACCCTGCCCAGTGCTGTGGAGGTGCAGACACTGGGCGTGTGCGGTGTAGTGAAGGGAAGAGGCCAGGCCACAGCAGGAAGTCTATGATAACCACAGCCAATTCACACCTGTTAAATGCTGTGAAATAAAAAAATAAAAAAAAACAGCTACAGAAAACATGAGCAATGCTTTCAGCAAGTACACCCTTTAACCACTGAGTCTCTGCACTAAAATAGATGGAAGTCAGTCAATCTTAAGTAGTTCTTCTGAATATAGAGGTTTGTTATTTACAAAGAGACCTAGACAACGGATGTAGGGTGTGTATGTGTGTGGGAGTGGGGGTTGATACGGGGCCGAGCCTGAAATGTATGTTCAATCTGTATACATCCCCACGTGTGTGCCTTCCACTTGAGTTCACTGACAAATTACCATACACACATCAGTGTGCCTGCACTCTCGGACATGACCATGAGGAAACAAACATGGACTGGCTTCAATGACACAAGAATTTGCAGGCTAGTTTATCAATTCCCTAGAGATACTGTCCCTACAAAGGTAGGATAAAGGGACATGAATGAGTGGACTGGGAATCCTAAGAAACAGGCCACCCGTAGAAGAGCCCCGTGGGAGCCAGATAAGGGACAGCATGGAGTCTCATGCTGTATTGTACTCTTCTTCCATTCCCAGAATCCAAGATGTCAGTAAATAAGATTTTAGATGACCCACAGTTATGTGCTGGCACAGGTGTGTAGAGAGGACCAGAATGGGCTGTGTTGTTGGGCATGAGCTATGCTTATAAGGCGTTGATCAATAAGACTTCTATATCCTGACCAAAACCAGTCATAGGATGGGGCTCCAGCCAGGCAGAAGAGGTTAAATTATATATTGTTTTTACTGTTGTTTCATTTCACAAAACTGCAAAAGTCCAGGCAACGTTTTGTCAGTAAAAAACAATAAAGAATATGAAAAGCCCATCTTCACAGGACATTGGACATTGTGAGACAACCTATAGCTATTATCGGATATATCAAAACTGACAAGGAAAACTTTGGTCCTGATTGGACTATATCTCACATGGACAGCACACCCATCCAGCGCCTCTCCTACAAGCCGTTGCTCACCCAACCAAACCGTAGGTAGGAAGTTTATGAGTTTAATTGAAGCTAAGGTATTTGTATGATTGAAAAAAAAAATCGGTGACGTTGCAAAACCAGTCATCAGATTTTCCACAGCAGAGGGATTCTTGGCCCATGTGGAGCTTTGAGAAGAATGTAGATGAAGTGAGACATTAATTTTGTCAGGACACCTTTCACCAAATCTGCCCTGCATATTTGTGCATCCTTAGCACTTTTCCTGTCTTCTGCCATCCCTTACGAACATCCCAAGGTCACAACAAAGAACATTTTCCTCAGGAAGAGGAAAGCCATTCCCGGGGTCTTCTTTCCTCTGTTCCATAATTTTTTGCTATGCAGCAGGAACTCAGGCTTAATGTCACTTTGTGTCTTTCCAATATTGCATCAAGAACTTTATGTGTGTGTGTAAACTATAGCCAAATTGGGTCACAGAGAAATCATTAGCGACATTGTTTGTCCCTGTGCTGCTTAAAATAGGAGAAAAACAAATGCACGAAAAGCCAAATAGGGGTCAGAGCCTCAGCCACAGATGTGCAACGGAGCCCCATGTGCACCACCCGACACCCCAGAATTCCCACCGGCATGCCTAGAGAACCTCAGCGTGCCTCTTCATTTGTGTTATACCGCTGCACATCTGCTTGTGGGTTTCCGAGAGACTGTATTTAAAGCATAAAGGTTTGGTATGAAGGGAAATAATTAACATGTTCCTCGGCACCTGGCCCACGGGGACACGGCAGGCAGTACCTGCAAATGACAAAGTCCCTTCATATCTCATGTTTCCAGAAGTGAGTCCCGGCCCGATTCAGAACAATCTGGGTGATATGCCCTTCCCCGGAAGAGAGGGTGGAGATGAGCAGGTGTACTGTGGCGCTCAGAGCCTTTCTCAAGGGCGCTGAAGGTCAGCACTCTGTTCTCAAGCTGACATTGACTGGGCATTCCTTTCGTTTCTTAAAAGCAGTGCACCGTCTCTTTAATGAGACACTGAAGACCTTCCAGGTCTGAAGCATCCATATGTGAACCAGCTCACACAAGAGTCCAGGCCACCGACTAAAACCCTTTTCCACATTTCTCAGGGCCAGTGTCTTTCCTTCGGTCCTATTGGAAAAGACATTTCTAAATTTATCAGATTTGCATTTTCTTTAATTAAGCACAGGGAAACTGCCTCCCGCCCCCTACCCCCTGTCCCAGACCTCTCAAAATGGAATAAGAACACATGGGGTGAAGAAGAGCTCCTCCCATATCTCTCTCTCTCTCTCTCTCTCTCTCTCTCTCTCTCTCTCTCTCTCTCTCTCTCTCCCTCCCTCCCTCTCCCTCTCCCTCCCTCCCTCTCTCCCTCTCTCCCTCTCTCCCTGTCTCTCCTGATATAACTACTAAAATGTGAAACCAACATGGTAATCGTGTTGTTACCCGCCCCTCTCATATCACCACTGCAGGATTTAAATGTAGTATCGTTTTTTTTTTTCTTGATGTATTTTCAGATTTAAAAAATATTTTTATTCCACCTTAAATTTAAGGAAAACCCTGACATGATTTTGGGTTGTCACTTTCCATCCAACAAGTAATGGACTCTCTAGATTTTTCTAGAAAGTACAGAGAGGCAATAAACATCTCTTTCAGGACCCAGCAATTCAGACCCCAGAATTTGTATGTGGGGACATCAGTGAACCACAGTACCTCTCTCAGAAGCTACCGTCTGTAGCCTTGCTTTAAAGCGCCTGCGCTGTCCGGTTCGTGCAGTCAGCTCTGTTCTGACGGCTCTCAGGTGTTTCCACCACAATTAGCCCCGTTTTCTCTTCTCCACAGAGGAAAAGTGACAGGGAGCTAAAATCCTCCAGGCGCGCGCACGGCCGGGCGGCGGTGTGATTGAGTGATCTCATTTCAGAGCTTTTTGTTAGACAACAGGCAGAGCTCTATGAAGATTGATACAGAAGTGCCCGGCTCGGCTGGCCGGATCATCAAATGGATTGATATGATACTCGGGCAGTGGATGAAGACAAAGTAACTGTTATCATACTCAATACACAGGCTTGTCAGAGGCGGAAAATCACACCGTGTCCCCAATGATGGGGGACTTTCATGACTGTCATACGAATTTAGTAGCTTGATGTCATGGGCAGGCCGCTGGGCCCAAAACTTCTTATTTGTGAGAAAAGTAAAGGACAGTCCCCAGTCCAGTCTCTGGAGCCCAGGAAGGCAGTTCTTGCACTAGGGAGGACCTTGGATAAACCGGCAGAAAGCAAGGCTTCCATTTGCAATACATGTTGAGTCTTATAATGTTTCCATTTAATATCACGGTGGAAGCCCAGATGGTTCCAGAGACAAGATTTTATTTTATATCTGGGGAAAGAAATAATATAGATTCTGAAAAAAGAGTTACAATATATGGGTCTGCTTGCCATGTCTATATGGCTCATTTTCCACATATGCAGTAGGAAAGATATTAGTGCCAACCCAATATTTTGATGGGGAAATTGAGGCTCACCAAGAGGTGGAGAGACTTGTCATAATCAGAACACATTTGCTATGGCACTGGGTGGCCCCATCAGGCCCTGTGCCTCATATCACCTCCACCCTGCATTGCTCTGTCCTGACCATGTATATCTACTCACCTGCCACACTGCGCCCCTTTTTTGTAACTGCAAGCAATACTAGGAGGGCTGTTAGAAACTGTGGGAACTATGACCTCACTTGCAGTTGTTGGCCAAGTGGCCAACAGGTAGTACATCCTTCTATCTTTCCAAAGTTTTAAAAATCACAATGGCTAATGGTATATAGCACCGCTCTTCTTTTTCATATAAGCCTGGTGAAGGAAGGACTAACTCCATGGACCCTGGAATACAAATCCCATAAATGCGCCCCTGCTTGCTGAGCACCCACAAACAGGGCTGGATACCTGAAAGATGGCACAGAAGCTCCTTCCCAAAGGCAGAGTCTATAAATCAACCCTCATGCACCAGGAGAGGCAAAGCCAGCAATGCAGATAGAGCCAGGGAGTCAGTTGCTGTTCCAGGCAGGAAGCCAGCTACAGGGCTGCAACAGGAGGCTGAGGTCCATGGAGCACTGTTAAAATGGAAGAACATTGCTGGCTGATCTGTAGAGTGAAGCTGTCGAGAGCAGAGGGGTGATAAGGGTCCCTTGTGAGAAGGGAGGCATGGGTGGTGCTCTGGACAGAGATTGTGCTCAATATAAACTCTTTGAGTGTGGGATCAGATGAGAACAATTAGAAATGGAAGTTCTAGGTAGGCACTAGGCTATCCCAGAGAAGAGTGAGGGCATTTGTCGGTTCTGAGGCAGCAGTGGGTCAGAAAAGTGACCTGTGATTGGTGGGATCAGAAACCAGACCTCCATGTCAGTCAGACCCAGTCTGGTATTACAAGGAGATGCTTGGATGAACAAAGGCTCAAAAGAGAAAGCATTTGCTGTGCCTCTTGGGGACATACTTCCAGGAAGAGGCCATAAAAGTCCCATTCTCAGGCACAAGAAGAGAAGCAGTGGGAGCCTGGGCTACGCCACAGAAGACAAAGCATCAAGCTTAGATGATGTCTTATGGCTCTGCAGAGTTTGAGCTGACCGTATGGCTCAGTGGGTAAAGATGCTCGCTCATCATCCTGCCTGATGAAGTGGGACTCACAGCGCAGGGTGAGCGAACTTAATCTGCAAGTTGTCCTTGACTTCCGTACACATGCCATGGCATAACTGCATAAACACGCGCGCGCGCGCGCACACACACACACACTCCAAATAAACAAAGGAAATTAAATTCCACGGAATGGAAGTAGGGTTAGGATAGTCGAGGTCTCCATCACAGTTCATGATTCTGTGATGATGAACAGTAGATGTCTGGAGGGACCAGTGTGGTTTGAGCTCATGTTGGTATGGAAGCCCAAACAAGGACTCTTGCTTCTGTGCTATAAAGCCATGAGATCAATGAAGAAGTAGTTTTAAGTATTCTGGAATGTTCTCTCTCCTAGATCTGCATGAAGGGGGTCTGAATCCAAAAGCCACAGCATTGCCTTTTCACAGGAAGTCCCCTGTATTTGTTTTATGAACAATTAGATGGAAGAATTACATTTCAGCCATGTTTTGTTGCAAGCCAGGTTCCTCAAATCTAATGTCTTAAATCACCATGATTTTGAGTCTGCAGATGGCTGACAAGGGTCCACACTGTCTCTACCCCAGCTCTTTCAGCTGGGGCTGCTCTCTTCACCCGAGAGAAGCTCTTCCAAGATGCCACACAGGAAAGTCAGTACTGGCTATGGCTGTCTTCGGGTCTGGATCTTTCTGTGCTTGAGCCTCTTGCTCACTGTCTGGCACCTGTGTGTCTGGAGGGAAAAGAGGAGGCTCTGTGTCCCCTTTGACACGCTATGGCATGTACCTGTGTCTGTTACTGTAGAGTTAACACTCATCCATGCTCCAGCTTCCTGCTGACTGCCAGACTCAGGCTACTGTGGGCATGCTGCATGTCCTGGGGTGACAGCAGCGGAGCTCTCGTAGCTCAGGGTATTTGTCTATTTGTCTGTGTCCCTCACTGCATTTTGCAAAGTCAGCATCTCTTGCTGGGGTAAGACTATTTATCTGCTCATTGCCCAAAGACAAAAGAGCTAGTAGAACTGATGAAGACCCAAGCTTCTTGTGTTATTAAAATAGCTAATCACTTTTCCTCATTATTATTTTTCAGAGTTAAAAGGCCCCCAGACCCTCAGGATATCAGAAATCCCCAGTACCAACAACTCCAATGTTATGCCATCTTAAAATCTCAACAAAACAAAATGAGTCTGAAGACTCCACAGCCCTGCATCCCCATCAGTTTGCAATCTGTCCCTCTCCTGAAGGTTAATTTTATGTCAGCTTGACGAAGTTAAGGGACACACAGATAGCAAACAGCACTGATAGTCATAGTCTCTAGCTATGTCTGTGAGTGGGTGGGAGATTAATATTTGAATCAGTAAACTCAGTGAAGATGATTGGTGTTATTCAGTGCAAGAGGCGTTATCCAAGACATAGAGACCCAGCAGAATGCAAAGGAGAGGATGGGAGAGAGTGCAACACCCCCTCCCCACCTCTCTCTCTTTCCATCTGGGATATTCAAAGTCTGCCCTCAGCCCTCTGAGCTCCTGGGTCTCAGGCCTTCAAATTTCCTGAGTAACATCAGCATCTGTCTCAGTCTATAGCTCACGCATGGCAAGCTCAGGGCGTCAAAGATTCCCTGATTATAACACATGGCTCCTCTTCCCTCCCTTATATGCTTCTGATCACAATTCTTGGGAAAATTGAGACTGACACTCATTCCTATCTTTAGTAGGAAAATCTTCCTTCCATGAGGTACTCTGTCCCTTGTTGTTTCCCTTGACAACCACGCGTTACTTGGCACCTAACCCCACCCTCGCTACCTGTTGCTGCACCCATGGTAGTCCTTTCCACATCACTAGGATGGATTGTTTTGAAGCCTGAATCCCTCCTACAGGCAGCCTTCTTCATGAAAGAAAGGTTGGTCTGAACAATTCTTTCTCTTCCACGATGGCACACTGGACAATCTGTACTGGCTATGGCTGTCTTCTGGTCTGGATCTTTCTGTGCTTGAGCCCCTCACTTGCCGTATGGCACCTGTGTGTCTGCATTTCTTCATAAATTTGACTTATTCCATCTCTCAAGGAATTATTTTGATTATATTTTTATGCTCACACTAGGGTACTTGAGGGAAATGCTAGTTTCTGTTGTCATTGCTGGCTCTTTCTCCTTTCTAGATTCCTTGCCCCTGGCTGTAGGATTCACTTGACCGATGAGCTGTAGACAGTGTGGTGCATGCCACTTGCCAACAGAATCATCTGTAGCAACATTGGATCCCACATACCACTGACACTTTGTTGAGATAGTGACAACCCTACCCTCCAACCCTGGATTGTCTAGATGCTGTATCCTCCGCCTGTACAATAGATTTATCATGACTGAAAACAATTGTATTCTTTATGCAGCAATAACATTTGAATAATGTTTCAGTTATGTGGTGAACAGTCCTATCCTGAAGATGAAGGAAGGAGCTGTTGACACCATCTGTGGGTTCTAACTCACTGCCTGCATCCGGCATTTATTAGCAGATCTGGCTGCATCTTTAATGCAGCCCACTGATTGGCTGGTTGAAATAGTACTCTATACTGATTCCAGGTGGAGAACTGTATTCAGTGTTGCATTAGTCAGGGTTCTCTAGAGCCACAGAACTTATGGAATGTCTCTCTATATTGAGGGAATTTATTGTGATGACTTTCAGTCTGTAGTCCAACTAACCCAACAATGGGCGGCTGCGGATGGGAAATCCAAGAATCTAGTAGTTGTACCATGAGGCTAGTTGTTTCAGCTGGTCTTCTGTAGAAGTAGGTTCTAACAAATGTTCTGGCAAGTAAGTGCAAGCAGTTGAAGAAAAGCAAATTTTCCTTCTTCCAATGTCCTTATGTAGGACTCCCACAGAAAGTGTGGCCCAGATTAAAGGTGTGAACCTCCACGGATCTGGATCTGGGACTTGCTTTGTCCCAGGCTGACCTTGAACTCAGAGATCCCTTACCTCAGTCTCCTGGGATTAAAGGAGTATAATACTTTGCCTAGGCCTAAGCTTTTCACAGCCACTATGCCTCAAGATCTCCAGGCCAGCATCAGGTCAGAGATCTGGATCACAGGTGAGCCCTCCAGTTCTGGATTGTGGTTCATTCCAGATAGAGTCAAGTCGACAACCAGGAACAGCCATTACAATTGCTTTCCTCATTGGGACAAAGATGCCTGACACAAGCAGTTCAGAAAAGGAAGGTTTCTATCACTTACATTTCAGGGATTCAGCCTCTCACAGTCAGGTAATCATGGCAGCGACAGCCGGAGGCAGCCATGCATCACATGCATCATATGCAATGCTGGTCGCATTGTGTCTCTGAGTATGAGGTGGGGAGAGATGAATGTTCTTGCTCAACTTTCTCACTTCCCATCAGCCCGATACCTCAGCCTGTGGGATGGTGTCACGCACATGTAGGTAGGACTTCCCACCTCAGTTAACCCAACCAGTCAAGAAACTCCCTCATAGATGTGCCCAGAGGCTTGTCTGCTGCATGGTTCTGGATGCTGTCACGTTGAACACATTAGCTAGCATAGCAGCACAGAGGAAGTGATGATTATTTTATAGTTATGATTAACTTCCTATATATCTTTTCTCCACACCCAGGCTCAGCACAATTGTATCAGTACCAGCGTCAGAGGAGGATATAGACCGCCTTGCAGTTGTGACTTTTTGTCACGTTTCCACAAATCCACTCATCCCCTGCAATTTTCATATCAGAACACCACTGGTGATTGGCATGGTACCTTTGGGTCACACACTGGGGTCCTACCTGCAGTCCACATGACAGAGATAGCCCTTCTCTAAGAGATACTCTTTTACCAACCCTTTACACTAAAAACAGTACATCCTTCCAGTTTTTCATCATCACATGGGACAGAATATGGGAGTCTCTGCCTCTCCGTTCTGTTATTTGCATGCATGGTATTTTTTTTTTAAGGGTAATTACTTAGAATGTCTTTGGAATCCTAACCACAGGCATGACTCCTGGAAAGAACATTACTAATGGCTAGCTAAACCCTAGCCACAACTCTCACGATCTCTGGTTCTGCTGGCTTCTCTCTAGACCTCGGTGGCAACCATCTTCTTAATGATCCAGTATTATATCTGAAGCGATACTGAAAGTTCACGTTCATATGTCAAAATGACCTTTTGCAAAGTCAAATTCACAGGGCATAACTTAAGGAGGACATATTTGGAGGGAGGGTGCCCATGATCAGGATAGCCCTGGCGCCCCTAGTAAGCATCATGGGATATGTAAGCAATGTATAATGTTCAAACTCACCCTCTGGACAGTGTGCACACCAAGGGTCCTTCATCCCACCCTTCCATAGAAGTTCTTAGTATCTCATCTGTCCCTTTTTACCAACCTGTACCCACCCATCAGTCATTGACATCTGGCTACACCATGGAGAACCTGGTCAGGTCCATTCAAATGTAGATGTTCCCTGCACAATGCTGTATATAGGATACTGCATATATGTAATTTGTGCTTACTTATCTTAACACACTGAAATTAAGATACTAAAAGACGCAATCTCTTTTCTAAATATAATGTAAATTTTCTGTCCCTGATTAGGCTATGCAATGAGAAAGCGTGTCGTCAGAACAAACTTTTAAAATTAAGATCAGAGTCCCAAATAATTAAGAAATCATGCCCTAGTTCTTTGGCAGACTCTCTCAACAAAATGCTGTTATCTAAGCAAGTATAGCGGGGATCTGTGAATGCTTTCTGTGCACTGTGCAGGGTCAGCAGGCTGGGTCAACATGTTGTCTCTTTAACTCTCCCAGGGACCACCTCTCAGCGTTCTCTTAGAATTTCCCGTGGGATTTTATGTCAGAACACATTTTAAAGAGTGGCGAACCCCTCCATGTTTCTTTAAGTTTCTGCAGTGTTTTTCCAATCATACGGCCCACTCTCAACTAATGCCTGCCTTCACTTGTCTCTGCAAAAATGCTGCTTTCACCTCTTAAGTCAGGACCATACATTTCTGGCCAGAAAGTGCAGTGGTAACAATGCTGATGAGTGATTCTTCAACTATTTCCTCAAATTTGATTCATGCTCACGAAACTTACAGTGTGTAATAAATATTTACAAACATTTTGGTCGAAGAACACATTGGGGGCTGGGCTTTGAGGCAAAACATTTGGGCCTGAGTTTCAATGACGATTTGCACTATCCGTGTGGTTGATTATATGAGATCTCAGTCAGCAGATCCTCTCCAGAGGATCCACCGCAGATCCTCTGTGGTTCCATGATGCTGACCAGGGGCTTTTCAGAGAGAAGCCCACCCTTCATTGCACCTTGCCCTGTTCCCAGAATGCAGAGGCTCCCCCTGAAGTGCTGCAGAGGCCAGAGCTGACGGTCTCATTTTGTAAAGTGCTGCCCAGAAATCTGGCTGTTACAAGCAGGAGGCGGGAGTCTCTGGCCTTTTGACAAGGTGGTCAGGTGACTGTTCTCGCATTCGTCAAAGCTGTCAGGTTTGTGAGGAGCACCATGCCCTATCTGAACCCACAAACCTGGCCATCTTCTCCGTGACAAAATCTCTGCTGACTCTCTCAGGCTGACAAATACAGAATAGAATGTAAGAGTGTGCTGTCCCCGCTGTAGGGCACCCTCCTTGGAAGCCACTGGGTGCTTGACTCACCTGAAGGCCATCTGCTCCTCGGAAAGAGATCACCCCCAATACTTCAAATTATGTGGACTCTCAAATTCAGCACATAGCTCCATGACCCAATGAAGGAATCTTTTGTAATTAGAAAGTCTAGAAAAAATTAAGCCAGTATTCCTTGTCCTTGTTGTCTTGAGCCTGGGTGTGGGAACAGCATCACACAGGGGAGAATCCTGAGGGGACTAGCAACTTTAGGCTCTTTCCTCCATCACCAGTCATGGATCCTTGCCCCGCCTCCTGCGTCTGCATGGAAACACATCTTTCTTTAGAAGTCCATTCTCAGGAAGCAAGAGTGCCTTCGTAACTACGATATCTCTGAATTCCAGAGGTTCACACCCAGATGTGCAAAACCGAGGCTTTGTGCTCCAAGACTTGGATCAGATGTCTGTGGCCTGAGATTTCATAGCTTCAGGTTAATGTAGGTACTTGAAGCAGATGTTGACCACCTGGGGCTTACTGGCCAATACCCACAAGTTAGAAGTTTATCTCTGAACTTCCTGTGTCAGGACTTGGTGCACCGACCCTTGAAAACTCTTTCAGACCCTGGTCAGTCTTTGCAGTCTAGACTTCTACCTTTGGGTTGTGTGGTCTCTCATCCTCTGGCCTCAGCTTCCCCGTTGCCTCTCTTAGCTCACAGGAGTTTCTGACTTCTGCCAATCTCCAGAACTCTTTGGCTTGCCCCCAGCCCAGTATTATGACTCGGGGTCTCAGATAAGTGACTCTTAGCTCTCAGTGGTTCTCTAGAACTTTCTGTATTGATTAAGTTCTGAGCTTTGGGTATCTGAGTTCTTCCCACCAGCCACATGGCAATTTTAATCTAACCATCTAGAGTCACCAGAGATGAGAACCTCACGGAGAAATTGTCTAGATTGGGTTGGTCCTCAGACATATCTGTAAGGGAGCATCTTGGTTAGGCTGCGACATGTATGACTTCAGAGATACATGTGGCACCATTCCTGCAACTTCAGGTTATCGACTGGAGGTACAGGGCAACACGAGCGGGGCACCAGCAAGCACTCGTCCATTCACGGTGCTCTCGACAGAGGACGCTACTTGTCGCTCCAAGCTTCTGCTTCTGTGTCATCTTTATAGCCAGGGACAGTGACTTGGAACTCTGAGCTAGAATAAACATTGTCTCCTAAGTTGTCTTATGGGAGAATTTTATCACACTCACCAGAAAGGATGCTAAGACACTCCCTACTCTTGATGAGCATCTGGGATACTGCTGCCAGTTACTGCTGCCACCGCTGAATCTGGAAACCACAGGACCACATCTCCCAGTCTGGTTTGCTCATGGTGAGAGTCCATACATGGATGAACAGCCCATTCAGAGGAGAGCTTTCATCTCACCCAGGAGAGACCCTCCCAAATAATCAAGCAGTGGCAAGAAAACAGCTTATATTACTGTCAAAGGAATGTGGCATGGCTGTGATCACCTTAAAGTCCCTGTCCGTCACCACACAGGTCCCAGGTCCAGCAATCACTGGCCTCACAGATGGACGAGTCACATGTCTTATATAGCACCAAGAGCAGCTAGAGGAAGTGCCGCCTCCTCCATTGGCCAGAGCAAGAACAGCTGCAGGTTGATCAGGGTATCTAGTGTTCACTGATGCATCCATGCACAGCCTGGCTGGAGTGGTCATGAGCAGAGCAAAACCTCCTGAAATAGGTGTCCTCGCTACTGTGGTCATTGCAGCTGACCTACATCTTCCTGAAAATGTCCAGACAGTACCCAAAGCATCCAGATCCAGGGATGACGGTTTGTCTGGTGGCCAAAGAAGAGACTGGGCTGGTAACTCTGCTAAATACAGCTGGATACAAAGGAAGAATCCAGAAGCTGCCAACCCAGGTGAGAACAGCCTACTGCTCTTAGTCCCTGTTCTCTGTCTGCAAATCTTGACCACAGCAAATTATAAAATGAAGCACTGAACTGGGGACTTGCTTACAGTTTCAGAGGGTTAGGAGATGGTTATTGTGGCAGGAAGCATGGCAGCAGGCAGGCATGGTTCTGGGGCAGTGGCTGAGAGCTCACTACTTATCCAAGACGGAGTCTGGGGGACTGGGCCTGGCATGAGGTTTGGCAATCTCGAAGCCCGCCTGCAGTGTCATACCTCTTCCATTAAAAACCACCTCCTAATCCTTCCTAAACAGCTCTACTAACTGGAAACTAGACATTCTCATATATGTGCCCATGAGGAACCATTCTCATTTAAACCCCTGCTTTAGACAGCTTAACTTATTTAAAGAGAAACAAAACAGTTTTCTATTATTAAATCTGAGGTATGGAACACAAAGGCATAGTATTTATTACCTTAGCCTGAGCTCCAAAGTGAGGCACATAACATCAAAAGGACAGAAAATAGCAGGTACTGCAAAGCCACTGAATGCCCAACCTGTCACTGATGACCCAGGAGTAGTTAATGTTGTCCTGTGTGGGATCATTCATTCCTTGTCCCACCTCCCATCACCAGCCTCTGAACTCCAGCCATGTCTGCAGGAAACTACAGCAGGTAAATCATGGGATGCCCACAGTCTTGCAGGGAGTACAAATCCTAACCTTGCCTAGGTGAGGCCCCCAGAGCTTAAATGACATCAGCAAGGCAGTTTCCAGCTGTTTCCCAAAGTTACAGCTTTAGGAAAATGCTTTAACCACATTGAAACTTACAAGCAAAGAAGGCAACGTCCCTCTGTGGCACTGGTTTCCCTTAAAAGTACTAATTGTGAGGTCATAGGGAGGTGCCAGGTTAGCCAGCCTAACTGAATTAGCAAAGTCTAGGTTCAGTAAGAGATCCTGCTTCAAAAAATGACATGTATGACGCCCTGTGGAGTGACATCCAAGGCCTCCACATTCTTGTGCACACACCACACACAAAAGACAGTGGGAGGAAGAATAAATATTCTAGTCAGAGTCCGTGCAGGAACTTACAGGGCAAAGCTGGAAAGCTTACTTTCTCAGGGCTACTGACAGTTTGTTGAGCTGTCTCTCCCAACGTGATGTGTTGACATCTAAATTCAGTCCTGCATCCAGCATTACTTAGAAATAAGGATAACTAACAACAGCTCCCTGATGCTTTGTGCTGTGCTTGTTAAAGCCGCAGTGGGAATCTCTCATCCTCTTGTCTGTGCTTATCATGAGGAAGCTGCCAGCCATCACCATCTAGATGGAATATAGAAGCTAGCAACACAGAAAATGGAAAGCAAAGAGCAGCAACGAGGCAGGACCACGTGCTTGGGAACGCCACCCACAGAGGCAGCTGACCATCCATCTTGCCCTCAGAGGTGTCAAGGCGGACTGACTGGGTGATGATCTGGGGCCCAGCTATTCCTCCCCCTGCCCCCACAAACTTGAATGTGAGTGATGTTGGGGAGGGTGCAGAGAGTAGGCCCAGACTGTGGCCAGGAGTCTGGCCAGTCAAAGCAAGCACAGTAAAGATGAAAAAGGGAACTGCTTATAAAATAATGGAGTTCCCTGGGAAAAATATACTTCATGATCCTCTTTGCGGAAAGTATTTATTTCTTTCTGTTTGTGGAAGGGATTTATCATGCCTAGTGCCTTTCTCAGCACGGAAGCAAAAGCTCAAAATCTACAGAGAGGAAATGCACTGCAACTGGAGTAGTCTCTCTCTCTCTCTCTCTCTCTCTCTCTCTCTCTCTCTCTCTCTCTCTCTCTNNCACACACACACACACACACACATCACATCACATATATCAGCTACTGTTTTTCTTAGCTAAGTGATATAAATACATTTGCATATGAAACTTTCTTTTCGTCTTTCTTGCCTCTATACACACACACTAACACACACATATACAAACACACACAGATAACATACTTATACACACATATGTATACATATCAGATGGCACATATATGTCATTTATATATATGCTCACATAGATGATGCAGTCACATATTAATATTGTGTATATATCTGTATGTGTTTTATATACATATGAATGCATATATTATGTACAGAGGATAGTCTATATCCTAGACCTCCTACTTTCCCTTTATGTCTACTAAAGTTAACTACGGTACAAATATCCACAGAGGTGTAAGGTCTCAAACTTTGAATAGATCTCTCCACGTGTCCATCTGTTGTGTCTAAGAGCTACCCTAAATGGTACTGGATCCCTCCCTGGTGTTCAATGACAGGAAGGGGAGGCCAGGAAACCAGGCCTTTCATTCTGTCCCAGGTGGGTGGGGAAGGTTCATGACTGTTAGCTGCTAGACCAAGCGTTAAGGGGCAATCGCTTCCTCTCTACATATGCAGACTGTGAGACATAGGAAGGTAAAGAACGCTTCTATGTTCACACAGGACTACTGCCCCCCAAACAGAAAGGAACTCCTCACTACACACCTAAACTCAACAGGTGTGGTTATAGCTCACGAGTGTTTGTCGGGTTCCATGGTAATCTCACACTGTTTATTTTCTACATAGTGCCATAAGTGGAAGATATGTGTCTCCATAAAGCAGGCTCAGATGGGTTTCGTGACCTGCCTGAAGCCACACAGCTGTTAGTCAGCAGAGCTGAGTACTAGAGTCAACTGCACAGCAGCATGTTGAAGTCCAGGATTCTGGCACCTGCTGGATAAATGTGTTATGTCCAAGGATCATAAGGTGTTTCAGTACCCTTAGTCTGAATGGAGGATTTTAAGCTATGTCCCATGGACTTTCACCTTAGGAAGATGGGGTGCAGTCACCTGCCTGCTTTCCCTCCTATGTCATGTTAGGATGGTCAGAAATACACAAAAGGCCACTGTAAGTGAGTCCAAAGAGTAGGATAGTCAGGAGAGCATAGTGGCTGAAGTAACTGTGGGTGCTGGCCAGCATGGGGTGAATGGAGGCAGCACTAAGTGAGCCTTTCCTATGCTCAGAAGAGCTCAGGACCCTGAAGTGCAGGGAGATTCCTCTCAGACCTCTGGCAGAGGCTTGTTGAGAATGGTGGCTGAGCTTTCTGCATATTGTTCTTCAGGAGCCTGGTGACCTCTCTTCACCTTTAAGGATCCAAGTGACTTCACTGGACATATACAGCTGACCTAAAAATGTCGCCATGGTCATAGCTATGATAACTCTTCCCGTGTGACGTGACCAACACGTAAGGCTGGATGACGAGGCTTAGACTAGAACATGGCTAGTGTGGGAAATGTCACACCCGTTCTGGTTCCGGACATTACTTTTCATAGATGGGTCCTCTCTGGAAATACACTCTGCACTACCCAAATGGGATCCTCCCAGATCCATTCTGGCATCTGCAAGTTCCGTAGCCTCAAGCGAAGCCCGGGAGAGAACCAACATATGCAAGTCTCACAGTGTCAAGGGAAACTTGGGGAAAGGCTGTGCTCTGTAAGCCCCAGAGCATCATGGGAAGCTTGGGGTAGGGTTGAGACACACATATTTACACTTCTCAAAGCTGGTATTCTTGTTCTCCATGGAGAACAAACATGGAAGACAGAAGGAGGAAGAAAATTACTCACAACTAATGGGTATCTGCTTTCAAAAGTCTGCCATGTCTCTCACCTACCGCACAAAAGCTAATTGTGTGTCCTTACATTTAAATACAAAGGGAAACAAGGGGTCAGTTCAGCTCTAGATTTCTCCTCCTAAACAAAATCCTTGGTAATGATTTCTAAGTCCTAGAAAGGCTTGCCTTAGACCCAGATTCTATACCCAGCTGCACTATCTCAGAAGGGATTGCTTCTGCCACACACTTTCTGCAGAACGCCACAAGCCAAGGACTGGGAACCTCCTGGTGCTTACAAGGTGACTCACTCCTGTGACACTGGAGATCTGGATAACTGTGAGTGGAAGCTGGGGCCAGTGTGGACTCTGAAGAAGAGAGGAGTTGCTGAAGAGAAGGGGAGGGTACCTAGGACGAAAATGAAAAGCAGATGAAGGGACACCAACGGAGCCAAGTGACACTGCCATCCTGCAGGTGTGCAGCTGGGCAGCTTTCCAACAGATCGGCACCTCATAGGAAACCAGAGAGTGGAGAGCTAAACCCAGTCAAGGCCTCCTGATGTGGACCACCTTCGCCACTGCCACAATGTGGATCCATCCTACTATGCTTTGTCTTTAAATGTCACAGAGATAAAGCAAGATCAACCTAGAGGGCTTAGTATAAAGGTCACAGAGGCCAGAAGCCACATAGGAGTTGGGGAGCTAAGGGGGTAAGGAGCAGTGCTGAAGACCTCAGTCCCACAAAGAGACAGTGCCCACAATTGATAAGCAGAACATACACAAAGGGACACACTGAACAGGGCCCCAAAGGGGAAACCGTGCCAGGAAAAGATACACACATTGACATGGCAGTGGAGTCCCCCTCTGCTGTCAAAAAAGAACCAGAAAAATAATCGCATATGTCCTACATTAAAATGCTGATACAATATGTGCCTCAGAGGAATTCCCTGGGAAAGAGACTAGGTGGAAGGGAGGGGCCGTTTTTTTCATCACTCTACAAACCACCTGCAGTCCCAGTGCTGAGGGGATTAAACAATATAAGCACCCGCATGTCGAAAACTTTGCAAGAAGCCCATATTGTAAAAATGAAGGTGAGCCTGCCTGTTGCTGAAGGTCGGGGGTCACTGCTGGTCACCTGTGCAAAAATCTCAGTAATTCAGGTCAAAAGCTGGAAGTGCTGCGGTTTGTTTCTGGTTTTCTGGAGGTAATTGAAATTCCTTTCTTTCTCACTTTGCTGCCCCCACACCTCCTCTCTTTCTCTTCTTCCTCCCTTTCTCCTTTCTCTCCCTCTTCTTTCAGTTTCTCCCTTTCCTTAAATCCCTCCTTCTTGGCTTCATTCTCCCTTCCTTTTTTCCTCCTTCTCTCTGAACACACACACACACACAATATTTTTCCAAAAAAAAAAAAAAAAAAAAAGTCAGCAGTCATTAGCAACATGAATTCAGTACGGAAATGCAGAGCTGACAGCTCTTATTGTCACCCAAGGCAGAATGAGGCAGACCTACATTTGTAGATCTGCGTAACTTAACATATCAAATATTAGTGTCAAATGCAAATAAGGGCAGATAATTTTAGAGTTGTTGTTACATGACATTCAAAATCACAAGCTATGTTCTGCAACACTCAGAGAAAGATAAAAATGAAAAATGAAGTTAATGAAAAGTTATTGCCTTACTGAGGACTGCAGAATCAGGCACTTTACATTAAAATAAAATCTTCGCAGAACACTAAAGCTTATAGAAAATAATAATTTAAGAATGAATCACTCTAATGGAATATTCTCATTTCCACACCACAAATAGTCTCCCAGCTGAATCTGAAGACTTTATTTTTGCATCGCAGAGGTTTTACATACACAAGTTGGGAAGGTTTCCAGGTCATGGGGGAAGGTAGGCACTCTAACGCCTGTGAGCTGAACTCGAGATTCCACAGGGCTATCTCGGCCAGAACAACATAAGTATTTGCACAGGCCAGTGATGTATGTCTGCTATCATCAGTGGCTCTTATGATACATTGTGTCAATCAGCGGTCTCTAGAGGGACGGAGACAACAGAATGAATATACATGACAAAGGGGGTTTATTAGATTGGCTTACACAATGTTGGGGAGCCCAGCAATGTCTGTCTGCCCATTGGGGAGGCAGAGAACCCTAGAGCTGCTCAGTCCACCATGGTGGTTGCTTCAGTAGTTTCCATCTGGTGCTGAAGTTCTGGAGGATTCCCAGAGATGAGATGTGTTCGTTTGTAACCAGGTTAAAGACAAGATTGGAAGGTTGGAAGGCCTGCAAAGGTTGTTTCTGACTTCAGTGGCAGTGACTACCAAGGGTTCAAGGCTGACTTGTCTGAAGGTGAGTCTTGTGACCGTTATATTCCCAGGACTGCTCAACTTTCTCCGGAGTGGGTGACAAAGTGTAAAAGGTGCTTGGTGCTCGGATCATTCATATCCTATGACACAAATCCTTTAGGGACAGTGTCTTCAATGACTAAGGGTTTAAAATTAAGAGTCTGTTTTTAGACTCTGGAACACTGATACAAGGGACAGAGATGAAATGGAGATCACTGGCTTTGCTCAGACTCACGTCACTACAGTCTTAGGAACACCCATTTCCTTACTTTGCCTTCCAATGGATCTCTACATCACCAGTGCCCCATGCCATGCTTGTGTCTCTTGGTGCATCAGGTCAGCTAGTAAGTAACATACATGTGATAAAATCCACCACTAGAAAATGTGTGACTCCCCAGGGGTTCTGACACACACTAACAAGCATACAGGTTTCACTCGGGCATGACATAGGTCTCCTCCCCACCAAAAACTAGAACTCTGGGTGCTGTACATCCCCATCTTGTATCAAACCCTTCATTGCCCCAAGACAACTCGAACCCAGGAACTAACTCTTTAGTCTCCATAATTTCTCATATAATGCCATTCTTAAAAAAGATGTTTAATCTTTTAAAGATTATAGGTGGGGTGGAGAGTTAAGGGCACATGTGTGCAGTTCCCTGGAGACCAGAAGAGGACATCAGTTCCCTGGAGCTGAAGTTATTCGATTGTAGACCATACCACATGGATGCTGGAAGCAGTTCAAGTCTTTGTAATAGCCATGCTCCTTGTGCCCATAAGGTCCTTTTATCTTGTTGCTTGGCTCTAGGATTCATCCTTCTGTGGCCAGGTGACACTCCAAGGTGGAAGCAGGCTTCTCTGGGTTCATTCTTCCATTTGCTGACATGGCTAACTATCCCCAGCTTGGGTCAATTGTTTTGTGTCTCTCTTGAATAAATGCCTCATTGTACATCTGGGTGATACAGTAAATATATGTTGTAATTAACAAACCAAGCCACCTTCCAAATGGACTCTACCATCTTTATTTTAACGGTTATCAACAAAATATGGGCACTGCAGCTGTCCCCCACGCTCACTGCACCCGTGTGGCCACTATGGCTTTGCTCCTATCTGTCAGGCAGTAGAAAGGTGTCCTGAATCCAGATGACATCACTCACTTCTCCTGTGCCCTGCTCACCACCCACAGAGCAGGTTAGCCATCCATGTGCTTTCCACCTGGATTCATCAAATGTTCTGTTTTCTTTAACTGAATACTTAAAAGATACTTTCATAGTTTCCCCACCCCAATCGCTTTGTTGAATACATATTGTGAATAGTTTCCCTAGATTTCTAATGCTTCTTTAGTTGTCTTAATTCTTTTAAGCCTTTCATGTTGGTAGAACCCAGTGTATCCTTCTTGTCTTCTATGTGTAGTGACTTTATGTCTTGTTTAAGAAGTCTTTGCTTAATCCATAGTTTCCTACATTTTTCTAGAAGTTTATATTTGTGCTTTAATATTGATGTTTTGACCACGTACTCCATTCCAAGTGTACTTTTGTATGAGAGAGAGAGAGAGAGAGAGAGAGAGAGAGAGAGAGAGAGAGAGAAAGAGAGAGAGAGAGAGAGAGAGCGCGTGAGAGAG
>NC_034604.1:74222783-74229037 GCF_900095145.1 Mus pahari | reverse complement strand
GAGAGAGAGAGAGAGAGAGAGAGAGAGAGAGAGAGAGAGAGAGAGAATATACTGATTATCACTTGTATAGACATGGCTTCCCAGACAGCTACTGGAGACAAGCCATTTTTCTGGGGCTTCCCATCAGACCCATAAATACAGAGTAACTAGCCAGGGGATGCATCCCACCTGTGTAATTAGGCCAAAGGTCATTTTTCCTGCTCTTAGCCACCCCCAGATGCCCCTTTTGCCACCAAGTGCCCTTCCTCATATCTTACAGTAGATGTCAAAGGAATCTCCCCTCACACTAAAGGCCCATAGATGCTTGTGTGCATGATTTTCTTTCCTAATAATTTCTTCTCTCCAAGGAGTCACCTCCCGGGCTGCTTGTTCTGTCCTTGTAGTCCATGTGAGCCTTTTCCCTTCCTGGCTAACTGACAATCATAAAGGATCCCAGGTTCATCTTTCCAAACACAGAAGTATGTCACCTTTGCTTTGAGAGACAGAACAGTTCAGTCCCTGAGGCCTTACCCTCAGAGAAACTTTGCTCTCAGTTGCAAGCCTCACTGTTGTGTGCTGGGCAGACTAGCCTCCTACACTGAGGTTGAGCCTCTTCATGCTCCTTACAATCTGTTCGGTAGCTGGACTAGGTTTTGGATAAACACCACACCTTCTAAGGAATCTTCCTTGATGGAGTTCCTGGACCTCTTGAGTCTGGTGAATGGAGTCTTGTTGATTCATGCTGAGAGTCTATCTTGTCCCCTGGGTTGCGGGTGCTTCCCCACACTCTCTGTCATCTCCTCCCAGAGCTCACATCAGGTGTGTGTTAGACTCACACTCAGTTCATGACGTTTCCACTTTTGCATTATCCGAGCCTTCTTTCTCTTTGCCTGTGGCATTCACCTGTTTGTTTGTTTGTTTGTTTGTTTTTCATTATCCAGCTTTGGTTACTCACTGCTGTATTAGACTCTTGCTTAGTTTCTTCTCCCAAATACCCAACAAGAAGAAATTTAAGGGAGAAGGGATTTATTTTTTTCTTATGGTTTGGGGGTGCAGTCCACCATTGGTGGTGCACAGTAACAAAGGCAATCTGTGTCTGTGGTAGCAGAAGGAGGAGGAGGAAGAGGAAGAGGAGGAGGAGGAAGCTGCTTGCTCACATCCCGGGGACCAGGAAGCAGAGGCACAGTGGTTTTGGTTGAGCTATTTTTTGTTTGTTTCATGTTTCATTTTTGTTTGGATTTTTTTCTGTGTATTTCTCATTCTTAGCTGCATCACTCCTCTCTGTTTGTATACTATATGCCACACATCTGACCTGAAGGTATGGCACCTATAGCACCATTTCTTACACCTCTCAACCCCTTACATCCACTAAGTAAATTAGCAGTTAGGTCACCCAATGAAAGGCAGGATTACTGGGAGTGATTAATCTAGCTAAGTAATTATTAGAAGAAAATAACTATGTGTTGATTCTGCTGGGTTGCTAATTCCAGTACTTGGGAGGTAGAAGCAGGAAGATCAAGAGTTTAAAGTCATCCTTGGCTACGGGGTGAGTTTAAGGCTGGTCTGGACTACATGAGACCTGCCGTAACTCCTTCCCCACCAACCAAAACAAAAGCCATACGTTGATTGCAACCATCTTCTCAAAAGTAAACAAATTCCACTAAATTATGACCAGAAAGTACACACAGATGATGCTGACATTCCTTTCTGTGATAATGTATGTGTTCCTAGCTCAGAAATGAGGCTCAGGATATCCAGAACCTAGAAGAAAAATGAACTTTTTAGTCCATTGTTTTCATGTGCTCATTTGCTTTCTTCTGTGACTGGAAGGAAGTCATACAATGGACATGGTCTGACACTGCAATGCCACTTTCTGCCACATCATTACAGCTATGTGTAAACTTGGTACACTAGTGTTCAACATTCTGGGAAGAAAAATTGTCTGTGAGAGGGGAGGCTCTGCTACAGTGTACACTAGCTGTGTTTGGGTTGGCCTTGCATGCATCTCAGCCAGTAGCCTTCAGAAACCAAGAGTTCAGCCTAGCCCCAGGAAGAAGAGGAAGAGGAAGAAGAGGAAGAGGAGGAGGAAGAGAAGAAGAAGGAAGAGGAGGAGGAAGAAGAGGAAGAGGAGGAGGGAGAAGAAGAAGAAGAAGAAGAAGAAGAAGAAGAAGAAGAAGAAGAAGAAGAAGAAGAAGAAGAAGAAGAAGAAGAAGACCCCCAGCTTCTCTGAGCACACACAAGATACCATCATTGTATCAAAGCAGGAGGGAAAAAAGTAAATAGGTTCCCCCAAATATTTCTGGCTCACTTGCAAATGCATGCCATTTACAGTAACTCCTATGAAGAGCTCCAGCTTTCTGGGGTAATGCCTGCTAAAGCAGGGGTCCATTGGGGAACACTTTATTTTAAGCTTCCATCAATGGGTGCTTAGCTACTACTAATGTAGAACAGTGGCTTGGGGAACCATATTTGTGAGTCACATACGTATCAAATTATTCCGTTGTGATTGGTTTTACGGCAATAAATGCCGGCAAGGCAGCGTTGATGGGCAACATAACGAACTGGGCTGTGGTTGGTGTCGCTCTGCTGAGCTGAGCCACTTGGAGGGGCCAGTGCTGGAGGTCAGTCCCACAGGTCCCAGAGCACACCCATGCTGATGAGGAAGGAGCCTGGATCTCTCAGCATCAGAGTTGTGCAGAGGAGCCAGGATCAACAACACTGACCTTAATCTGCACACCCAACCGCTGGATTCCCTTTGTCTAGTATTGCTAAAGAACTGGGCACCTAGGTATGTGGGCAATGCTCTGCACCAATGGCCTTTCAATCCAAGTCCTACATTTACCTGCCCATGACGCTTACTCCATATCCACGGGACTCATGTTTCTCAGATGTTCAATGTGCTCTTCTAGCTTACCTCGGTCTTCACAGAACCTCAGGTGAGAGCAGCCTGGCCTCTGCCCCCCCCCCACACACACACAAATATTTCTACCATTGAGGAACTTCATGAGAACTTATGACACACTCTGGCTGTCATCATATAGACCTCTCCTAGCAATAGATGCCCAGGGTAGACCCTGAGCTATTTCCTTTCTCCTTTCCACCATGCAGTCCAGTGCCTCTGTTTTCCCTCCCTTGGTTTCCTTTCTTCTTGGGTCATCCCCAGGGCATGGTCTCCAACCTGCCATTTAAGAGTAGGCTGCTGCTGACACCCTTCAGCCCCTGCTCACATTGACCTTCATTTCCTGAAGGTAACAATGATACGGATCTCTCAGCTGTCTACGGTACTGTGTGGTCTGATGCCTCAAGCCTGTGGGGTCCCTTACTCCACTCTCCCTCTCCAGCACATGGGTCTGCCCATCCTGCCCACGGCATTCCAGGAGCCTCTTTGCCTGCCTATCACCCCCATGCCAATCAGACTCTCTTGACTTCGGACCCCAGCTTCAGGCTTGGACACACAGAAAACCATATTGCTCCACTCCTGTAGTGCACCCCAGTCCATAGCACTTACAATATACTTCAAGTCATCTCAGCCTACAAAGGAAAATTCTCCTGAGGGTCAGGAGGTGATTGCTAAATGACTTGAAGGTGTCTGGCAGATTGCTCATTATGCTATTAGTAGAAGCAAGTGCATTGGGGCTCCAATAAGTGCTCCAATAAGTGCTCCAATGGCAAGTGGTCATTTGCCAGTGCTATAGGAGACTGCTCAGAACACTGTGATGGACATCAGTAAGGGATGGAGAGGAACCATTGACCAATGCACAACTGCTTTTATAAGATGTGCTCCAAAAAAGACCAGTAGGCCTACATGTTGAACTCGGGGGGGGGGGGTCTCCGTTCCCACCTTGCTTTCTGACTGTGTGCCAAATGCCTTAGTGTATGTCTTCACACTCACACACCGAATGCTTTTCACATGAGACCTTTGTTATGAAGATCAATGGAAAGTGGGAAAGAGGAGTAAGGAACTGCCTCCCCAGAGCTAAGTGCACAGAGCTATGCTGGGCTTCTTACCTTCTGCTGATTTCACAGTCCTGAGAACCCCTTCCTACCTGATCCTGTAAGGACCTCTTCTATGTCTATAGAGAGTTGCTGAGCTACATCCTATTCCTCCTGTTGCCTGAGTGCTCACTGCACACATCCATGGGCACACAGACAAGGTCATCACCAGTTCCTGCAAATACTCTGGGAAGCTACTGAGAGCACAGGTGATGGGTAAGTTCTGGAGTCAAAGCCCACTGATGTGAGGCACCAGTTAGCACTGGCCTTCTGTGCTTCTCTGGGCTGAGCAGTGCTATAAATAGGAGAAGCGTCAACTCTAGGCTTCTCTCTGCTGGTTTCCAAGATCCCTGTATGTGAGAGGGGATAAAAGAAGCATCTTGGAGTGCCATAAAAAGAGGGGAAGATACCAAAAAAAGGAAGGATTGAAAGGAAATGAAAAGGAAGCAGAAGAAGGGCAAAGAATGGGGGAGAAGGAGAGACAGACATTGGGAAGTGGGATAGAAAAAAATAGCAGCTACATCCCACAACATAGGGAGCATATAGAAAAGACACAGACACCAACAGAAGGAGTCTTCAAAGTCAAAGCTGGGAAGATTCTCTAAGTGAAGCAAATTTTATTGGATGAAAACTCAGAGGACAACGATTCCTGAGTGATGGAGGGGAGAGGGAGAGGGGGAGTGGAGGAGAAGGGAAGGAGGGAGAAAAGGGGGAAAGGCCAGCTCTCCTATGGAGCATAGCCATAAGCAATGGGTGTAAAGCCCACAGTTGCAGGGGTCTGGCATGATCCCTCTCTGAGTACAAGGTCTGCTCAAAGGTTCCTTGCACAGATGTGACTTGGAATGGGGCCTTTGTGGTTGCCCCACGTGGATGGCTGAGCCTCCCCCTGCCAGTGGAAAGTCATGTTTGGGACATGTGTGTAATGGGAGTTAATGAGGATGGGGCTTCCTCCTTCAGCTTCCCTTCCCATGAGCCAGTTCTCCAGTCTACCACAGGCAAAGCAACAAAGGGACACACTGCAAAACTCCAAAGCCAGGTTCTGTGGACCTTGTTGCAGAATTGTCAAGGTCACATAAGAATGAGAAAGTCAAGAGTAATCTGGAGGGAAAGAATGTAGTCTCATGGCGGGACCCTGAAAGGGGTACTTTGGGAAAGACTAAAGAGACATGAATACCTTGTGGCTTTTAGCTAAAGGTAATCTAAGACAGTCGCATCACACTAACTTAAAATGTCACCAGTAGTAGGAAGTAAGCCCAGGGTGCAAAAAACGAGTCTATTTTCTCAATCCTTCTGCAAAACAAAAACGGTCTCCAGAATGGAGTTCTTATGTGAGCTTTGGGAGACATGGGGGGCCTCATATGCTCAGGAAGGAGATTTACCAGCAGGGATTCTGGACTGCATGACTTGGTAAAATCACCCCGCAGAGAAACCGCGCCATCCACCATTGTGCGCAGTGGCTGAGGCAGCTGTGGGCCTTCCTGATAGTGCACCTGCCTCTCCTAGAACCTGCTGTAGCCTAGCTGGCAGTGACAGGCCTGGATGAAGTCCCAGCTCATCTCAGAAGACTGAGAAAAACAGTCTATACCCTAAATGCCACCCTGACATTGTGTGAAACACCACGATGCTACAAATTTATCCATCAAAATGGAGATGTCCAAAGTGACCCGGTGTTTACTAGCAGATGCAATGATCCTGGGACAGAAGGGGGACTCTACTACAAAAGAAGGGCCTGTGAACAAGGGGGTGAACCTTACTTAGTTAACACTAACACACCTATGACAAATATGAGCCACTTAGAAAGCTATCAAAACATTGAGGGCAGGGACCAAGTGCTTTGTAAAGCTCCTGCCTACTGGGTGCTGATGCTGGGTGCTCAGTCCTCTACCCACCAAGTGCTGATACTGGGTGCTCAGTCTTTCCTCTGCTCTACAGAGCCCCACTTCTTCAAACATCACCAGCTCTCTCTTTGCTTTTTCATGTCATCTGTAATTTTGGATGAGGTTTTCATCTCCACGTTAGGAAAAAAATTAAGAAGCTGTCACCTTATTTTTTCTGAGCACAGACCTTCCCATTCCAATTACATCACCTGAATCCTTTTCACCTCCTGGGAGCCCTCTGGGTACAGGTAAAACCCACCTCTCTCACTAAACACACAGAGCCCCTGAGGAACCCCTACTCACCAAGAGCCCTGTAGGAGTGTAAGTAATCCTGTAACCAAATTTGGAGAGAAAGAGAGAGAGAGAGAGAGAGAGAGAGAGAGAGAGAGAGAGAGAGAGAGAGAG
>NC_034604.1:74205546-74222443 GCF_900095145.1 Mus pahari | reverse complement strand
GAGGAGAGGAGAGGAGAGGAGAGGAGAGGAGAGGAGAGGAGAGGAGGAGGAGGAGAGAAAGCAACAACATAGGATATGATAGCTAACTAAACATACAGACACTTGGGGGAAAAATGAACTTGGTTTTTAGTTTTATAGCCCAAATAATTTTTAGCTGAAGAAAATAATAGAAATGAACAACACACATAAAACTTTAGCCTGCGTAAATTAAATGGTTCTGCTGCATTAACTCCGTAAGGCCCTCATCCTGTCCTCCGCAAACTATTACATGCACGGCAACATATCTGATTTATGGGGTGGAGAATCGATGAGAAAAATTAATGCTTCAAAAACATATTAGAGACATTATTGAACAGATTTTAATTGAGATTTGATTTCAATGCCCCTTATCCCCATGATTAATGGGTCCTACCCCTCGACTCCGTGGGCTGAAAGGAAACCTTAATATGACAATTAAGTATCTGTCTTTGGATTTTATGGTAGTCTCCCCACTGCAGTGACTTCATCAGTACAGTGCAGCTCTGAGCAGATTAAATTGAGACTCAATTTTCTCTATTTTCCAGCACTTACTTATGTTTTATGACAAGCACTAAATCAATTTTATGCTATTATTGATTTTTTCTTAAATGGACACAAACCATTTCGCCTTTTGCCCTTCTTCCCACTTTCCTTCGCTCCCGTTTTCTCACTGTATGCTTGATATACGGCTGGCGGGGCAGATTTCTACCATTTCCCATGATTTCCATGGGTCGTACCGATTCATTCCATTTTTACAACATCGCAGTTGACAAAGGTAACCCGGGATTCTCTCAAAACTTATATACGGTAGGGCTGTGACAAGGCCTATGAATCCCTAGGGTACTCTCCCCCACCCCCGCTTCCCTCCCAAAACAAAGCAAGCCTCAAGGTGAATTCATTTCCCTGTAAGTTCTGGCCAAGATTTCCTCTATAATATTGCCTAATTTTTTTTTTTTTTTTGCAGAAGCTAAAGCTATAATTTTTCTAACATCCTTGAAGTCTAATTAATATCGCAATGGAGGGAGAATCTATTTCATGGCTTGCAGGGAAAGGGCATTATCTGCAAGCTGCAATGACGCCTTTCAGGTGCTTGGTGACATGGAGTTCTATGCAATACAATTAAGAAGCTCCCAGATCTTTGGGGCTTTATTCTCTGTGACCTATGGCAAAAATTAACTGCTGCCTTGGGCAAAAGACAAAAGAATAGGAACATAATTTGTAATCAGATAGCATTTTCTTTCCTGGGTGAAGAATTATACATGAAGAGGAACAGTTAGCAGCCCAGGCTGCTGCAACAATCTCGGATCTGTTTGGTCGTGCATCTACTTGTCTTGAAGATAAGTCATATTTTTAGTGTGCATACCAGGATTTTCAAATAATTTTAAGGCATAGAAACAGTGCATTTATTCAGCACAGATGAATATTCATTTAATTTAACTGTGATGTCAGGCAGCACATAAGTATGAAGACAGTGTGCTTTTCCATTAGTTGCATAAAGTGCAACATATTATTCCAGGAATACCTTTGCCTTTGATTACACATGGTGTGGTTGTTACTTACAACTAAATTTTTAAATGAAGAAAATTTTCAAATAGCACAGAAATTAGTCACTTTCTTTCTATATCTCTTTATAATGCAATCTTAATTTTCCTATAAACTTTAGAAGTAAAAGACAAGAAAAAGACTGGCACAGTTACTAGGGGCTTGGTTTTGTTGACTTCATATTTGCGTTTCTCTCTTCATCTCAGTGTTATCTCAGGAACGGAGCTGAGCAGCAATGTAAAATGCTTTCTCGTTAGTTTTAGGATCCATGCCATGTCACAATGCACAGACTCAGAAGCAAATGCTTGATAAGTGTTTTCCATGGTACTGGCTCCAGGATGATTTATGATAAGTGTGTGGATGCTGATGGTGGGGCCTTGCACAATCTACAGCTGCCATGCCACTCTGGGAGATGAGGAAGGTGTGGCACAGTGCACAGATGTCAACTGCTAGTATCTCCAGGCTCTTCAGGGGGACGTGTGTGATGCAGCCTCACCTATGCAGGGTAGGCAGGGAAGAATGCTATACAAACTAGTCATCTCCCTGGCATCACAAGACAGCTCTTGGGTAACAGCCTCCTTTTCAATGAGACACACCCACATGACTGTGTAAAGGATACATACACAGAGAGAAAGCAGGCAACATGTCAGAAAACATGCTTCACAGAGAGTTATAAAATAAAGGTGACAATGGAAAATGCTTTTAAGCTCTTGAGATGCATCTTCATGTCTCTATTCAGCTTCATGTTCTCAACGGAGTTTAATTTTCTCTCTGCCTTCCACGAGTTTTCTCTCTTGATTGTGAGACATCCCTGTGTTTCTGTAGAGCAGTTTGGCTCCCTGCCTTGCTCTGCTGATGTGCACTGTGGGAGGTTTAGCGGTGTCTTAAAACCCCTAGATACCGAAGCACCCCACTTCACATGGGAAACCAAAAATGTCTCCAGCAACTGCCAAAGTTCCTGAGGGATGGGGAAGGGCAGAATATCCCTGGGAAAAACCATAGCACATAGTATGACTGCTTTGGGGTGGCGGGTGACCAGCAGCCCTGGCTTTCTGTTAGGGTTTTTTTACTATCGTCCCTCACTTCTGATGTTGCTTATGTTATAAACTTTCAATTATTCATTGTTGAATGCTGTTCGGTCTGTCTCATCCTATCTGATCCATCCACTGTGCATATTCTAGGATTCGTAAATGCAGGGAGTACTCTCGGTCCAAAGTTGGAGTCACTGCTCTGCCGGGAGAAAGCAAATAGTCCATAAGGAGACCCACACACCTTCTTAACACTCTCTCCAATTTCCAGGCATGTTCGTCATCTACCCTATTGCTAACCTCCAACCCTGTCCATCTCCAGGACTGTTTCTGACATGGCCAGTGGCCCAAGTCAGGGAAAAGCCACAAGAATGAAGCCAAGCCATTCACTTGACCGAGGGAAATCCTAGGCTCGGGGCCATCATGTAAGCACTTGGCCTCCCTTCACAGTTGGGCTGACAGGTTGACAACTGCTTACTTACCTGCACTCTCCAGTTCTCCAGTCCCACCAGACTTGGCCAGCAGTGACTGTATACTAGGCGTCTGGCCACACTGACTCCACAAAGAGTTTATTTGCAACCAAACTATAGCCATAATGTTTGTTGATGAAGGCTTGCTTCATATGAAGACTCCAACACCAGATCATGTCTTCCTTTCGTTTCCCAAAACACACGAATCATAGTAAGAAAACATTGCATACTAAGAGCCCCAGGCAGCTGTTGTGTTGTAGAAATAAAAGCATGGGTTAAACTGTCTGTCCCTATGCAGCTTCAGTTCAGATCATGTGTGATGGAAAACTATAGAAAGAAACCGCTTGCTGACTTTGATGTGGAAAGATGCTGCAGCATTTCAGAAGACTGGAGTGTGGGTGCTTGGAGAAGCCCCAGGAGGTTTCCACCAAAGGAATCAAATTCAGAAAAACCTAGTTTCAAAAAATACATGCTGCTACAGCAATACAAACCATTAAAATGTAATTAAAACGAGTATATGTTTACAGTAGCATGTAACTAAAAACATCGGTCTGAAAAATTAAGATGGCAACGAGGTGAGCCACACGATGCTGACACTTTTAATCAGCTCACTGAGAGAGAGGGGAGAGAGAGAGAGAGAGAGAGAGAGAGAGAACAAGGCCTCCATACACTAAAGTTGTTTTTACTTTAACAAAAGTTTGTACCTCCGTTTTCTCCATCACTCCAGTTAATGGGCTAATTAAGGCAAGATGGGGTTGTTCTTGAATAAATTGGGTCATTGCTGCTCAGGACATGGAGCAAAATATTGACTTGTGTCAAATGGGGAGAGAGATGACACAGAGAAGCTGCTCTGTCAAGGCCTCCTCTTTCCTGGAGAGATAACACTCGAAGACACAGCAGAGGTGTCATCAAAGTGTCCCCAAAGGGTGGTGGCCTTCCCCTTTCCCATACTACCCACAGGATGCAAGATCCTCAGCCCTTCAAAGAAATCACTGATGGTCACAGGGTTAAAGGGACCTTAAATCACGAGGATAGACAGACCACCAGAGCAATGCTCTAGGGTCCCTGGCAAGGTCCCAGCTTGGTGACTTCTTCTTCAGAGGCTGCGTATTGATCACAGCAGGAGATGTGACCTCCACCTAGGGACTTCTGATGTGTGTCTCAGGGTGGGGCTGGAGCAGTCAGGCTGAATATCAGCAGGCCCCTGTCCACACTTCATCTGTCACTCCTTCCCGGAGTCTCTTGTCTCCATAGATACAAGCCTATAGGCTGGGAACTTCACAAGGTTGTGGGTCCTGGAGCTTCTGCACAGCAACAGGATAGAGTCTTTGAAGCAAAACACCTTAACTCGGCTTGGGCAGCCCACCTTCCATGTGCAGCTGGGTCTGGAGCTGCCTGCCTGCACCGGAAAGATGTGCAGAAATTACCTATGGTTCCCTGTAGAGGCATCCAGCCCCAAGCCCAGCCCAGCCTTCCAGCGCGGCGATAATATGCTCCTATCAGTTTTAATAGCCCCATGCTGGATTCAGGAGGTATTATGGATTGTACAGCAAGCATATTGTCATTAAATTAAATTTTCAGAACGCTCCCCAGCTCATCACAAATACCACAGAGAGTCATCATAATCGAGTCTCAACACATGTGTAATTGCCTTCAGCTGGCGTCTTTTACAGTTGACATTGTTCCGCAGTGATAAGGTGATTGGCGATTTGAATACACAGCTTGTTCCATAGCTGCCGTAATTGAAATATGGTATGTGTGAATGGAAGATTACATTAAGACCTGGGATAATCACCTGACATGAGAGTAATTGAGTCTACAATCTGCCACTGGGTCTCTCAGGGAGGGCTGCAATGAAAAGAAGCCATTAGTCGATTACACCACGGCTGCGGCTCCGCGCGGCGGTGCCAGGCTGGCATTCCAGAGCTGCGGGCGCCTCGCCGTGCTGTCGAGGGCACCATAAATGACAAGAATGAAAGGCGAAACAAAACAGCACCGAAGAAAAGTTGGATTTGGCTCCAAGGGGAGAGCAAGGCTGGTTCTAGAACAAATGCTGTGCGTGCTCCACGCCACCTTCTTGTGAGCTGAGACAAAGAGACTGGTCAAAGCTGACCTCTGCCCCTCCCCCTCTCTCTCCTCTCCCCTCAGTCTCAGAGCCATCTCTCTCTCTCTCTCTCTCTCTCTCTCTCTCTCTCTCTCTCTCTCTCTCTATCATTTATTTATTTACTTGCTATCTATATTGACCTTTCTGTTTTCATGTCCCCTTTCCTCTTCCTTCTCTCGAGGGACCTTTGTTCCCTCTGTCTTCCTTCTGGGGACACACAAAAAGCCCCTACCCACTTTACTTGGTACATAGGTTGCCTCCAGTAGATAAGCAGACAGACAGACATCCCAGAGCAGCAGGTGAAGGCATTTCACATTCACAGACTCCAAGAGGGGAGGCCAAATCCTCCGTCTGTCCAGCCAGGGGAGGACTGTTTTTCAGAGGACTTGGCCTGCTTTGTCAGGCACCCTAGAGTCTAGTGGCCCTCTGCTACCTAAAGGGACAGATCACACCGGGATAATCCTATTGGTGTACCTCATGCAGTGTAAGCACAGAGACCCAATCAAAATGAATTACATCAAGCTCAACTCCTGAGAGGTCCTTATCTCCTGTCACCTCAGAACCAGACAAGTGCGCTCTATGGCTCAGCCCAGAGGGCTCTGTTTCACTTGTTCCAAAGGTGAAGGATGGGGTCACTGTGCCCCTTGCTCACTTTCCTCCCTCACATTCACTCCTGACCCTGGCTACCTGCCAGTCAACAGTGAGCCTCCTCTGATCACAGCATCCTGCCATGACGGGAAGCACTGGTTGGCCTGGGAGCCAGGAGAAACTTCCTACTGTGAGTCTGTTGAGACCCTACTAACTCCATGAGGTTCCCATCATTCTTCCTACGGATATCAGGCTGGACCGTAGTCATGGCATGTCTGCTGGTGGGCAGCCCTGTGGTCTCATTGTGAAAGGCAGATAGCTCACAGTTCTGGTCACCTCCGTGTGTCTGGCCAGGGTCTATGCGCATGTATGAAGATGGCATGAACCTTGGCCATCAGCATCTATACTGACTGCCATGAAGATACTCTACTCTGTCCACTTTATATTCACCTCAGGCCAGTGAACTATAGAAATGCACTAATGGTAACAGATCCTACTTAATAAAAGAGCCAACATGTCCATAAGCAGAGGGAAGAGAAGCAAGGGGCCCCTGATTCTTTCATTGAATCTTCCCCTCAGACAGGGTTGGGAGGTGCCCTTGACCTTGGAGAGGAGCCTAAGAACAGCTCCCCACCACACACATACCACCAATGGCCTAAGATGGGGGTGTTAATGAAGATATTCTAGGGGCATATTAGAAAGCCATTCCTTCTCCAGTCAGGAGCCAACGGGGTGTTCCAGGGCCAATGTCAGGTTGAGGACAGTGGTAGGTCTGACTTTCTGGGCAGATTAAGGATCTTGTTAACTCAGATCTCACACTAAAGGCAGCAGTAGAGGTGCCCCTCACCCACAAGTCAAAACAAACAAACACCAGGGCATTGAAGCCAGAGAGCAGGGTTGAGGCAGAGAAGTATAGCAACCATTTGCTGTTTGTTTGTTTTCAGCTTAAATGTGTCCCTAAAACAATCCCACACAAGACACATGACACACAGAGGTGGAGGCTGTTACTGGAGAGACCGCACAGTGTGTAAGGTGCCTATTCTAACAACTGAGAACTGCCAAGTGTGTTCTCTCTCTCTTTCTCTCTCTCTCTCTCTCTCTCTCTCTCTCTCTCTCTCTCACACACACACACACACACACACACANACACATACACATACACATACACACGCACACACACACACATGCACACACACGCGCACACACATACACACACGCACACACGCGTGCGTGTGCACACACACACATGCACACACATGCAAGCTGTTTCTTCCTTATGGATTTCCCCTTCTATTTACTATTTTCTGAACATGTCCCCCAGAACATGAGGTAGATGTCTTTGTGCTTGTTCCTGAGATGCCGACAAAGTACAACTTTGGTTCATTCGACCATAAAGTAACAAAGTTTTACAACATACAAAAAAAAAAAAAAAATACAGTAGTCCTGTATGGCACTGTCAATATCATTTATAGCACAATTTTATACAAAGGCACAAGTGTCATAAAAGAGAACTACCTTCCATCAGCCGCCCCAAAATGACTTATGTCATAAATAAGTCAGATTTCTCAAAGAGAACCAATAAACTCCTAGCAAATACAATTTTTCCCCACTAAATAATCACCCTGACCTCTTCTGGTAACATTAACCCCTAAAAAAAATAATAACACTGGTCTTGAAATGATAAAATGAGTCCATTCTTGATAAGACAAATCTCAGGTCTTCTCTCAGAAGGAGCGAGAAAGCTGGCATCAGCATGGGTCAGCGGTCACGGTCACACAGGGGACCCGAGCAGCTAGGGCTTCTCAGAATGACTGGAGACTTTTTCATTCTGTTTGTAATTAGGTGTCCACAAAGTGCTGAGCCGGCCCCATTTGTATCTCTTGTGCGCGGGCTGATTTGCAGCCATCTTCCTTCTGTTACCCAGCTCCTGACTCCCCTAGACACAATTCCACAAGTACTTGTCCTTGGTCATAGACACAGGTCGGACACACACACACACACACACACACACACACACACATGCGTATACACACACACACACACACACACACACACTAGCACACACACACACTAGTACACACACAAGGGCCAAAAGCTTTCTTCCTCCCACTCAACCAGGTGGCCCAGAACTTACCTGCACAGTGTTCGTCTTCATGGAAACTCATCTGCCTGGCTGCCTGCCTGCCTGTTGGTCTGTCTGCTTGTCTGTCTGCTAAGTGATATGACAGGCAGTGAAGCGCTACCTCAAACACACAGTAGGAATATGTAAGCAAACATGGAGTCAGTCCTCTCTGGGTTCTTAATAATCTTCCTTTATGTTAGTGTCTAACCTGTCCGTGATGTCCACGCTGTCCATGTGGGTTCCGGCACAGAGCACACTGTAATTACCTTATGAACATGAGTACTGCTGTGTTTAGAGGCAAGCCCCTGCAGTCACGCTACGTCTAGTGTGAAGGGCTTGAAAATATTTGAAAACCAAATGCCTACCAGAGAATGTCAAGTAAAATGTTTAATATCCATTCCTCACCAGAGAAAACTAGTAGAATGTCTTTGGTTTTTATTTAAGATGCACGAACCCATAACTCACGGCTAATGTGTCACCTTCCTATCTTCCCAGCCTGGGCAGTTTCGGAGGCAGAGGAGTTTGTATGAGTTTGGTTGTGTGAGTTGTCTCTGTAGGTGTGTTCCTATGTCCTTGTATGTGTATCTGTGTGTCTGTATGTCCATGTGTGTGAGTGTGTGTGTCCCTGTATGTGTTTGTCCGTGTGTGTGTGTATGTGTGTGTGTGTGTCCCTGTGTGTGTCCATGTGTGTGTATCCGTGTGTGTTGGTCTGTGTGCTCTTATGTGTGAGTGCATGTTCTTGCTAACCCCAAGGAGGCAGTAGAGACTGACTCCACAGAAGCACAGCAGAAAGTTCTTTTCTTTTTTTTTAAAATTTTTATTAGATATTTTCTTTATTTACATCTCAAATGTTATCCCCTTTTCCGGTTTCCCCTCCAAAAACCCCCTACTCCCACTTCCTTGTCCTGGAATTCACCTACACTGGGACATAGGGTCTTCACAGGACCAAGGGCCTCTCTTCCCATTGAAGTCTGGCAAGGCCATCCTCTGCTCCATATGCATCTAGAGCCATGAACTCCACCGTGTGTTTTCTTTGGTTGGTGGTGTAGTCCCAGGGAGCTGTGGGGGTACTGGTTGGTTCATATTGTTGTTCCTCCCGTGGGGCTGCAAATCCCTTCAGCTCCTTGGGTCTTTTCTCTAGCTCCTCCTTCAGGGGACCCTATGCTCAGTCCAATGGTTGGCTTGGCTGCCACAGCAGAAAGTTCTTAATTATACCTTTGTGCACATATGTGGAAGCCAGAGGTCAACCAGAATGCCTTCCTCCACCACCTTGAACCTAATTTTATGAGTGAGACAGCATCTCTCACTGAACCAGGAATTTGCCATTTTGGCTAGACTGGCCGGCCACTGAGCGCAGTTGTCTCTGTCCTTGCAGCACTGGAGTTATAGGCACATGTGGCTATGCTCAGCCTTGAGGTGAGCACCAGGGATCTGAATTCAGGTCCTCATATTTTCACAGCAAGCACCTCCTACCCACTGAGCCATCGCCACCTCAGACCAGGCAGCAGAGCTTTGAGGGAACTATTCTTTATAGCTCATTTGCTTTCCTGTTGGGTACTGGTTATATTTTTGCACATGTAGCCATTTATAGGCATGTGCAGGTTGTGTGCAGATGCATACATAGGTACAAGTCCATTTGCTTTTGTGCATATGCATATGGGGGGTCAGAGGTCAACCTTGACTGGCATTTCTCAGGCGCTTGCTGTTCACCTTATCTTCAAGTGTTTTATATGGTCTCTCACAGCTTGGAGCTACCCAGGTAGGTTAGATGAGATGACCAGGGAGCCCCCAGATCTCTTGTCCTCATGCCCTCAGTTCTGGGTTTACAAGTACATACCACTGCCCCCACCCCCACTCTTCTTGTGGTTTTTAGGGATCAGACTTGCACCTCATTCCCACAGGGCCAACACTTCACCAATTAAACCATGTATGATTCTGCAGTATTGTTTGTTGTGCCTTCAGTTAGCTGGCATACTCACGTGGCTTCCGTCCCCTTTAGAGCTCTTTTCCTCCTTCTCTACTCACAATAACGGAAGACACCATAGGCGGAAGCTGTGCTCCCAGAGGAAAAGATGGGAGGTGCGAGGTCTCTCCTCACCTCCCCCCTCCCTGCTCTCCCNCCCTCCCCCTTCTCCCCTCCCCCTCCCGCTCCCTCTCTCTATCTCCCCATCTCTCCATCTCTCCTCCCTCTCTCTCCCTCTCCCTCTCTTCCTCCCTCCTTCTCTCATGACCTGCCGTGAGTTTCCACCACCATGTCTTCTCCACCAGAGTGGACCTCAGTCCTCAAACCATGACCCCAAATAAACCGTTCTTCCACCACCACGTGACTTATTGTCAGGTGTTTGGCCACAGGGATGGGAAAGCCCTTACATGAGTCCAGTCTAAAACAGTTATCTTCGAGGCTCACTCTTGATACCTGGAAACCTGGAGGCTGAACACCAACCCGGAGGGAGGGGCTCACCTTGCCTTGCTGTGTTGAGTCTAAGTGTTTCTATGTGTCATTTATCTTTCTACCTGCCACACATACAGGAAACCGTCATTACCCAGACAAGGGAGTCAGGGTACAAGCCTTGTCTGTGTTCTTTCTGACATACTTTCCTTCTCAGAACTGAAAAAAATGGCCAATTTTCAATTTTTAAAAAAAATATGCTGTTTTCCTGATTGTCGGGCAATGTCATAGTTTCATGCAAATGCAAACTGGACGTGTGGCTCTGAGTGTTAGAGGGGTATCGATGACTGGGGCTTGTGATCGGTTTCTCCTGCCCTTTCCCTCCACACCCCACAGCATAGGTGTCCACATCTCACCCCAAATACAGGACAGCTCACAAAAAGAGTGCCCAGAGAAAATGTCACGTGGTTTTAGGATAAAGCATGTTTTTCTTGGACTCACACCTGTGCACACTAGTTAATTTCTATTCATTTGAGTATTTTTCCTTTCCCATGTCACACAAGCCCCTCTCTCACCCTGCTGTGTTTTCAGCAATTTACATAGGTTAATCTACTCAGTGAAGGTGGCCCTGTGGGCTGCTCTGCTCTGGACAGCATTAGCAGACCATGTGCTAAACCTCGGAAGGAAGGGATGATGTTTTCACGGCGGCCGCTTTGCTGACGTGCTTGCTCCAGTGTCGGCTGTAGCTCTGATTATTTATCTTGTCCCTGGAGTGACGCCTGATTTGAAGTATTTTATCCTTGTCACATTTACATTATACCCTCACTCCTTTTCCCAGTGACATGGAGCTGCTGCGTGCAAGCTGGATGAGGAGGCATCTGTGTCCTGCCGATGTACTGGGCTTAAACCTCCTCGTACCTTGTCAGGGGACAGAGCCGGTGAACGCAGTATTTCACCACCTAAAAAAATGATTAACAGCTCAGGGGACATTTATCACCATCGAAGGTAAATCTCTTTGACTAGGAAAAAACAAAGGTACTCCGTTGGACCTCTGGTGTCTGGAGTGTCTTTGACTGAGTGATTTCAGTCCCTGTCTTCACCTGACTCCCAGAACCAGCTGAATCAGGCAGGCTTTTCCCACTGCCTCATGCCCGGGTAGGATGGCATGATGGGGATCCCTTCTCCACTCATGGTGGGCAAAACAGCCAAGTCCGACTTTGCTAGATGACCCCACTTTTATGAAATGGAAACAGTGACAAGAAGTGAGGAGGGTATGAAAAACTTCGGCAGTAGGCATGAGATGCATGCTCACAGATGAGGGTGCAAACACAGAACTGGGGGTGACAGGAGGTTGACACATGGTCAGGAAAGGTGACCCGAGTCTTCATGTGTTGACAAGGTGAAGCAGACATCCACAAAAGAACCAGGAACGAAATCTACTCAGCTCTTTTTTGCGGGTAGGTACCCGTTTCTGAAAAACACTGCATTGGAGACCCAGAATACACTGCAGCATCTATGAGCAGCCCGACGAGCTTCTGAGCTTACATAAATCAGGGCCCCCATATAATCTTACCAACTGAAGGACAAGGGATGGTTTCTGAATGCATGCCCCACATCCTTGCCCAGTGTATCTGTCTCAAGAAGGAGCTAGTGAAGAGCAGTGTGAAATAAACAGGCAAAGTGACTGGGCATACGAGACTCTCTCCTATAATAAATCAATTGATGGATGGAAGGGAGGGAGGGAGGGAAGAAGGGAGGGAGGAAGAGAAGAGAAGAGAAGAGAACAGAAGAGAACAGAAGAGAACAGAAGAGAACAGAAGAGAACAGAAGAGAACAGAAGAGAACAGAAGAGAACAGAAGAGAACAGAAGNAGAGAACAGAAGAGAACAGAAGAGAACAGAAGAGAACAGAAGAGAACAGAAGAGAACAGAAGAGAACAGAAGAGAACAGAAGAGAACAGAAGAGACTTTCAGGAAATAATGAGGCAATGGTACCATGGCATCAGGAAGTTGGTGCAGGAGGATTACAGTTAGAGAGGGTCTGAGGCAATGTGGAGGGCAAGTTACTTAAATTACAATACTTAAGGTTGGGCATCATGAGCAAAGATGTGCAATCAGCTCGGAGTGATATTCACACAAGGCCAGATCAGAGAAGGCGGAGAAGACTCAGCATTTGTGCCAACCTCCAAGTTTCATGGGTGGAGACAGAAGACTGTGTCTAGCCTCCCTGCCTGCTACCTATATTTACCCCTTGGTTCAGCTTGGAAGTTGGCCATAGCCAACCAAATAGGACATGAAGCGTGGACCCTGGGCACTTGTTAGGTAAACGTGACAAGCATTATAAACAAGACGCTGCATAGCAGAGAGAGAGAGAGAGAGAGAGAGAGAGAGAGAGAGAGAGAGAGAGAGAGAGCAAACACTGTGGTTTCTAGCAAGAAGAGAATGCCTGAAGGGGGAATTGTTTTGCCTTGTTTTGAGGGACTGAGAGACGGTACCTCCTTGCATCACAAGCAGGATAAGGAAATATGGACCTGCCCTTGACTCTGCAGAAGACCAAGGATAAGAGAAGTTCTTAAGATACCATGAGAGAAAAGACAGCTTCCACAGAGGGACAACTGCTAAGCAACTGACTTCTCAGGAACAGCAAAGCCTGAGAAGGTGGCTGCTAGAGCTGCAGAGTGCAGAGAACCCACCATGGACCTGGGCTGCTCAGGCGATTGCCAATGTAAGGGAGACCAATAGTGACCTGTGCACAACACGTCACTGTCAACACCTACAATGCACTGCACAGATAGACTCTGTCCCCACTGTCTGTATATGTCAAGTCCCAATGCCCCCAAGATCCCTGATAGGAGCCACCCAACAGAGGACAAGATTGAAGAATTAAAGCTTTAGAGAGCTTCTCAAAGTTCTCATGCCCAGGAGGTCTGAGACAGTGTCCCTATTAACACAGGAGGTGGAGAGAGTTAACCAGGCCTTACCTGAGACAGAAACTTACGCCAAAGACTCAGACAGACATTATGGAAGAGAATGATAACAGAGAAGCCAAAAATCCGATGATCCATGAAAGCAACAGCATGATATGTGTGAGCAATGTGAGGTTATAACACATAGGACGGTGATGGAAAACACGAAAACAAAATGTTCATAATTAAAGAATTCTATTTTGGTTGATAAAGTGCATTTGTGCAATTGGAAAGACCTGAGTTTGTCCACGGAGCACATGTTAAAATATATACATGCATGCATACATACATGCATGCATACATACATACATACATTATGATCAGCAGTCACGACTGCTGCAGCCATGACCCCTGTACCACAAAGGTGAAAACAGGTGGATACCTGGGGCCCATTAGCTACCTAGCCTAGTTGTATCACTAAGCTGAGGCCAGTGAGAAGAACTGTCTCAATAAGCAGTATGGACAGCAACTGAAGAATAACACCTTGGATTACCTCTGGTTTCCACACATACAAACCCATGCATACGCACACGCATGCACATGTACACACATGCACACAAGCAATAAGTGAATTCTAAAAGTCTATAGTGGTGGGAGGAGCTACTGACTGTGTGGAATTGTTTGGATCATGAATTCCAATTAAATACAGGAATTGCACCACAAAGAAAGTGAACACAGCATGCACCCCAGCATTGCACACGGAACACTAGGTAAGAGAAGTCACTTTAACAGTGAGCTCATAAACTCTAGTAATATGCAGCAGGATTCATGCTGGAATAGCCAGGTGTTCAATAACAACAACAGAAATACTGCACTGAGAGGACGCCGTTCTGGATTCCTCTACGCACCAGTGGCTTCCAACATATAAATAAAAATAACAGAAATACAAGGAAACATTGAAAAATCTATAACCACAGTGGTATCATTTATCATTTTTTGCTCTAACGGATAGATTTAGCAGACAAAAAGTCTATTCTGAGAATCTAAGATATTCGGCAAATCTAATTTAATGGACACACCAAGATATTGAACTTGACAATTGGAAAGAGCACTTCTTTTTTGTGCACATATAAAATATGTGTTTGTTTGTTTGGTGTGTTTGTGTGTATGTTTGTGTGTGTGTGTGTGTGTGTGCGTGTGTGTGTGTGTGTGTGTGTGGTGTATGCGTGCACCACATGCACCAGTATACATGCACAGGGAGTCCAGAGGTTTGTTCCTCATTTGCTCTCCGCTTTATTTTTGAGTCTGTCAATGGAACCTGAACTCACCATTTGGGCCATATTGGCTTCCCTGTGAGCTCCAGAGATCTTTCCATTTCTCTGACATGCAGTGGTGTGTTTATAGACACTTGCTACCTCCCCAAGCCTTAACATCAGTCCTGGGCATCAGATTCAGATCCTCACACTTGGGCGGCAAGCCCTTTACCAGCCTCTGGGCTAAAGAGTAGCTTCACGTAAAGTCTTTTTGTTATTTGTATATATCTTAGGAGGTGTCTACAGTGGGTAGAAGTGTGTGTGTGTGTGTGTGTCTGTGTGTCTGTGTGTGTGTTGGGGGGCATGCACCTGCTATAGCACACACACAATGGTCAGAGAACATCTTTGTAATTGGTTTTCTTCTCCGACCTCTGCGTGGTTAGCAGTTGAGCTCAGAGTGCTAGGTTTACACAGGTGTGACTTTACCTGCACAACCATCTCGCCAGCCCCTCCACTGCTCTCCTTTTAAAACCAGACACAAGCTGGGCCCAGGGGCGGCTCAGGTCTGTTATTCCAGCTACTGAAGATGGGGGAAAGAGGCAGGAAGATGCCACGTCAGGTACAAATGCAACTGGTAGTTGTTGCCACTTCCGGTTCTAGTGTGCTGAGAGGTGAACCTGTCTACAGAAGGAAGCCAAGCAAAGCACGGGCTTATGAATCTGAATGCACGTAGCATGTGTTATGTTGATGGGATCTGACACCTTGAAGCCAAGAGGACATACAAATAAATTACCACTGGGCTGACAGTACAACTGGAGAATTGCTTGATAGATTCCAGCTACAAACAACCAAAGAAATCAACCTTTAAACTCCAATTCACAATAAATCTTAAATTTAAAAATAACTAGCCATAAATCCAAAAAGCATGTTTTAAGAAAAAAATCGTTTTTGGAAGAGTATACTACTGAAGTCTGGGGGAAGCCTGTTTATTCACAGTGCCCTGAGGTATGTGTGGATGGTCCCCAAGAGATGTTCAAGCTCTTGGTCAGTAAAGCTGGCACCTTCACTCAGGGCTCCTCGGGGTACCTGCTATGAAATACTGCCACATTCAGCTTCTTGTCCCCAGGGCAGAGGCAACTTTCAATCAGGGGACCAATGAGCCAGATTGCCCACTCCACCACTGTCTGGATCCCCACCACCCCTGCCGTAGCCATGACAACCACTCGCACCTGCCCACAAGGTGGCAGCAGAGTAGGAAGTGCCTTGCTTCCTTTAGATCCCTGTCAGCCTTCCAGAAGATTCTATCTAGGGTCCAGCCATCCAGGAACCAGTGGTGGGGCTGCTTGTTGGCCTCTGCAGCTAGGATATAGATGGTCAGGACCTGCTAGGAATCAGCAAGCGAATGCTAGTGACAAGCTAGTCTTTGCAGAGCACCAGGTATTCCAGAAACAGGTCTCAGGGCATTGACTACTAATCCTACCACAGCCCTCTGAGTCCAAGACACAGTCATTCTCATTGTAGATGATGAAGCAAAGTTACAGAAGAGCACAAATCCCTTTCGTTTGTACAGTACCACCAGAGAATGAAACTGAAAACCCAAATTGCTAGCCTGCCTGTCATCTCTAAATGTGTTTATTTCTCCATTTCATTAAAATTCAGTTAAGGGACCCAGGGAGATGGTAACGTTCTTGTCTCACAAATTATGTGGACTTGAATTTGATATTCAGACCCACATGTAAAGCCAGGAGTGGCTGGCTGCATTTACACTTGTGATTCCAGGGCTGAGAAGATAAAGACAGGAAGCTCACTGGTGCTCTGTGGCCAGCCTAGTCCAGTTTCTAAACTCTAAACAAGTGAGAGAAAGACCTGTCTCGAAGGAGGAAGATGGCATTCCTGAGGATAATACCTAGACTTGGATTGTCCTATGGCCTCCACATACATACCCATGCGTGGACACACACACACACACACACACACACACACACACACACACATACATGCATACACACACTGTATACACACACATGCACAAGTATACGACACACACACCACACACACATGCTTATGCTTACACATGCACACAAACTATACACACATATGATCCTCACACATACACACACATGAACATACACACACACACACTATATATATATATATATATATATATAAACATACTACACACACCACACATACATATACAAACTTATCACACACACACATAAATACCGCACATACATACACAAACATACTACACACACACCACACACACATGCATACAAAGTATATATATATATAATATATATAAATAAACATACTATACACACACCACACATATATACACAAGCATGCTATGCACATATACACACACAAACATAATACTACATATATAATATAATATAATATATAATATACAGACTTACTATAAACACATACACCACATATATATGTATATATATATATATATATATATATATATAT
>NC_034604.1:74117605-74205526 GCF_900095145.1 Mus pahari | reverse complement strand
TATATATATATATATCACATACACAAATTCACATAGGCAAACTTGCTACACACATACACCACACATACATATACAAACATACTATACACACATATACACATACAAACATACTAAGCACACATATAAACATACTACACACACCACACATACATATAAAAACATACTACAAACATACATACACATGAATACACACAATATATATGTGTGTATATTTATACACAGAGACATACACACAATACACACACATATATCACACATACATACACAAATATACTACATACACACACACACCACATACAAACTCAGTTACTCTTCTTACACCTAGAACTTGATTTACAGTTGCTTTTCCAATAAGGAACCATGAGTCCCTGAAGGCAAGAGATGGAGAAATGGATGAATCTAGAGTCCCTTAAAGTCCCAGGAATGCAGGAGATAAACAGAAAGAAACAGACACACACTGGTGGAGGGATGTCAAGGGTGCAAGAGGCCACCCAGGGGCCACTTGAAAGAGCTGGTACAATTAGAAGGAAGAAAATAAACTACTGACACAAAGAACATAGTAAATACCAATCTAAAATGGGTAAATAAGTATGAGAACAACCCACTATGTGCCCAGGGCGAGGTTATCAGTAGGCAGGGCACAGTCTTCAAAAAGGCAGCAAGTGAACTGGAGAAACTGAGGCTCTGGGTACCAAAGTCACCTTCAGCATTAATCAACTGTATTGATATCACAGAGGCCCTGCAATGGCATGTGCCTTGCTCTGAGGAGTCCTTCCTCAAATCCTACCCTACCCACCAAAAAAGGGACAAACTGCTCAGAACTGTGCGGACCATCCAAATAAGCAAAGTCAGAGACCCAAGCAAAGTCACTGTGGTACCCAGGAGGACGCCTGGAGGAAAGGACTTTAGATTTAGCAAAGGATTTAAGGGATAGCATGACTACAGTACTCATAGGTGCATCCCCTCATATTAAAGGAACTCTCAGTACCCCCTTTGTTAAAGGGACTCTCAGTACCCACCCACCCCCAGGAAATATTTCTGTATATGCTCCAATATTCTAAGAATAATAACCTCTTTGTAAAACATAATAGAGCTTGGTACTCTGGCAATCAATACCCAGCAAGGATTTATATTTTTACTCTGTAATCAGGAAAGAGATGGCTTCATCTCTTATTACTTTATCTGAAAACTATCTGCCTGTGCTTCAGAGGGTATAGTACACAAGTCTGCCAATGTTGCTGATATTAACTCTTTACATACATGCACACACGCACACTTAATCACGTAAACACACACACTCACACCGGTGAGGCTCCAGGTGACTTCAGTGACACAGTAGGCAGAAATCCTCAGGTGCTAGCATAGTAGCAAGACAGGAACTGTGTCACCAGGGTCTCCAGACAGCTCTGTCACTCCAAAGCAAGAAGCAAGTCTTGTCTGTGGTCAATCTGCCCAACACCTGCCAACTACTGTACTTTTCCAGTTCATTTTCCTAGGGTAGGTGGACCCATGAACATCATGTGAGGGCATATGGCAGAAGGGCCAACGAAAGAAGAGGTAAGGATGGGACAGTCACTCTTATAAGACAATCCCTCTAGAAATCCTATATAGATTTCTCCATGTGGTCACATCCTCATCAAACAGCCAGGGCCTCCAGGAAGCCCACACAGTACCTCTCTATATACAGTTCATTACTGCAACCAAGGAACATGGAGTCTCTCCATGTGTGATTTACATGTGTGTGCGTGGGGGGTGGTCTGTGGTGTGTGGACTTATTAGCACTGATGTTTTTGTGCACATCCTCTTGTGTGCACCCATGTGTTCATTACAGACACTGATGCCCTTCCTCAGTTACACTTCGGTTCACAGAACCCAAAGTTCATCAGCTAGAATAGACGGGCTGGCCAAGGAGCTTCAAAGGTCCAACTGGATCTGCCAGTCCAAACTCAGAACTAGGATTACGGGCACTCACTAAATTGCCTGAATTTTTATGTGTGTTCTGAGGGTTCAGAACACAGCTCCACACGGTTGCATGACAGGCACCTAACCAACTGAGCCATCTTCCCAGGCCCCACAACTTACAATTTTATCAAAAATTTTAATTAGAAGAAAATGCAACAATAAGGCTATTCTTCCTATGAGAGAAACCTTCAACCTGTGAGAATTAGGGCATATTTGAGTCCACTGACTTTTCTTTTAAATCATACTTTATTTCCATGATAACAAACACCCTCTTTCAGATTTTTTTTCCTCTTTAAACTGATCCCCATTTCAGTGAAAGGAAGACACAATCATCATTGCCCTGGTCCCTCCTTGTTCTGAGTTACAATATATGCCAGATCCTATGACACTGCAGGCACTCAGTGTCACGCTGAGTAAATTATTCATTATTACAGAACTGGTGAGACGCAGGACCCAGGCTGGCTTCTTTGAATCTGAGAGCAGGGTCAGGTGTCTGCTTTCAGCTGACTCCCCTACCTAGCTGCTCTGAGTGGGTTGGCAGACACAGTTGACCCACCTAAGTCAGGGGCAGCAAACTGCCCTGGCGCTGGGCTCCACTTCTTACTGTTAAATAACACGCACTTCCACTCCGAGTTCCTGCACATCCCTTAAATAAGAGGAGACTCGGAATCCCAAAATGCCCCAAAGTTATTCTCAGAAGGCAATGTTGTTGGTGACTTATCCTAGATCAATCACCATGGAAGGTCGCCTGTCCTCCTTGGCAATATTTGTTCAGTAACTAATAAAGCTCAGCCTGCGGTCTTTTATATTGGGTTATCATCTCTCCAGGGTGAAACTTAATCCATTTTGCAATGTTTTTCCCCAACAAGACAACATGAGTTTCTCCGTTGGAAAATGAATTAAGAGCTGGGTTTCTAAACATGGGATCTGACGTTGCTCTTGTTACAAAAAGCAATTTATTCCCCAAAGGCTTACACCTCAAAGGTTATATAAAAAAGGTTCAAATATCAACGCTATCCATTTTTCAATTACTGAGCTTTCTAACACCTCTAGCTTTTGGATAGATAAGCAGTGGTATCAGTTTTCTTATTCACCATCTTAAAGGTTTCCAATTCCACCGCACGGAGAAAGCAAATTTATTGTAATGCATTTAGCCACTGCGGAAACAAAGCTACACAACTGTCCTCGGTGACTATAGAATGTATCAAATCGCATCTGAAGGAGTATTGATGACGCGCCAGATACCAATGACCGCAATTGTAGACAGAACTGTGAGCGTCTCTATAAACACGAACATATGAGGAGAGGGTAAGGGGCGCCTGGGAGACTATTTCCGATGTATGGAAGTCAAGAAGCTGTGGAAATAGCCTGCAAGTCCCTTAGAGAGTTGACAGCGACATACGGTTCTCTATCAAGGAAGAAAATTTCCCTTTTCATTTCTGTTGTGCAATCAGATAAAAAAAAAATCACATTATTTGTATTTTCCTTCTGGTGGCTAAAAGAGATATTCAGAGCATGTGAGGATTTTTTTTGTGAGAACAAATAATGATCCCAAGTAACAAAATATTTGGGGACATAGGGGCAAAATATTGTGGGGGAATAGCTCAACCAGGAAAGTTCTTGTAATATAAGCCTGTATCCAATATCTTGGACCCACATAAAATGCTAAATGCAGGAGCATGTGTCTGTCATTTCAACAGGGGAAGCAGGGCCAGGGGAATCTCTAGGGTTTGTTAGCCATTCAGTCTAAATTACTTGACAAGAGCCCCAGATCTAAAGAGAGACCCTGTCCCCCCAAAATAAGGTAGACAGCTCCTGAGCACAGAGGTTGTCCTCTGGCTTCCACATGGAAGGTACATGCACGTGCACTTCTGCACAGACATGCATTCCTGTCCAACCATACAAACACACATATGAAAATTTTAAAAGTTCTGTCTTTAACTCAAATATATATATATATATATATATATATATATATATTCATAAAGGGAATTGTATTTCTTTAAAATATTTTATTTTTAATATTAAAAAGAATTTCCATCATTGCTTCCCTCCTTTCCCTTTCATGTGCTCCTCTATAACCTTTTGAATGCATGGCTGGTTTTCCTTTAACTGTCGTTACATATGTGTAAATGCATGACTATATAAATATAACCTGGTGAGTTCATGTTGCTTGCATGTCTATGATTTCAGGGCAGACCATTGAAATTGGATAGCTGACCTGGGGGTGGTGGTGGATTACCTCTGATGATAACTAATTCTCCCTCACAGTCTAACTGTCAGTAGTTCTTTGTCTAGGAATGGATCCCCATGGAGTCTCCCTGTCTGTGAGACTATGTCTTGGTATTGTCACTCTCCAAGTCTTGTTGAGGCAGCCATATTGATAATGTACCGCAAGGGTAGCTTCAGACACTGTCATTTCCAGGAGAGACTATCACAGAATAGACTTTTTGGTCTTCTGGCTCTTACAGTCCACCCATCTTCTTTTCTGACATGTTTCCTGAGGCTTGACCAAAGGATTTGTGCTGCAGATATATCCACTGGATCTTGGAGTCTCAAGAACAGTTGTTTTCTGCATTTTGACCAGATGTGTTTTTCTGTTTTGATCTCTTAACTGCTTCAAAGAAAAGCTCCTTTGATGAGAGGTGAGAGAGATACAGGCATCTATGGGTATCAAAAGTACGGATTTAGAATTTAGTTAGGAATTATGCTGGTTTAAAGTGATAGTGATAGCTTTCCCTCTAAAATCCACGACATCACCAGCCTCGGAGAGTTGGATAGGTTTCCGGGATCAGTCGTGATTTCCCTCCTAATGAGCAGGCCTTAAGTCTGATCAGACAGCTGTTGGATACTGACAAGATATGAGTGTCGGTGCTGCCCCTCTGGGGATATCTTGCTATGCTGGCCGTTGTTGTTGTTCACAGATATTATAGGTCTATTGGTTGCATCCTGCCTTTGGAAGCTTAGATAGTATCTTGTGGTATTATAAAAAGTATTCTTTGGGAAGGATATTTTCATGTTAGATTCAGCACTAATTCTCTGATTTCTGTGTCTGAAATACATAGAGTCTTCAGGAACAGCTCATAATTGATATCAAATACCATACACACACACACACACACACACACACACACACACACACACACANANATATATATATATATATATATATATATATATATATATATATATATATATATATATATATATCTTCTTCTTAATTACCTTTAGTAACAAATAGAACTCCTTTGGCTGAGTCAAAGCTCTTTTATCACTGTCCTCCCATAGGAGACAACAGCGGTGTCAGGCCATCATGCTATCCAAGCATTGGGTGGGTGCATTTCCATAAGCAGTATAATAAGAACAGGATATAGTGTCTGCAGATCTACTTCATGATTCCCAAGGCAGTCAAGTGTCTGGGGTTGGGCACAAGCTACAATCCCAGGGTTCCCACTCCCTGGAGAGCAATCCTGGGCTACCTGCCTGGACACAGCAAGCCTAGCCTGCACACCCGACCCCAAGGATAGTCTGTGCTTTGTTCAGGTTTCCAAAAAACTCATGGGTTCAAGGTCTCAGTTTTAAATACCGAGGGAAAGCACGTGGTGGGTGAAAAAGGAAATACTATCAAGGGAGAGGGTGGAGACAAGAGTGGTTTTGAGGAGCTTGGGTTAGGAGGTAGAAGGTGGAAGGACAGAGCCATGGGCATGTGTGAGGAGAAAACATGGGAGGGCCCTGGTATGAGAGAGGCTTCTCAGAAGCCCTTGGACCCAGACACAGAATTAGAAATCGACCTAGAACAGAGTAAAAATGGGAAGTTTGGTTCTCCTGTAAGACCACACCAGAGACTAGAAGCAGAGCCTCCTTGTCAGCCCGGCCAGAGTCCCACAAGACCACTGAAGCGCCAGCATCCAGAAGGCACACTGTCCCTGAGCCTGCCACCCTGCCACCGTACCCGCTATGTGCTTCTAAGTGAAACCTGAACTACACGTACACATCGTCAAGGAGAGGTGGAAGGCCACGTCCTCAGCCCATCTCCTGTCTTCAGGCCCTTGTAGTTAGAAGCCGGAGGGTAGTATGTGGAACAGAAAGAGCCTTCCCTTTGCTCCCCATGGAGCTACCAACATCCTCTTGCCTAGTAGGGAAGTGTATTATCAATTACAAGTTAAATCTGTCCAAAACAGAGTGCATAGCACCCTGCCTCAAAGCAGTGTCCCGCAACTTCATAGTCAGAGACCCAGACTGCATACCTCTTCAGAGCTTCTTTATAGCATGGCTCAACTCCCCCAAACAGGCTATCCCAGGGCGTGGCCCCAGCTCCCAGGCAGAAGTATTGTCAAGTGTGATCAACATGGCCCTGGCCAGACTGAAGTCCTTGTATTCTGAAGTTTATAGTTCACATGGACTGTTCCTTCCTTCCTTCCTTCCTTCCTGCCTGCCTGCCTGCCTGCCTGCCTGCCTGCCTGCCTGCCTGCCTGCCTGCCTGCCTGCCTGCCTGCCTACAAAGAAGAAGCTCACCTTCATCCCAGACCTGGGTTCCTGGGTGAATAGCCTGGTGGCTGTTTACAGCCGTGTCACTCTTGCTTTGGAAAGGTTTTCACTAATGCTAGAGATGTGTTTTGGTGTGCCTTACTTTGATATAAGCATCTTCTGTGTTCATTCCAGCACCATGTCAACCCGAGTTCCCCGGGCCTCTTCTGCTCCAGGTTCTAACCATCTCTCCTAATCTGTGTATTCTAAGCTTGCTAGGAACATCAATGGCCAGGCAAGCTGACAGCTCAAGTTGACACAGGTTTTCGTCAGGACAGCCTGTGCTCCAACATTTTCTTATGTGTCCTTTTCCTACCTTCAGCTTCATAATTTCTTATATCAGCGTACAGGAAACTTCACGGGTTCGCATATTCCTTATTTCCCCTGGGTGTCTGGAAGCCTTAAGAAAATTAGTGATTAAAAACTTGGGACAAAATTCACATTTAAATGAGGCTGTCTTTTCACCAATGGATGGTTTAGCCTCTTTGCCAAAAATTCAGATGTTGTGTTTGTATAGAAATATCTGTGCACCCTCCACTCTATTCATTTGCTCTACGAGTCTGCTTTTGTGCTTCCATGTGAATTTTAGGATGTTTCATCTATTTCTGTGAAGAACGCATTGGGACTTTTAAAGATTATATCAAATCAGTAGATTGTGGTCATGCAGCCAACTCCACATATTAATCCTGCCCATGTGTAAGCATGGGAAGTCCCACCAACTTCTAGTGGCTTTTTTAGTTTCTTTCTTCAGTATTAATTTTCATTCATGAAGTCTGTCCTTCCTTGGCTACATTTATCCTGAGGTATTTTTGCAGTTACTGTGAATGCGATGGTTCTCAGCCCTCTCTCTTAGCACATTCATACTGGAATACAGCAAGTTACTGATTTTTTTGTTTCTGTTTTGTTTGGGGTATTCCACTGCTTTGATGAAAGTGTTTATTGATTCTGGAAGTTTTCTGTGGAGTCTGTAGGGTCTTTTTGAATCTAAATAGGGTATACAATGAACATTCACAAATAAAGCTCTTGGATAGGCAATTAATCCACCGTCATGTGTGTGCTGTTTTCAGATCCTCCTTCCCAAGTACATCCCACCTAGGTTATTATTATTGTTAGTTGGAAGATGCTGTCAAAGGGCACCGTCCACTTCGGTGATTCTATTCCGTGTACCAACTCACATGCTTCTTGTAGCCTCTCAGAGTCTTATCTATTTCTTATGTGAAAACACAAAGCTTGGGACAGTTTGACTTTAATAACTAACCCACTCAATGCATGGAGTCAGAGACAGTCATGAACAACTTGTTGATGATCCTCCAGCGCAAGAAACTTTCTGAAGGAAAAGCAATGTATAGATTAGTCTTCTGCACACGTAGCCATGGGGGTGGGGGCGGTGTCTTTGAGATCACGGCGACCTAGCTAGGGTAGATATCTACAGCTTACCTTGCCATTCATGAAAGCTACCTAAGTATCTCTCAGCACGTGCACTAGACATAAACAGCAGCTGTCGTGGGATCTCCTGCCCGGACACCATTGTTAGGAAGGCAGATGTCTTCACACCTACATGGAACTTCTGTGCTTCTGCTGAGCGGATATGAGCTATAACAATTATGGGCTGTTGGGACCTGTGTAAGGAAAATACAGTAGTCCATGCTTAGAAGGGAAAATCCCGTTCTGATTGCTGCAGTCTTACTCATGAGGGCAAGTTCTTTTGTTTTTGTTTTGTTGCTGTTGTTGTTGGAGGTGGTGGTCAATTTGTTTTTTTGTTTGTTTGTTTGTTTGTTCGTTTGTTTTTGTTTTTTCAAGACAGGGTTTCTCTGTACAGCCCTGGCTGTCCTGGAACTCACTTTGTAGACCAGGCTGGCCTCGAACTCAGAAATCTGCCTGCCTCTGCCTCCCGAGTGGTGGAATTAAAGGCGTGCGCCACCATGCCTGGCGTGAGAGGGCAAGTTTTTATTCCACCAAGAATTGCTGAATTGTGAATTGCCATTTTACAGCAAGCAAGCAAGAAAGACCAAATTATGCATGTAGTAAAAGATCATTTGTGAATTTAAAAGGACAATGTAGGAAAGTTTGTATGGATCAGAGTTTTGCTTAAGTCTCCTCTGCCTACACACAACAAAAGCCACAAAGTTCAGTGTCTACTCTGTTCTACATAAGGCTGAGCAATGGTTGTAATGTGCCCTCCCATGGACAGGGGCTTCCACTGGACTCACTCAGACCTGGAGTGGAAACCCTAAACCTCAACTGTGCTTGTAGCTTTATCTTAATTAACATCTCAGGCCACCACCTCTCCCTGGCATTAATATATCTTCTCCATAATGTTGAAAAGGAGAACTGAGAATATATATAGCAGGTAAAAATTTTCACAAGCTTAGGGACCAAAGCTAAGACCCTAAGAACAGACATAAAGGCTAGACACAGTAGGTGTGTGTCTGCAATTCCAGCATTTTTATCAACAAGATGGGAGGCAAAGACAGGAGACCCCCTTCCTAAAGATGGAAACTCAGTATGGGAAAGGCTAGGAGACCTTTCAAGATCATATAACTCTCAAAGAAACTAGGAACAGGGGAGGGTCCAGATAGATTAAACATGACACCTGAAAACTTTTTCTTTAAATACTACAGACTATGCAAAGTGAAAACTGATTTCCACCCACATAAGGATGGAGCACTTGAATGTTTGGCCTAATCTCTCTGGACACAGAGTGTCTCCACATGTGCCACCTTAATCTTCTTACTCCTCTGTGCTCTGCCAATGGCAGGTACCTCTGTCACCTCTCCTGCAGAAGCTACCATTGACTTGCCCCCCACCCCCACCCCGCTTCCTCTCCCAGACCCTTGACACCAGCCACGCTTTCCCAGCAATCACTGTGTGGCCTGCCTTGACCTTTCCACCTCACCAGCAGGACTGGACAAGGTTTCTGTCTACAGCTTCAGGGGAACACTTGAGAGAAGGAGAGAAGAGCTATGAGATACAAGGGGCATGTATTGGTTCATCTCCAGCTAGTATTATAGTTCTGTTTGGGATCAATGGCTGCTCCAACACCAGCCTCTGCCAGAGACAGAACCTCCAGGCAGTGACCTTGATTCATCTGAGCTTCGACTTTGAGAGGCCTGCTCTTCTTCCATCCTAAGTTCTTGCCTTTGTGGAAATACAACAGGCCAGAAGGCCACAATGTAGTTCAATTAATATTGTGCTTTACTAGAACACAGAAGACGCTAGGTTCAATCCCAGCACCACATAAACCATGTACGAGTTTTTCAACCACTACTGAAATTAATTTTGGGATGACTTCACCACTCCACTCCTGTTCGTGCCATTTCCTGTTAGTGCCCAGAACCCTCCCACCTCAGGGTATTCCAAGTCAGAATGCACGAGTGTTCTGACTCCTCAAAGGTCTGACTTGAGCTGGGCTCCAGGAGCCCATTGGTTGGCCCAAATCTTAGTCACTACAGAAGAGGTCAGAGGACACGTGGAGAAAACAGTCCGAGGGAGCCTCATTTTCAGGATCAGAAACTCCTTCCGTTAACCTAGCAACCAGTCCCAGTATCAGTTTATCCTTGAATTTCTCACAGCGATTTATACAACCACAGCTTTTATGCCAATTCCATAAAAACCATCTACAGTGATTTTTCCATAATTCAGACTTTCTCACTGAGGTCTGAAAAATCTTTATTTCTCATAAAGAGCTCTGAAGTTTATCCACTTAACTCTTCATCTGAGTAAACCATGGGAGGCACGGTACCTCCCAAGCCACTGTCATCCTTCTGAAAGCCAATGAGTTCATCATAATTAATGCTATAGAACAAACCCTGCATATAGTAATTAACCACATATTGTTAAGTGCCATCAAAAATGCACGGCATTTAATTAGGTTGAAACAACATTCCCTGTGTATTACAGATTGGGCTAATGATGCCCTTCACGGGATCATTCTTCAGCAGGAAGCACTTTCGCTAACAGTCTTTTAATGTATTTATTAGGACTTCAATAATATTGAAGTAGTGCATGAGCAATTTAGCTTAAATATTCCATTTCAATTAAACATTTGACCTCTTTGAACTCTCTGGATTCTTTGGAGCAGAGATGGGTTTGCAGTCTTGGAGTTTGTGGTACAGTACGATACAGTGGCCCTAGAGCACCGTGCCTTAGCACCTAATGAAGATGCTTTGAGTAATGAAGACTTCCAACTTAGCCCTCCTATGTTTCCAGAGAGTGAGACCAGCCTCAGTGTCACCCAGGGTCAAGAGTGAGAAATGTGGCGATATCCAGTATGTGATACAAGAATTCCATGTCCCCAAACCAACCTTCTTCCTCCAAGCCTGCTGACAGCCTGCCCTGTCACCAAGTGGCTTTTTTTTTCTTTTATGAAATAGGATAATATTGCTTGATTTATTGTACTTCCTGCCACTCCCATGAGACTATATTAGTTTAAATGTATATGTAAATGAATGGTACTCATTGATAATGAGAATGACTATAGAGAAACATGGGATTGTGACAAAGGATTGTGGTTCTATTATTCCAGGGGAGAACAAAACCCCACAACTTAATAAATATTCTGCTGAATATTCACTTATCCTGGTCCTTAAACATCACTGCAGAAAAATGTTATCTGTAAATAAATGGCACTACCATGTGAATAGAATTCTGAATAAATCAGTTTTAGAACAAAATCCATCGGATTAAAACAGCTGCTTAGGCCATACATCTTATCATTTTTCCCTCCCACGTTGGTTTTGTTTTCCACTGCATGTGTTTGCCATGCAGGTGAGGAGGTTTCAGGTATGATGTGTACGGGGTCAATCCCCTGCTCCTACAGAAATGTTGCAGTAGAAGGAAAGTCCTCTGCTCCCAAGTGTCCTGTTAGCTAGAACAAGGTGTACATGTCAGATCTGTGTGTGTCTGAGTCACAGAAGAAAGGAAAAGGATGGGAGGAAGGGAGGAGAGGGAAGAAGAGCTGGATGGAGAGATGGATGGATGAATGGATGGATGGATGGATGGATGGATGGATGGATGGATGGATGGATAGATGGATGGCATAGTGAAATGGCCCGAGTACCTGTAACATGGGAGCTCATCTGGAATCTTAGACTGGAAGTGCCCTGTATCCTGCTAGCCCAGTTTACTCGGGAAGTGGCTGGCACCAGCTGCTGAGTGCCTCCACACGATCACTCTTCACTCTCGCTCCTGTGGCTCCTCCTAGACTATGCAATGCTCCTCTTGAATAAAACTCTGGAACACGCAGCTCCCCTTCAGCACCGCTGCAAACCATGCTGGAGACTCTGCTCTGTGAATCTCACCTCACTGCCCAATTCCATGAGTCTGCTCAGGAGGCAGGTATGTGCCTGGGATGCTTGACACTCTCAGCCTTGAATGTTCCCAAGCACTTCAGATGGGCTCTGTGACTGGTGTCCTGGCATCCTAACTACCTGAGGCCTGGAAGATGGGTGACCAGTTGCCCTCAACTCCTCCGGAGTGTTCTGTGCTATGGGCCTAGTCCTCTGCTGTTGTTGCAATCTCAATGGGATATATGTGTATGTAGATAGATATATGGATGGATGGATGGATGGATGGATGGATAGATAGATAGATAGATAGATAGATAGATAGATAGATAGATAGATAGATAGATAGATATGGCAGAGATAAATGAGATATACATGAGATATATATAATATGATATATATTTAGATATATAAATTCAAGGGCCTCTTCCTTTTATGCTGAGTAAAGCCTTCCCATTTTCTTCTTCCTCCATTACTCTATAAGCAGTAAGAAGAAAGCAGGCTGTACTCATAACATTTCTCTGAGAAGTTCAGGTTCAGCTTCCTCCCAGCTATAAGTTTGTGAAAATAAAAACTCAAGCATTGTGCGTGCTAGGGAGAGAGCTCAGGGAAGAAGACCTGAGCTTGGATCCTGGACTGCGTGTGGTAGTACATACCTGTAACCTCGGTGCTGGGGAAAGGGTGTGCAGACAGATCCCTGAGATTCACTAGCCAGTTTAGGCTTTCTGCAAGAGAAAACTCGAAATTTGTTGAGACACCCTATCTCAAAGAAGAGGTGGAGAACAACCAAGAAAGACAGCTCAACAGACACCACCTCTAGCTTTCACACCAGTAGTAAGCATAGTTGTATACATGTGGTAAGTGCACATGTGTGCACGCGCACACACACACATACACACACACACACACACACACACACACACACACACACCTCCAAGGAACAATGGGAGGAAAGGGAGAAGATGAACTCTTTCTTTCCCCTATTCCTAAAAGGTAAGCGTGGAAACAGAGGGCTTCATTATTCAAGGCGAAAGGAGGGTGGATACATATCCATCTAACTCACAATCAGTCCCACCGGAGACACACGGTTCCTGTGAATCATCACATGGCTTTAACTTCAGAGCAATTCTATCTTCAATGTGCGTGATAATCTGATGCGGACAACAGTCTGCTGCGGGAAAGGTGACGTTCAGAGTAGAGAATGGCTGCTTTTGTTTGGGTTGGTGCTTTCCTCCCCCCAACAATCAGGATCCTTGGTGTCTGAGGTGTGGAATTTCAGTAGCATGGCATCGGGCTTTGATCTGTTGTCCCATTCACTCTTCGATTCTGTTGTTAAGACCTGTCAATGTCATTTACTTGGTGTCCCAATCGCTCATGCTGCTTAGTGGTGGATGCTGCAGGAGTCCTGGGGCTGCCTTTAATCCTCCTCCTCAACTTTTGCATCAGGGTTCCTATTGGCCCAATCTCATTTTCGAAACCTAAATTAAAGCCCGAGTCAAGTTGTTCTTGGTGTTTAGTTACTTCCGAGTTGGGCAGATCAATCATGTTTAATTGACTTTGATTGTGTATGAGCCTATTTAGTCTCACAATGGCCACGTGGTCAGGTATTCTTCAAAAGCTGGGACAATAGGCACCTCCACCAAAACCACAGAGGACATACCCACCTTTTCCCACCCTGCTAGAAAAGACACTTCATCTACAGCCTAAGACACCATTGTGTGATGAGTCCTGTATGGGATTCTTTAAGACACTAAAAATGCAGGGGACTTGGAAGCGAGCCTGCTCAGTGGGTGGAGTACTCTCCCATGAAAGCATATGGCACAGGTTATAATGAATTTGATACCTTGAACTCCAGTTAAAATGTTGAGCATGGAAGTATGTGCCTATAATTCCAGGATTGGGCAGGTCAACACAGGCAAACCTTTGTGCTTACAATCCATCGAGCAAAAGAGATAGAAACCAGGTTCAGCAAAAGAATTTGTTTCAAAAAATAAGGTAGATGGAGGTAAAGGTATGCAGTATCAATCTCTTGCCTCTCTATGCACACACACACACACACACACACACACACACACACACAGACAGACACACACACACAGACACACACTTGCGTGCGTGCACGCACACACACAGACACACATACACACACACACACACTCACACTCACACTCACACTCACACAGATATCTACACCCTGGGGACATCACTAACAACACAGGAAAGGTTGTGTGTATTAAGTGCCATGGACATAATGATCTGTCATCCAGTCAAAGTGTGCACTGAGAAGCAGGTAACAGAATATGGAGTGTGATGTTGGCAACGAGTACCTTTAAGTGGAAGAAGTTCCTTTCGTGCTTTATTTGATCATTAATTCTCTCTCAGAAGAATGACCTGTAATCAGAGAATTTAAAAATTATTTGAGACTAGATGAAAAGGAAGAGAACAAATGTTTTGTTGGCTGTTAGTGGAGAGGTGCTGCTCTCACAGGACATGAATCTCTCCTGCATGCATTGACCCCCACTGGCTCACCCAAGCATGGTCCAGGCAACTCTTATGACTGGCTTCTCGGATAGACTCCTGTTTCCTTTGACATCACCACCCCTGCAAGCCACTTACTCACTTCTAGCCATGGGCCATGACTACCTCTGCCTTTCCTTTCTTTGGACCACTCACATCCCTATGAGAACTCTCCAGACATTCCTTCCAGGCTTCTGTAGCATGGGCAAGTAAGAGCAGAAGACGTCCTAAGAATTGGGGTCCCTACATGGCTGATCCAGGGGGCCCCCTTTCACAAAGGGTTGAGGTAACATCTAGAGACAGGGCTCCTCTTTAGAAATTCTCCACATCTAGTTGCAGCAGGGGACAGCCACCAGTCCCTAGAAGTATAGAGAGAGATGGAGAGCCATCCAGCCATGCAAACTCAGTGTTTTCAAGGAAAGTATCACAGAAGATACCACACACATCAAGTGTTGCACTGGCCATTTCGAACCACCATGTTGTTCTTCTCAGTTCTGATCACTTCGCATCCTTTTGGCTGATTTCTGACTTAGCATCTCACACTGTGTAGTACATCCTAGCTTTGAACTCATGACAGTCCTCTTGCCTCTCTGCCTACGTAGTGCTGAGATATGTGTACACATAACAACACATTCACAACTCATTCACACACAAACATACACATATACAGTACATGAATATATACTTAAATATAGCATATATATGCATATGCATATATATACATAAACATGTACATATACATATACAGTATACATGAGAAACTCAAGGGGTGGTCCTGAAAATTGTGGCACCCATTTTCAACCCACATTACATCATCAGTGTCCTTGCGCACCATGTCACCTGCAGGTGTGGCTCTCCAATGTGTGTATTATGTATTCACTCCACTAGCAGATGCTAGGAAGGTTTTAACCTGAGCATTCAGGGATGCTGCTGGGGAAACCTCTCCTTCTCTTCCAGTCTCTTCTGTTCTGTGAGTGTGAGATAATAGCACACCAAAGATAAATCTGAGGTTGAATTCATCAATTTCCTTGTGCCAGCATGTGCACTAAATGTGCAATGTTGTACGTAGGCTTCCGGAGAAGATTCCGTGGAGCAGTGTGATGTGGGAACATTCAGTTTCCAAGGAAAGAGAAACTAACGCAGCTATCCGCATAACTCACACTCATAAATCGAATTAGACTGAAAAGACAAATGTAGGCATATGTCTGCATCTGAGGGTAGAGCTATGCAACTTAAGACAACTGAAGATGACAGAGCTCTGAAGAAGCCCCTACTCTATGCTTTTCCATGTCCTAAGCATGTCTGAAACTAAGAAGAGGATTAACCTTTGTACTACATAGAAATTCCATCTCTCAGGTATACTGAATAAAGTGAAGACACTTCCCATGTAGATGGATGAATGAATGAATGAATGAATGAATGAATGAATGAATGAATGAATTTAAAATTCAGGCAGCTGTATCTGGCTTTTGTATTTAAGTAGTGACCAATTACTTTCTATGTTGATGACCTGTAAGTCTCAGGGGTGATCTGCGTCTTCTTTTGCCTCTGCATGCCAAGTTCCTTCACGTGCCTGGCAGTTAGGATGAAACAAGATAAGAGGGTGACTTAACCTGGCACAGAATGAACGGCCCAGACATAGGGTTCCGTATCTTCTACCCTAGCTAGTTGCCATGGAATCTACCCTAGCTAGTTGCCATGGAACATCTACAGCCTCTGGCCAGTAAGCAGTGGTGACCTGGGGTCAGGCCACTTCAGCCTTTGATTTTCCTTGGAAACCTGCCTGAGGTCACTGGTATCCAAAGGAATTGCGTTTCTAACTGTATTACATTAGACAAAATATATTGTTTCAAGTAAATATAAGCCTATATAGTACTCAATAGAGGCCAAAGTAAAGTACACGGTTATCAAATGACTGTGTTAGGGAACACTGGAAAGATTGCTTCAAAATAAGGGCAGGCACTGCACAAATGAAAAGTACTTGGGTAAGTAGAGAAAGAAGAAAATAAAATAACCGTTACCCTCGGCAGCTATAGGGTGATGAATGTAGGGTCTTTACTAAGATGTCTTAGGCATGTGTTCATAAATAAATTCTCTATCATAATAACATGGGATTTCTATTTCAGGATCACTGTATATCAAACTACAAATGATTAGAGACTTGGAAAATTAAGAAAGCCAATGTTTTCTTTTTTAAGCCACATGTATGCTGGAGAGATGGCTCAATAGTAAATAACAGTGTTGCTCTTCCAGAGAACTCTAGTTCAGTTTCTAGCACCTATATGGCAGCTATTAATGTCTTTAACCCCAGTCCAAGGGGCCCTGACTCCTTGTAGCCTCCTCAGACTCTACATACAAATGGTATATAAACACACATGCAGGCAAAAATACCAATATAAATAAAATAGATAAATCTTTCACATAAGAAGCAATGAGTAATATATGCTGTATTTCACAAATATTTCTCAACCTAAAACAAATGGATGAAGTGGTCACCAAGAGACAATATGGAGTATGTTTTAGACACACTCCCATCTACTCTCTAGCTTGGATGGAAAACCAGCATCCACTAAAATGCCCAAGCTTAGGTTGATCTAGAACAGATAATCATGAAGCCCAGTGGGTGTGTGCGTAGGCAGAGCTGCCTGTGGGGTTTGGTTTCATAATGTAACATGCAATAAAATGCAACTTCTTTGTACACTTATACGTGTCTCTAGAGAAAACATGTCTAAAAGAATACTGTGTTGGAGCATGAAACAGTTCCTGTGAAAGAATTTTATCTACACATGGATGTTTTAACCCACAGATATGGGAAAATTGGGGTTAAGGAAAAGAAGAACAAGAAGGAAGGGAGGAAGGGAGGGAGCGAAAGGAGGACAACCAGTCTATAGGAAGAGAGGACAGAGAATGAAGGAAGGGCAGAGAGCACACACGAGCACACTTTTCCTGATGCGAAGGAACTGGGTGCTCGGTCCAATGATGTGCCCCTTGTTTTGGAAGACCACCATGAATATGTGCAAGAGCTGAAACCCGGCACCTGAAGGAAAAGTTCTCTTGTGAGACGCTGAAGTCTGTCCTGAGTCAGTGCCTGAAAGAGAACTCTATGTGCAGCTGCCTTCATCCGGCTGTCTCAGAGAACTGAGGACAGCTCACTGTGGTCCTTATGCTACAGACCTCGCGATGCTTGGCTCCTTAGGGGTGTGGCTCTCTGTCACTCTTTAAAGAAGGCCAAGTCATTAAATGGATGGAGTGTAGAGAGCATGGGACAGAGAAGACCTGTACTCTTACCACCGTCTCTAGCTTCCAGAACCATAAAAACTTGGTGTTCATTTTCTGTCACTTACAGAAGACAGGATATGGCAGAGTGACTAAAACAACTTGGCAAATGTGGTGTCAATGAACCTCAGAGGCTGGCTGTCCTCAGAAGGCCATAAACACACTTGTTCCTCCATCAGACATGTCACATGGGCAGATAAGCCACATGTTACATTCAAGTTGCCAACATTCGGGTCTGTGCATTGAAAGGTGAGAATGAGCCTCTCTCCTACCGTGCACCTCATTCTCCTCAGCCATCCTCAACCTGGCTTTGACTCACTGGAGCAGTGTGAGTAACATCAATGCAGGGGAGAGCTTTAGGAACGGATGCCTGAGTTCATGCAATAGGATGCTTTGCCATTCTAAGCAAAAGTGGGTGGCACGGGGAAGATCCCAAAAAAGTGTATTACCATAAGCCAGGTTCATGATTTCCCACAGGTCCTGTCTGGCAGCGTTGCTCTATGTGAAGAAACAGAGGAAGTCGTGGCAGGAACCACACTCACAGATACTGTGACTCTGGCCCCTACACCCCGCAAGTCTCCTTGTCTGGGACAAGCACCCTGGGAAAGCCCCTATGGTCCTGTAGTGCTCTACCTTGAATGACACCCCCCCCCCCGGCAATGTTTTGAAGTTCAGAGCACAGTGGTGAGGGTGGATACAGTCTGATGAGCACCTTCATGAGTCTCAGGAGTGCAGCAGTAGACGAAATGCTACAGCCAGAGTTGCCCACCAGGACAACTGCGCTCTGCACGATTTAACATCAAACCATGCTAAAGTCACTTCCCCTGCTCACAGGCTGTATTTCAGACTCTATGGTTACATGGCTGCAGGACTCCTCTTGGTGCTGCAGTCTTGAACTTCCAGTATTTTCTTGAGTATTTTCTTAGGATTCTGTGACTCCACTTTGGGAGTCCTGTGTCCTGGGGACACACTTGGAGAAATCCTGTGCCCTGGGGACAGTGGATCACATCTGCAGGGTGTTGCTGGTTGTTCCTATTGGGACAGGTAGTGTGCTCTGGGCATCTGTGAGAGGGAACTGGGGAGGCCCCTTCTCATCCTATGGTCCCCAAGGAAGCCTTACTACAGACACCTATTCTGCCTAAAGCATCGGTAGTGCCATGGAGGGAAAACTGCCTTAAAGAAGTGTTCTGGTACCTCTTCTCCACCCTCTTGGCAAAACATTCACTTTTACCATTTAGGATTAGTGTAGCTAAAAGATTTATCTTTCTATTCCTCACATCCTACAACTCCTAGATGCTACTCCATGCTCAGTTCATAGGGGTCACCAACAATAATGAATGTGGAGTTTTAGTCAAGACTTGGAGACAATGCTTGTGTTTTTCAACCTAAGCTTTGGTTGTAAAAGATCACTTGAACAAACACTCTCTGCACCACTCTTATTCCTATAAACAGTAGGCTGCAGAACACTTCAGCTTCCTTTTAAATTGTAAAATGAATGAGCCTGGCCGAGGAGAGTATTTGTGATTTTCAAAGATTTTTCAGAATTTTGCATGCAAGGTTTTCTTTATTTTCTGAAAGGAATTAGGAGAACACTCATTTTCTGCCTTCTCTGAAAGTAAAATAGGATGCTATGTGTGTTTCTTGCAAATTTAAAGAAATTGCCTTTATAGATGCTAAATTTAAAAGAAAAAAAATACAACTTAGAGGGAAAGAGGGGCCTGGGGCCTGGAGCCTGGAGCCTGGGGCCTGGGGCCTGGGCCCTGGGCCCTGGCAGAGGCACTGTCGGCAACTGGTGACTTCTGGGCAAGGGAAAATACCATTTGTGGGTGTGGCAGTTGGTAGTTGTTCATACCCTGGTATGTTTTTCTACACCCATGCATACCTGGATAGCACTAATAAATCAGGGTAATAATAATTACTACATAATAATAATAACAATAGTATTGATTAGAAGGAGACGGTTCAGAGATGGATTGTGAGATGGTAGGAAGAAGGTAATGGGGGTGACAAAAATCAAAATAAACTGCAAACATCTATGAAAGTTGCAAAAAAATAAAATAAAACTCCAATCAGACCAGTAAAATAGGAACAATTCAAACAGGAACAGTTTCTGGATATGTGAAGGAAGCAGTTTTAAATGTGAACTTCTGAAAAGCAAGAAGACAGTATTCTGCTGTGGAGGTCAACAGGGCCTTTGAGCCAACTGCGTGAGTCCCCAAGTCAGTGAGAAGCAAGCAAGGCTCTGACATGGGCACATCCAATAGGTAGACGTGTTAGCACGGGCTTGGGAATGTGGGCACATGCCTCACACTGGCTTGTGGCAGAGGCTGATGCAGTAGACTGTGTCTGTGTTGGCTTGGGAAGTAGACAGGTGCATCACCCTTGGCCTATGTCTTGGCAGAAGCAACGTGCTGGGTCTGTAATGTAGACAGATGCCATTGTCTGGGCTTGTTACATAGGCAGGTACAATCGTCTAGATTGTGGTATAGGCAGGTCCATTAGGTTGGTCCTGTGGTGAAGGTAGACATCAAAGTCTGAGTTTATGACAAAGGTCATTTGCCTGGGCTTGTGGCAGAGTAGTTGTACTGAGTCTGGATTCACAATGTGTACAATAGCCTGGGTTAATGTTACAGATGTCATAGCCTGGGCTTTGGCAGATAATACATTCTGGGCTTGTGGTGTAGGCAAGGGTAAACTGTCTGGGTTAGTGACACAGTGCCTGGGATTGAGACGTATGCAGGAGAAATAACCTAGACTTGTGACATTGGCTGATGCCTTTGCTTGGACTTTTGATGTAGATGTATATAGCATGAGATTATGATATGGCACATACCATGGGCTTGTGACACTGCAGATGCAATAGCCTGGTTTGTTACATAGGCAGATACCAGAACCTGAAATTATGATATAGACAAACCCAATAATCTGAGCTTATGACATAGGCAGATACAATAACATAGGCTTATGGTATGGACAGGTACAATAGTATGGGCTTCTGACATAGTCACGTATGTGCGTATAGCATACTACAGTCTAGTATACAGTCTTATGCCAGGTGCTGCAGTCCAGGCAGATTACAAAGGCAGGTATGTAAGACTGGGCTTATGACTTGTGCCCATGTCACAGCCTTTGTTTAGACATAGACAAATGCAATAGATTGGGGTTGTGACATGGACAGATGCTGTAATATGGGCTTGTGACATGGGCACATGTCATAGTGTGGGCTTATGACACTGTAAGATGCTATAGTCTGGGTCTATGACATAGACAGATCCCATAATCTGGGCTTCTGACATATATGGATGCTGTGGTCTTATTCGAAACATAGGCCTATGCTCTAATGTAGTCGTGTGACAAAGGCAGGTGCTGTTATCTAGACTTGTGACGCAAGAAGATCCAAGAGCCTGGCACTGATGTCATTGCCTGGGACCATTACATATGCTGATGCCATACCCTGGACTAATGACATGGGCAGATGCCATAATTTGAGTTTGTGACACAGGCAGATACAGAAAACTGGGCTTCTATCTTTGCAGATGACCCAGCCTGGTCTTGGACATAGGGCAGGCATAATAGACTTGGCTTGTGACATGAGCAGATGTTATAATCTGAGCTTGTGATGTAAGCAGATGCAGAAGCCTGGATTGATGACATGGCAGTAACCCAGATCCATATGAAAGGTAGGTTGCTTCGTCTATGCATATAACATAGTCTGATAAGCATACTAGGGTGTATGCTTGTAACACAGGTTGATGTCATAGCCTAGGAGTGTGATATAGACAGATGAATTAATATGGGCTTATGACATAGACATGTGCAAATGTCTGGGCTTGTGACACAGGCAGGTATCAGAGCATGTGCTTACGACATAGAAAAATGCTATACTGGGGCTTGTGACAAAGGTGGATGCAGTAGATGGGGCTTATGAGTTTGAAGATATCATAGCCTGGGTTGGGACATAAGCAGATGCTGTAGTTTAGGCTTCTGACGTAGGCGTATAGGCAGGTATAAATGCCTAAGATTGTGATGTAAGAGGTTGTATTAGCTTGGTCATGTGACATAAACATGTATAAGCCAGCATCACATCTTGAATAGGTAATAGCTTGTATTCATGTAACAAGCAGATGCTTTGCCTGAGCTCACCGCAGGGGCAGATGTCATAGCCTGGACTTATGAGATGGGAAAAGGCCATAATGTGTGCTTGTGACATGGGCAACTGACATAGACTGGGCTCAGGTCTTCTTAGATAATATAGCCTGGTCTTGAACATAGGCCTGTATCAATAGTCTGGGCTTGTAACATAAACAAATGTTTTAGCCTGGGCCCATGACTTGGTGTGTGAAATTGCCTATTATTGCATGTTTCATAGACAGATGCTATAGTCTAGACTTAGGATATATGTGGATGCTGTAAGTTAAATTTATGATGTAGGACATAGGTCTGGCATAGGTAGATACCATAGTCTGCATTCATGATATAGGCACAAGCATTATTCTGGGCTTTTGATAGAAGCAGGTGTGATACCCACGGCTGGTGACTTTAGCAAATGCAGTCACCTGGTCTTGGTACATAGGCAGATATTTGGTCTGGGCTTGTGATATGAGTAGTTGCAACAGACAGGATATGTGACCTGAGGAGATGCATTAACCTGAACTTATCACACGGCACATACAGTCACCTGAATTCAGGATTGTCCTGGAAGATTGCTCAGCCTGGCTTTATGACACATTCCAATACCTCAGCATGGGTTGATGATATGGACAGATTCCATTGTGGAGAGAATCTCTTTATGTGCTGTATGGAAGCTCCCAATAAAAAGCTGATGGCAAGTCAGCTGAGGCAGGAAATAGGAGGCGGGATTTCCCGTGAGAGTTCCAATGGAGAGAGAGGAACTCTGGGATAGAGTCAGGCACAGGGGGAGATTTCACTTTGAACTCTGAGGAGACAGAAGCATGAAACTAAGAAGAGGTTACCAGGCATGTGGCACTCATAGAATAGAATGAACAAGTGAATTAAGTTACAAAGTAGTCAGAGAACATGCCCTAGTTTATGGCCTCGGCATTTATTCACAAATAAAAAGTCTCAGAGTCATTATTTCATGAAGTGGGGCACTGGTGGAAAAGCTGACAGTTACAGTCCATAGCCTGGCTTTGTGACATAGGCAGATACAATACTTTGGACTTGTGACATAGTGCAATATTCTGGGCTTCTGATATAGATAAGTATCTTAGTGCGTGCTTATGACATGGGTAGATGTGAGAATCAGATGTGCCAACCCATCCTTGGACATAGGCATATGCCATTGTCTGGGCTTGTTGTGCGACACATGCCACCATCTCCACTTGAGATATAGGCAGATATAGGCCATAACCTTGCTTTATAACATAGGCAGGCACTGTCATCTAGAATGTGAAGTAAGCAATGTACAGCTGAGACATGTGACATAGCAGATACCTGTGCTGGTGACAAGGACAGAAGCATTAATCTGAGCCTGTGATGTAATGCCATAGTGCTGGTGACAAGGACAGATGCATTGATCTGAGCCTATGATGTAATGCCATAGTTTGGACTTTTGACGTGGCAGATACATTAGACTAGGTATGTCGACTGGCAGGTGAAATAGCCTGATTTGTGACATAGGAAGATGACATAACTAAGGTTGATGCACGAGGAGAATGATGTTGGCAAATACAACAGTCTGGGCTTGTGAACAGGCATGTGCATGGTCTTGGAACACGGCAGTTTCCAGAAACATAGGAAGATGTCATAGCCTGGGCATGTTTATTTATAATTGCCAGAAGCTGGAAAGAACCCAGATGTCCCTCAATAGAGGAATGGATACAGAAAATGTGCTACATTTACACAATGGAGTACTACTCAGCTATTAAAAACAATGAATTTATGAAATTCTTGAGCAAATGGATGTATCTGGAGGGTATCATCCTTAGTGAGGTAACCCAATCACAGAAGTCACTATATATGCACTCACTGATAAGTGGATATTAGCCCAGAGACTTAGAATACCCAAGATACAATTTGCAAAACACAAGCAAACCAAGAAGGAAGACCAACATGTGGATACTTCATTCCTCCTTAGAATAGGGAGGAAGGAGTTACAGAGACAAAGTTTGGAGCTAAGGCAAAAGGATGGACTATCCAGAGACTACCTCACCCGGGGATCCATCCCATCATCATCCACCAAACCCAGACACTATTGCATATGCCAGCAAGATTTTGCTGAAGGGATCCTGATATAGCTGTCTCTTGTGAGGCTATGCCAGTGCCTGGCAAACACAGAAGTGGATGCTCACAGTCAGCTATTGGATGAAACACAGGGCTCCCAATGGAGGAGCTAGAGAAAGTACCCAAGGAGCTGAAGGGGTCTGCAACCCTATAGGTGGAACAACATTATGAACTAACAAGTACCCCCAGAGCTTGTGTCTCTAGCTGCATATGTAGCAGAAGATGGCCTAGTCAGCCATCATTGGGAAGAGAGGTCCCTAGGTCTTGCAAACTTTATATAACCCAGTACAGGGGAACGCCAGGGCCAAGAAGTGGGAGTAGGTGGGTAGGGGAGGAGGGCGGGGGGAGGGTATAGGGAACTTTCAGGATAGCATTTGAAATGTAAATGAAGAAAATATCTAATAAAAAACGTAACCTTGGCAAGTGACCTGGCAGACAAGTAGGATTTCTGTGGAGTGAACAGGCAGATCTTTCAAAGTGGAAGAAAGGTAAGTTCTAACAGGTGACATCACAAGTCCAGAGTCATTGCTTTCCGTTCTATCTGGACTCCGACAGCTTCCCCCCATTTCCAGAACCCAGGGAAGACAACCCTGGATGTAGTCTGTGATTCTGTCTATTCTTCCTCCTCTGCCTGTGTGGTCACCCAGCAGTGTGGCAGGCACAAGAGGAGGCACGGCTAGTAAGCTCAGTGGCATGCCACCTGCTGCTCCTGAAGAAGTTCTGTGTTTACAATGTTCTGCATCCCCACATTTCTCCATCTTTGTACGTTTGAATTGCCATGTGAGGTGGTTTGGCATAAAGCGACCAAACCACTTGCTTAGCAATGACCCGTAAGGTTATCAGAAGATGGCAGGAAAATATCTTCTTTACTTTACTAATGCCAATGTGAAAATTTTGTTTCACTTTCCATAGAGTGAGTGGCCTGTTCCCAGTGTTATGTAGGAGAATGGTATTGAGAGGTGGGAAGCACCTCTGATCCAAGAAGTGATGCTAAAGGGCCTGAGGTCAGAGGGTCCTTTCAGCTGTCAGAGAGACGACACCTGGGAAAGGCATCCTGTCCCAACCCAGATGTTGAAGCATGCAAGTGTGTGTGTTCCTTTGATTCATGGGACTTTTCACTGTCAGTACATGAGAGACATTTTGTCAATAATCTCTCTAGGATCTTGATGTATCTATGAAATTATGCAACTGGACATGAAATCATACACTCGAAGCATTCAGGTCTACCCCTGAGATACACGGTTCTCATCATGTCTTGCAAATTGTCTTTATTGCCGGCCAGATGCCTTCCAATCCATCTTGTCTGCCTCCCTGCCCCTGTCATTGCCAGATAAACACAACAAATACAGCTAGAGATGGGAAATCTCTGTGCAAACATTTGGATTCCCTAGCAGACAGACAAACAGATACAGGCTCTGGTCATGAATCTCTTTCCAACACAGCTTTGATCCTTTGCAAAGGTCGATTATTCTGACTCTCCTGTTGGAAGTCACTCTGTGTCATGACCGTCAACACGCCCAGCTTTCAGGGTTCCATGCCTAAAACTGTGTTCTTTCCAGTTCAAGGTCCCATCTTCAGAGCGGCTTTCAGTGAGTCGTCTAGTGTTACTCTGTACACCGTGGTCTTGAATCTGCCTTGCTCACTCAGGCTTGGATACTCTCTCTTTGGCTGACTACAGTCACCATAGGGTTGACTCTTCCCTCCCTCAGCGCCTTAGGGGCCTCCTCTTTCTCCTCCCCCTCTCCAATGTAACCAATCTAAACATGAGCTAAATGACACATCAGCACCTCTTATATCCAACTGGTTCCATTTGCTGTCAAGAATAAAATTTATCTCCAATATTTTAACCAAATAATTTGTAAACCTCAGCACCTTTCCCCAGAGATTCATAAAGGGAGTTCTTTGCATTCTTTGGAAGGTCCAGAGCCACAGCTCACTAATCCATCTCCATTCCAAACTTCCTGCCCTGACCTCTTTCAGTAATCATCTGTAATATGTAACTGTAAGCTCAAATACACCTTTTTTTACCCAAGTTGCTTATTGGTCACGGTGTTTTATCATTCCAATGAAATTGTAACAAAGACTGTGGTCTCAGGAGAGATGGGACATCTGGGAGGGTGGGTGTCCTGGGTCTGGACTGTATTCTTATCACTGTCCTGATATTCAAACTGTCTGATGGTTTATAACGAGTTACTCCCAAGGAAACCAAAGGAAGAATAGCAGAGATGTCTGCATTGCATCTAAAAACTGTGTGTGGATCCACAATCATACCAAAATTAAAAGTTTAATTAAAAATCTCAAGTGGAAGACTGGACTTAGGGTCAATTAATCAAAGATTAATTTGCCCTAAATCAATTTAGGGACTAGCAGTTCACTGATAAGCCAATTCTCAGATGCAAACACATCTCTGGGAGCCAGCTGGAAGAAACCTTCTGCTGTTGACAAATTTACCAATCCAGCCAGTCACCAGCACTCCTGGTACTAGGTCCTCATGGAGGGTGTCACGTTCTGACTCTGCTGACCCTGCAGAGTGACTCCATGCATTTTATGCCAGTTATAAACTTGTAATAGTTATAAGCTCTTCACAAAAGTGAAGGATTCTACAATAATTTTCAAAGTAAAGATCAGTTTGTATCTTTCACTAAAGAATTTGCTTCTGAAGTAAAGACACAAAGATTTGGTCACACAGGAGGACCCTGGAGTTCTACCCTAAAATGACTGAACACCCATGGAGATCTGCGCACCCTCCACACCTCAGCATGACCTGCCTACATTTTCTTACTACTTGTGATCACCCCTACTCTGTAACATGAACGCCTTATACGAGCCAAAACGGGGTTCACAGTTGTCTTCTCAGGCCCTGCTCCACAATAGCGAGGGGCATCATAGAAGGAGGCATCCCATGTCTTGGGGTTCACCAAGTATGAGCAGGTTGATCTTCCCGGAAGTGATTCTTATGTGAAATGAACACAAGCAAGCAGGGCCCTCAAAGACAAGCACCAGACAATACACAGGCTGAAGTGGGGTTCTCCAGGGTGACCCCTCCCACCTCTCATCTTTTCTATTTTTGGGAGGCTCTGCCCTGCCTTGTAAATTCTATTGATTGCTCACAAAGCTCAAAATACACACACACACACACACACACACACACACACACACACACACACACACACACACACTCACACGCACACGCACACACATTCATCCTACAAGAAGCTCAGTTTCAGCAAAACACAAGCACTGGTGCCTTGTGAATGGGTGCGGCAAGATGTTCAGCCATGTTAAAGGTGTGTAAACAGATTGTATAGCCTGATGTAAGGTTAGCGAGTAGCCAGTCATACATATTTCTCTCTCTGGTGGCCCAGGAGTGAGCCTGTGACTCATCTCCATGGTCAACATCCAAACACATATGGCTTCCAATGTATTCACTCATGCACTCAAAGGACCTCAACTTCAGTTGGAAAGATGACCAGAAATCCTGAAAGCACATGGCAAATCAGTGAGTGAGAGGTGAGGTTTCTACCAGCGCAGAGTGGGAAGGTTTTCAGGGAGGAGAAGAGCAAACCAGAGGCACTGACCCTCATGACAGTGTGCATGCCACTGGAGACACAAATGGAGCATCACCATCAGCTCCAGGACCCACCTACTAGAGAAGCAAAAGCCTGTGAGAGGAACAGGAGGAAAGAATCTAGAGCTAGAAGGGACAGGTGAGCCTGGGCTCTGGGAATGCTTACTGTGGATGAAAGGTCCCTATCTGGCCACAGAGCAGTGTCCCTAGATTGTCCATAGACCTAAGCATCTGAAGGTCAGGCAAAAGCATATGTATATGTGTGTGTGTGTGTGTGTGTGTGTGTGTGTGTGTGTGTGTGTGTGTGTGCGTGCATGCATGTATGTATGTGTATATGTGTATATGTGTANTGTGTGTGTGTGTGTGTGTGTGTGTGTGTGTGTGTGCGTGCATGCATGTATGTATGTGTATATGTGTATATGTGTATATGTGTATATGTGTATATGTGTATATGTATATATGTGTATGTATATGTATATGTATATGTATATGTATATGTATATGTATATGTATATGTATATGTATATGTATATGTATATGTATATGTATATCTTTTCCCAACACCTTCTAGCCTTGCTGAGGGCCACCATGGGGGCTCCCAAATGAGGAGACGACTAGACTCAGAGATATTATTTTCAGAATAGGCACAGGAGGACATTTTAAGGCCACATATCAGGAAAGGACCATCTGAGGTCTGGGAGAGATAATGACACTGTGCAAAGAAATACGGATATTCAGGAGGCATCAGACCATAGAATAACTGGTACTGTAGGAAAGAGGTCTTCAGGGATGAAATGCCGCTGAGGGGATCCACAGGAAAGGGTATGGAAAGGAGTCAGTGACCAACCCAGGGCATCCCAGTCAAGGGACAACATGGAATTGAGATCAGAAAGGCCACACACATAACAAGGGCACTAAACTGGGCCTGGTGACTACTAAGGCCCTGGGGTGAGTTTGAATGGGGGTACATGGCCCTGAGTGAGAGAAGGCTATGTGAAGGTCATGTGATCTTCAACAGTAACTTGAGAAAGCATACAGTTCCATTCCAATAATAGCAGCTCCACAACAGGACCTGCTTCTTCCCAGAGGTCTCCAGCCTGAAAGACCCAATTCCATGTCCCATGAGCCTCTGGGGCAGATTCCTTCTGCCTCTTCTAGGTTCTGACAAATTCCCATGATTCTTTGGCATAGTTGGATGCACCCATTTCCCTCCTCATGACTCTACGCTCTGTGACCCGATCCTGACTTCTTCCTGCCTGTGAGTCTGTGACTTCCTATTGTTGTGGTCTTATCAAGATGGACTAGGGACCACCCTGCTATGGTACAACCTATTCTTAGCTGATTACATATGTAAAAATGATATTTTTACATAAGACCATTTTTTCAGGTCAGGGGATACTAGAGGGACACTATTGACATACTCTAGGAGTTAGTTAAGAGAATAGCCAGCTCAGGTCACCAGTGCAGCAGGTGTACAGGGACACCCCCTAGCCTTTACCAGTCTCTGCTGTGATCCCTGAGCCCATGGGAAGGAGTCCCTTTGGAGTCAGCACAGAAGGGGAAAGTACCATAGTCTAAATCCAGCCTGTGAAGACGACCGTCACTAAGAGACATCAGTAATGGCCAAGCAACCTCTGTACAGGACATGCATGCTTTAGAAAGGGATCCTGACCCTGGACTAAGAATGGCTCCCATAAGCTCATAGAGTTGGATGCTTGGTCACCAGGGAGTGGCACTATTACAAGGTGTAGCCTTGTTGGAGTAGATAAGGCCTTGTAGGAAATGTGTCACTGGGAGTGGGCTTTAGGGTTTCAAAAATGGTCAAGCCAGAGCCAGTATCTCTACCTGCTGCCTGCTGTCTGCCAAGCCAGATGGAGGACTCTCAGCTACCTCTCCATCAGCATGTCTACCCAGATGCCACCATGCTTTCAGCCATGACAATAATGGACTAAACCTTTGGATGTAAGTATGTCCCAAATTAATGTTTTCTTTCTTCTAAGCGTTGCTATGGTCATGCCATCTCTTCACAACAATAGAACACAGCCTAAGACATCAATCTTCGTTCCGATAGCCTCCTCTCAATGACCTCTGTGTATTCAGCAAGAGGTGACAGCAGCTTATCATATAAGCTCACTGGATCCCAGGCCTCATCTTTGGGCAGGGACACTTACATATGGAGAAGATGCATCTTAGCAGTACAACCTCCTAACAGGTATCATCCCCAGATATGGCTGCCATTTGCCCATGAGAAGCATTCACAGCTGGAAGGCTCCTGCACTTTAAGAAGATTTGCATGCCTCTGGGAGGTGGGGGAGGGGGGTGGGCAACAGAATGTGGAACACGCATACCTCTTCCTCTTGTGAACCATTTCCGCTGGCAGTGTCCATACGTGTCAGACAGGCAGGGGATGCAGGTTGAGGACCCTTCACTTGCTTTCTCTTCTACAGCAATGCCCATATCACCACTTCATGCAGAGAATGAAACTGTCCTAGTAAGTCAGAAAGAGCAGCAACAGCTGTTAGAGGAGAGGAGCCATGCCTTGTGCTTCCAGGCTGTGGGGTCATTGTCACATTCAGCCACTTGGGCTTTTGGCCAAGCCTCCATGATGATGGAGAACGTTCTGGTTGATAGATGCTCAGCAAAACAGCACCTGATTTGTGCCTTGGATTTTCACTGTCATAGGAAAGCAGACACTGTAGTATATAAACAAGAGAAACAAGAAGGAAAGACGCCTTCAGTGCGACATTTGCAGACACAGCAGCAAACCCCAACCGACTGTGGTAGAGCACAATGAGAAATTCTCCCAAATGAGGAAGTGGCCCCCAAACACCTTTTTCCCGTTCCAAGTCCTCTGGATTCTCATTAAGACGGTTCCTTAATATTTTTTATTGTTATTTCTTCAAACATAGTTCGGTTTAATAGGAACACTTTACAATTGCTGAATGTAGAACATTGTTTATGAAAGAGAATTAGAAAAGATTGATGCACACCCATAAAATTGCATATTTGTAGTTATTTCTTAATTTTCAAAGAAGAAATAATGGCAATATAATATCTTCTTACTGGGGAGGGAGAAAACAAGATGAGACAGTAAAGTCAGAATCAAATAATACTCCGGTAACAGCACAATGTGTTTTTTCCCTTAAAAGGAAGGCAAGGTGACAGGTTTCCATCTATGAAACCCAATGTTTACAAATATTCAAGCTCATAAATTTGGAGAGAAACTGATACAGAAAATTCTTGTTAATGCACTGCATTTTCTGGTAATTTTATAGTCCAATTTTCAGTGATTCCCCACAGAACGAACGCAGTTCAAAGGCAATTTTATAAAGTACTTTGGAGATAACTATTATCTGCTAATTATTAGAAATTGCATGTTGTTGTTAATTGCATAAATAAATTGTTTTATCTGAAAGCCATTAAAAGAAGGTTTGGTGTTTGCAGCATATCTGGATTTTGATGCTCCTGTATAAAAATGCTTAACTGTTTAACTCTGAAATAATGGCAGGCTGTTTTTAAGACAATTTCTGAGACTAATGGGTTATGGGGGGGAGGGTCCTAAGCACGACTGTATTTTATTTCTCTGACATACTTCAACTGGTCATAAATACACGTAGGAAAAAAAATGTATGCACTTTCCTATAAAGATAGAAAAATAAGGTAGTATTTAGGGAAAAATCCTTAAAACTATTTATATAAATATTTCTGTTTATACAAAGAAGTACTTATTTTCAAAAAAATGCTCTTCTATTTTGTTAATTGACTTCTATCATAATTAGCTGTAAGAGAAACATGTCTGGGGGAGGGGCAGGTGCTTTTTATTTTCTGTGAAATAATTCAGGAAGAATTAATAGAGCACACTAATCGGATGGGAAAGTAAGGTGCTGGGCTATCTCAGAAGCTTCCAGAAGTTCAGGTGAAGTACAAGACCTTCGCTGGAATCAGTGGCCAGACACTCACTGCTGAGCACTGACCAAGGGGCAGACAGACGGCAAAATCTTCAAGGATGCCCAGGGAAGAGAAAGGGCACAGAAAACCATCCCACCCACTGGGAGACGACAGGCTAGGGGTCCTGGAGAGCAAGGCTGGTACTGGCCATGTTGAGGGTCAGGTAACAGAGGCCTCCTGTTGAGGAAGGAACCAAGGGGAACAAAGAGCAGAGAGGGAGGGAAAGAAGGAGGTCTGGAGGGAGAGAGGGAGAAACAGAGGACAAGGTGTGTGTGTGTGTGTGTGTGTGTGTGTGTGTGTGTGTGTGTGTGTTGGTGTGTATGTGTGTTGGTGTGTGTGCATGTGTGTTGGTGTGTGTGTGTTGGTGTGTGTGTGTGTTGGTGTGTGCATGTGTTGGTGTATGTGTGTGTTGGTACGTGTGTGTGTTGGTGTGTGTGTATATGTGTGTGTATGTGTGTGTGTGTGTTGGTGTGTATGTGTGTTTGTGTGTGTGTATGTTGGGGTGTGTTGTGGGTATCTTCATGGTCTCCCAGGCAGGGCTAGTTGATGCCCAGCAGAATCCCTAACATTTCATGTGATAAAGCAACTGTGCTGACATTGTATGAGACTATCCTTCTCGGGGTGACCACAAGCACTCAGCCTTTCTCACTCCGTGCAAACCATGGTAACATGCAGAAGTTACCCCCTCCAGAGTAAAAAACCAAGGCATCTCCCTAACCATGAACTGGTCATCTGTGCTTCCGCTTCCAAGGTCAGAACTGCCTCAGATACACATGGGATCTTAAGGTGCGTCACTAAGCAATAGTTTCCACAATACTGCAAACTTACCAGATATGTGAAGCCTTGACTCTCTACCATGATGAGACTAGAAAAGCTTTCTCCATTTTGTCTATTTGTCTTCACCAAAGCAAGAAAACAGTCATCATCATCATCATTATCATCATCATCATCATTATCAATTTCTTCATTAATGATAGGTCTCCAGATTCACAAGGGCTAATGTCCCACTGCCACTTCCCCATCCCACCACCACCTAGGTGTCTCCCCAATACTTTACCTCCCCAAACACCCCCACCCAAAGTATAAAAGGATTAGGGAAAACAGAGACAAAGGAGGTGACCAAAGTAAGAGGACCTGGCTCTCAAGTACGGTAACCAGAAAACTACTTATAATGACGGAGACCTTCTCCTGGGGCTGCAGACAGAAGCTAGGGACTCAGAACTCTGATGTTCCAAGCTGTGAAAATAGTGGCTCTGTGCCCAGACCTGTGTCCTTCTGGGTACCTGCCTTTGGACTGCAACAAAATCCTGACTCCAGCGCTGCTGAAAGTGAGAGTGAAGGGATGGGATTCTGAAGCAGGTGCCTGAGCCTATCACACACTCTATTCCCTATCTCCTCCATCTCTTCCCTCTGTGTAGGTCACATGAATGCATGCAGATGGGCATCAGGCACCACCCCAGAGCCCCCAGACACCCCTAGGGCTCTCCATACATACTTCTGAATGGTTTCCCATTTCGGCTTTTCCTTGTGGCTTTCACTAGACAGTTCAACGGCCCTGGCTGGGGTCCATGACAGTGCCACACATTCCTTCCAACTTTGTGAATGGGAAAGATGCTGGTTCCAGTGTCTTCATCTCTGACCAAAGTCTTGCGAGAGGGTACTGTGGGCATAAGGATGGATGGGGTGCCTTGTGTGTTCCTCCTGGGGAGACAGCTGAGGGTGGAGTCCTGGTGTCATAACAGGTATAGAAAAGAGACCCCATCATGGTCAGAGTTTGTCTCCATCTCTCCTCTGCCCTACCCAGCTTTTCTGGGGTCTTAAAGAGACCCAGTTTCCTACCCACATCTTCTTACAGTGTTGGCAATTCCTGTGAGTGCACTCTTACCACAGACATTGGCCAAGCCTAAAGTTTCTTGCTTTATGAGATCTGTTGAGAACACATCTCAAAGGGGTATGTTTGAAGTTGTCAGTCAAATTGATGAAGGAAAGGACAAATTCATTAATTAATTCACTCCTGAGCAGGGTTCTCACATGCCAACCTTAAGCTCAGAGTGGATTTTTATGGTTGAGTTATAAATCTTTCACCAGTGGGGTTTCCTATAGACAAGCTGTCAGAGGTTTAAATGCCACAGCGTCCATGGGTGCTGGAAGATGTCGTAAAAAGGACGTCAACTCATCGCCTCCTGGGTGAACTTAGAGTTAGACCTTTGGCAGATATTCCAAATGATTATCGTTTTAATTACCAGAACCCACAAAGCGACCTCCAGCCCCATATGTCTGCATGCCAACTGGTTGACTTTAATGCCTTTCTATGAGATGTGGGATTTTAATTCTGTATAACACACTGTATCCTTGGGTAGAGAATGAGCACATCATGGAAAGTGCATTTTCCACGGCTCCCTCCCCAGCTCCTCTTCCAAGGTATCCTGATTCCAGCAGCCCTGTTGACCCAGTAGACACAGGAAGTCATGGCCTGCCCTGTGGGCATATGCCACAAAGCCACAGAGCAGAACTAGGCTGGTCTGAGGTGAGACTGCCAGAAGGTGCTACTCACTGTGCAAGCTGTGGTCTCTTCTGGAGGACTTCACACATGTATGAGCACATCTCAAAGTTCCTGGTCTGGGTTACTGTTGACCTCACAGTTTCTCCTACAGGGAACACTATCTTCATGAATTCCGGCTTTGACTGAAAGTTCCTCATGGTCTAAGTGATTCTCTACACAAGATTCACATGGTGTAAATTGCTCCCTAGTGGGACAGTGTCAGGAGACGAGGTCCACTCAGTGATGTCTTGATCTCAAGGCCAACACCTTCATGCTGGATTAATGTCACAGTAGGAAGATCCAGCAGAACTGGATTCATTCTTACCTCTCTACTCCTTGTTTGTGGACATAGCAAAAGGCTTCACTGAATGACAGTGGAAGTTCTTGAACGTCCACTCTCCAGCTCTGTAGGGAGCAATGTTAGTCTTTTATAAATTACAAAATCTTGAACATTTTCCCACACTTTCTATCAACTTCTCCTTTCACTCAGGAGCACCTAGACTGGTGTCCTAACGTTCAGACGGCAGGGTCTCGTCCGTTAAGGCAGAGGCATGTCTGCTTGCTTTTCTTCTCTTGTGTTTTAACTCGATATGTGACTGCTCTGTCTCTCACTAGCTCAGCAGTGGCAATCCTCTAGTCCCCAGTGAGTCTGAGCCAAAAAGTTCAAGAAACTATGTCCACTATTAACAGGTGTGTACAGCTGTACCATAGGCTGCTGGAGTTGATAAGATGCCATCTGGCATACAGTGGCCAGCTTAGGCCTTCTAGGTTCCAAAGACCTGCCTGTGGTCAGAAATATAGTGGAATAAAAATATTAAATACAAAGTTCTAGAAATAATCAATTTTTAAAGTTAGTGTGTGTGTGTGTGTGTGTGTGTGTGTGTGTGTGTGTGTGTCCTTGAGTGTGAAGATACACATATGCATGCAGGTACCTAAGCCAATTTGTGAGCCTGTCTGTGGAGATCATAGGTCAACATCAGCTGTCTTCCTAAAGTTCCCCATGTTAATTTATGAAACGGTGCTGACTGGATTTTTGTCAGCTTGACACAAGTTAAAGACACAAGTTATCTGGGAAGAGGGAACTTCAGTTCAGAAAATGTCTCCATCAGATTGGCCTATGGACAAGTCAGTGGAAAACTTTCTTGATTAATTATTGATGTGGGAGGGTCTGGCTCACTCTGAGTAGGAAGTACCAGGTAGTGTAAGAAAACAAGCTGAATAAGTGACGGGGAGCAAGTCAGTAAGCAACATCCCTCCACGGCCTCTGCTTCAACTCCTGCCTGAGTCCCTGCCCTGCCTTCCCTCTGTGGTAGAGGGTGACCTAAGAGGAGTTGTGAGATGAAATAAATGCGTTTGTTGCCCAAGTTGCTTTTAATTGGGATGTTTGCCACAATGATAGAAACCTAAGACAGGCAGAATCTCCCAAGGAACTTTGAACTCACCAGTTAGACTAGGCTAGGTTACTAGTGAGCTCCAGGAACGTCTCTCTGCCTCCCCAGTGCAAGGATTATAGGCACACCCACGTTTTCCCATATATGCTGAGATTGTAAACTCACAACCTTCGTAGTAAGTAGCTAACTGAGTTTTTGCTCCAGCTAACTGATGTTTTAAACTGAGCAATTTCCTGAGTAGTGTCATACAGTCTTTTACCATACAGCTCATCCTACTGTGAACCCTCCCTAACCAGGGCATCCATGCCCCACCCCCTTAGTTAAAAAGTATCATCTTGGCTGTCAGGGCCATTTTCATGGAATTTCAAAGCTACATTCAAATAAGCTTCCTTTGCTTAATATATTTCCAGGAGCAAGAACAATGGTTCCACCATCTGTATGTGCCCCGGAAGATGCACAATACTGCCTTACCATTACAAAAGGCATGTATCATTTTAAGGAAAAAATATCTCATGTTGAAGCTCTGGTCTACATGAAAATCGAATCTTTTATCTGAAATTGTGAAGCAGTACAAAGAAATCCATGCGAGTGAGCATTGCTGTCATACCTCAGGTGCTCAATGACAGCCACAGTGCCCTGTGAGTGCTGAGTTACAGTGGGAAAAGCCTAGACACACATTTGCTCTAGCTAAGAGTTGTCATTACTTTCTGTGACCTTAGGCGTCTTAGACAGAATGGATGAGGGGACCCTGGACCATGAATGGCAGTGTGTCATGGAGACAGTCTGTCCCTGTGTGCTGGACAGGTATTTGGGCTCAGCCTGATGGGAAACATTCAGAGAGGTTTCTCTTCCCACCCTCACCTGAAGGCCAAGGAACTCGGATTTCTGTTTACATTGAGGGCCATTGGAAAACTTTTTTCAGTGCATTTGTTTGAAGAGAAGCCCCCCACCATTTTTGAAGAATGCTCTTTGTCACTCTTTAGCCTCACTATAGGAATTCTGTGCAGGCTTGGCACACTAGTAGCCAGTGTGCATCAGCAATCCCTGGAGTTCGTGAATAAATGGTAAAGGATGTATGGCTAAGCCCATGCTCCCCTTCTAAAGAAGGAGGGTCCAGCCCACAGGTGATCATACCTGCCCGACAAGGAGGACTTCAAAACTAACAGGTTTAGAAATCTGTTCAAGGCCCCAAAACCAACTGTGACAGAACTTGGGAGCCACTGTTACTCCACCAAACAGCTACTACATGAAGTACTAGAATTTAGGGAACCAAACACACACTGTTAGCAAAAATCCTCCTTGAAGACTGTTACAGCATAGCTTGGCACGTTGTCAGATTACAAGAACTAAATTTCTATAGGGTTGGGAAACAAATAGATACAAGTGAACTAGTAAACAAATAAGAGAAATGGAAGATGTGGGAATTTCCTTTAGAGGAAGGGATCTCAGAGAAGATTGGGGGGACAGAGACCACTGGTAAGCTGACCAATGACACTTGTATTAATCAAGGGTCTCTCTCTCTCTCTCTCTCTCTCTCTCTCTCTCTCTCTCTCTCTCTCTCGTGGGCTTCAAAATGACCTGTAGCAGTCACAAAATAAACAAAATGGTAAGTTCAACAGACCAACATCCACATAAGTCAGAAAATAGAACAAAACAATACTCATCACAGTCCCTGTGGAGACAGAGAAAGGAGCCCTGGTATCTTAGCAAAATAGGCAAAGAAAACTAAACTGAGCTAGTAGCTGTGGGCACTAATCCTGTGACTGTGCCCACCTGAAGCTGAACACTAAGGCTCTAATCAGGCATAGAAAGGTGGATTCCATCCTTAGGTCAACAGACTGCATTGTGAACAAGAAGCTGGGAGAGTTCTGGGTGGTCTTGCAAGGCCAGGGAGACTGTACGAGATGTGAAATTATACCAGTCTTTCTGAGCGTGTGGTGCTTGCTCATAACCCCAGAAATTACCACAAGATCAATGCTAGATTGCTCTACACAGTGAGTTCTAGGCCAGCCAGGGCTACACAGGGAGTCCTCCTCTCAACAAACCAAGACCTAACATTGACACAAGATTCTGTCCGTGGGTTTCCTGGCAGAGACAGCCGACCTTTGCCTCCTGCTGTCATAAAGTCAGACTCATCCTTTCTCCTTGGGCCACTGTGAGTCATTCTCAGAAATGCACAGTGAAAATCCTAGAGCTCCTGTTACATAACTTTTGCTGGGGAACCATGAGCAAATCTCTTTACTCCAGATAAAGTACCTATGACAGAACAAACACACACTTTTATCCAAGTCCAGATTGGGCAAGTGGTGGATTTATTGTGGTTACTTACAGGATTGCGACTGTACGGGCATCTTCGTTTTTGGAAAGTTATACTCCAGCATGGGTGTGATGTGTGGAGGCTTCATCGCTGAAGTCCCCTCCCTCTGCAGCTTTCAGGCAGCTCCACCGAACAGTCTCCTTTCCCCTAGCAATGTTGCTGTTTATATAACCTTCATCTGGCTTTCTAGGTAGTGTAACTTGTGAAAATTCACAAGTCTTTTGAGTTTGTGGTCTTGTGGTTTTCTGCTCCACCATTAGGAAGAATGTAGGCTTTACATCTCACTATGCAACCCTACTGGGCCAGGACCCCCTTTCTCCTGAGCCTGGTGCCGTTGTATGCTTTAGTTCACAACGGAACCCTCTGCTCCTCTCTGTTACTCTTACACTGTCCCTTGGGTCTTCCACGGTTTTCCCTGAGCCTTGGACGGAGTAATATAGATGTCTGAATATTTCTTCAATTTGTGGCTGAGCAGTGGACTAATATTCTGCTGCAATGGTCATTTATTATCAGCAGTTTGACTGTTTAGGAGACTGGAAATAGTTTTCCTCCACAACCAAGGCTAAGAGCAGAAGTAATACAAATGCAGATGTTTATAAGGCAATTTAATGGGTATATCACATCCATTTATCAAAGTGATAGTAACGACCTCTCCATTGCTCCTATGAAGTCACAAAGTTTTGCCCTGGCTTTCAGCACTCTTATAAAGAAGTCCTTAAACCCAACCAGAAAACAACTGGTTGTACTTGACCATGTCACCATTGCATCAGTAAGCCCATCTTGTCCGACATGATGGTGTTGCAGCACGCCGGGTCTACAACCAAGAAGAAGCAGCAAAAACAATCCTCTTGCAGAAGCCTACATAGCACTTTCTATCACTATGAAATCCAGCAAACAAGGAAGGATCTTTGTAAACGTAATTTTACAGATGTAACTGTCATCTTGGGAGCTTACAGTATTTCAGACAGAGGGATTAAAGGTCCCTCGTTCTAGCCAGATCACACAGACCTAGAAGGTCTTTGGATGTGTTCCCCTGCCAGAGCATCCGCAGAGCTGGATTAAAATTTCTCTGCAGATCTTTAGCTCAGTCTCAGTTTAATTTTTCCAAGGCTTAAGACCCAAAGCATGTGATGTCCTCAACCACAGCATTTTACCACCTATTCCTGGAGTGTCGCCAAGAGTAGCAGCAATAGCAATGCTGATTTAAAACTGTCTCAGGGACCGCCTACCAACAGCCCATAAGGAGGCATAGAGCTTTCCTCCAACATGGCTCCCACCTCTAGAACAAGCATAATTTTTCTACCCGCCTTTTAACCCTTGAGTGAATTGTTGCTCAAGTACCTCCCAAGGCTTACTGGCCCAACATTTTTCCCCTTGAAACTCCAGCATGACACAAACATTATCACATTCAATTTCAAGGGCCATTTTCTTGTCTCTTCCTGAATGCAGACCAGGTTTCCACACCAGTCTAGATTACTGAGATGTGCCAGAGGTGCTCCTACTTTGTACATATCATATCCCACAAGGCTCAGCAGAGCCACTAAACTCGCACACCAGTCCCAAGAGCCCTGATGAATTAACTTCCTTTTTAATACTATAGAGAATACAGTCCTAGTCTGAGAGGTGAGCTGGGCATCACACACCATCCCCCACATGCACCATGGCCACTGTAATGTCTGCCCATTATTTCCTTCAATTGTTGAAATTATGAGGACAAAACTGGAGAGCACCAACTGTTCCTGGTAGCTCATGCAAGCAAGTCCATGGGGACTGACTTCCTTCCCTTTGTCTCAGATTACACAACTTTTATTTCAGAGAAGTGCACTGTTCAGTTTCTCCACTTTCAGCGTTCCCATACTGCTTCCAGACTTCCACTGCCTCATGAGTCAGGTGATAAGAGGTTCTTTCATTTCTTATTGTAAATTGTTTTCCATTCAAGCAGTTCATGATGAGATGATCATGTAACTAAGACCCTGTGTGCTTGTATGATGTTATTTTCTCTCTCCTTCTCTCTCTCTCTCTCTCTCTCTCTCTCTCTCTCTCTCTCTCTCTCTCTCTCTCTCCATTTAAAGTGAAGCATGAATATTATCTTCTATTATTGACTCCCTGACACCGCATCCTTGCCTGGGTTCAAAGTTTTTTATTTACATCAACTTATTTATTCACTTATATCTTGATCTCAACCACCTCTCCTCCAAGTCCCTCCCCCCTCACATAGGCACATTCCTAACCCCTTCCCCTTCTCCTCTGATAAGGGAGAGGCCTCCCTGGGTACCAACCTATCCTTGCATAAGTCACTGAATGACCATTCACATCCTTTCCCGCTGAGGCTAGACAAGTCAGCCTAGTTAGGGGGACAGGACCCACAGGTAGGCAGAATCAGGGCACCCCCTGTTCCTGTTGTTGGGGGACCCACATGAAAACTTAGCTGCTTCAAATGTTCCAGGGGCCTAGGTCAGGTCCATGTATGCTCTTTGGTTGGTGGTTCAGTCTCTGAGAGACCCCCAAGGGTCCAGGTTAGTTGACTTTGTTGATCTTCTTATGGAGTCCCTCTTCCCTCCAGGTCTAACAATCCTCCCCACCCCCAAATATTCCACAAGACTCCCTGAGCTCTGCTTAATGTTTGGCTATGGTTTTCGGCATCTGTTTTGGTTGACTGATGGATGGAGCCTCTCAAAGGACAGTTATGCTAGGCTCCTGTCTGCAAGCATAACCGAATTTCATTAACAGTGTCAGGGATTGGTTGTTGCCCATGGGGTGGGTCTCATGTTGGACCACTCATTGGTTGACCAGTCCCTCAGTCTCTGATACAACTTTGTCCCTGAACTTCTTGTAGGGAGGACAAATTTTGGGTGGGTTGTTGTCCTTATCCCTCCACTAGGAGTCCTGCCTGGCTACAGGAGGTGGCCACTTCAGGCTCCATGTCCACCAGTGCTAGGAGTCTGAGCTTGAGTCACCCTTGAGGACTCCCTGGAGACTCCTCCACAACAGTTCTCTGGCACATGTTAGAGTTGCCCTCTCACCCGCCTGTGGTTTGGATTCATTCTCCTGGCCCTCTCTACTTGGCTCTCCCTGTACCAGATGCCCCCTGTCATCCTCCCCATCCCCTCTCTGCCCCTATTGCATCCCTCCATACAACTGTGATAACTGTTTTGTTTCCTCTTCTGAATGAGATTCAAACAAGCTCCCTTGGAGTCTCCTTGTTATTTAGCTTCTTTGGGCATCCTGTACTTTATGGTTAATATCCACTTATCAGTGAGTATATACCGCATATGTCCTTTTGGGTCTCAAGTACCTCACTCAGGATCATATTTCTAGTTCCATCTATTTGCCTGCAAATTTCATGTTGTCCATGTTTTTAATAGCTGAGTAGTATCCATTTTGTAAATGAACCACTTTTCTTCAGTTGAGGGACATCTGGGTTCTGGTAGTACAACTAAAGCTGTGTCCTTGTGATATGGTAGAAAATTTTTTGGGTATATGCCCATGAGTGGTATCATCACTGGGTCTTGAGGTAGAACTATTCCAAATTTACTAAGAAAGTGCCAACGTGATTTCCAGAGAGGTTGTACAAGTTTGCACTCCCACCAGCAATGGAAGAGTGTCCCCTTGCTCTACACCCTCAACAGCATGTGCTGTCACTTGAGGTTTGTTTGGTTTGTTTGGTTGGTTGGTCTGGTTTGGTTTGTTTGGTTTTTTTCATTTTGTTTGGTTTTTGCCACTCGGCTGGGCATAAAATGTAATCTCAGAGTTATTTTGATTTGCATTTCCCTGATGACTAAGGATGTTGAACATTTCTTTAAGTATTTCTCAGCAATTAGAGATCCCTCTGTTGACAATTCTGTTAAGCTCTGTACCCCATTTTTAAATTAGTTTATTTGGTTTGTTGGTGTCTAACTTAAGTTCTTATTTATTCTGGATATTGGCCTTTAGTCAGGTGTAGGGTTGGTAATGATCTTTTCCCCTTCTGCAGGCTGCCATTTAGTCCTGTTGATGATGTCCATTGCCTTACAGGACCTTTTCAGTTTTATGGGGTCCAATTTATTAATTGTTAATCTTACTTCCCTAGCTGTTGCTGTTCTGTTCCCACATGTTCACGGCTTTGCCCTACTTTCTGTTCTATTAGATTAAGTGTAGCCAGTTTTATGATGAAGTCTTTGATGCACTTGAACTTGAACTTTGTGCGGTGTGATAGATATGGTTCTATTTGTGTTCCTCTACATGCAGACATCTAGTTAGACATGCATTATTTTTTGAAAATGCTTTCTTTTTTTCTTCCATTTTATGATTTTGGCTTCTTTGTCAAGTGTCCATAGGTGTGTGTGTTTATTTCTAGGTCTCTGATTTGATTCCCTTGATCAATCTGTTTGGTTTTAGGTCAATGACATATGGTTTTATTACTATTGCTCTGCAGTACAGCTTAAAATCAGGGATGGTGATACCTCTGGATGTTCTTTTATTGTACAGGAATGTTTTAGCTGTCCTAGGTTTTGTTTGTCTTACCATATGAAGTTGAGAAATTTTCCTTCAAGGTCTGTAAAGTACTGTGTTGGACTGTTGATGTGAATTGAACTGAACCTCTAGATTGTGTTTTGTAAGATGGCCATTTTAACTATGTTAGTTTTACCCATCCATGACAATGGGAGATCTTTCCATCTTCTGATATTTCCTTCAATTTCTTTCTTCAGAAAGTTGAAATTCCTGTCATACAGGACTTTTTCTTACTTGACTAGAGTTACACCATGATATTTTATATTATTTGTGGCTGTTGTGAATAGTGTTATTTTCCAGATATCTTCATCAGTCCATTTGTCATTTGTATAAAAGAGGGCTATTGATTTTTTTTGAGTTAATTTTACATTCAGACATTTTGCTGAGGGTGTTTACCAATTTTAGGAGTTCTCTTGTAGTTTGGGGGGTCACTTGTGTAGACTATCACATCATCTTCAAATCGCAATACTTTGACTACTTCTTTTCCAATTTTATCTCCTTGATCCCTGTTAGCTGTCTTATTGCTCTACCTAGAACTTCAAGTACTATGTTGAATAGATAGGGAGACATTGGGCAGCCTTGCCTTGTCCCCAGTTTTAGTGCATTTGCTTTAAGTTTCTCTCTATTTAATATTGCCTATTAGCTTGCTGTATATTACCTCTATTATATTTAGGTATTTATAGCATCTCCATGATCTCTCCAAGATGTTTAGCATGAAGGGATATTGCATTGTGTCATAGACTTTTTCAGCATCTAGTGAGATTATCAGGATTTTTCTTTCTTTCAGTTTGTTTACATGGTAAATTTTTTTTTTTTTGGCTTTTCATATATTGAGCCACTCCTGCATCCATGGGCTGATGTCTACTTGATTATGCTGGATGATGTTTTTGATGTATTCTTGGATGCAGTTTGAAAGTATTTTATTGAGTTTTATACATCAATGTTCATAATGGAAGTTGGTCTAAAATTATCTTTGTTTGTTGAGTCTTTTTGAGGTTTAGATATCAGGGTGACTGTGGCCTCATAGAATGAATTTGACAAAGTTCCTTCTGTTTTCTTTTTATGGAACAGTTTGAAGAGTATTGGCATTATCTCTTCTTTGAAAGTTTGGTAGAACTCTATGCTAAAGATATCTTGCCCAGGGCTTTTTTTTTTTCTTGGCTACAGACTTTTAATGAATACTTCTATTTCCTTTGGAGATATAGGACTACTTAGATTGTTTACCTTAACTTGATTTGACTTTAGTAAGTGGTCTCTATTCAGCAAATCATCTATTTCACTTAAAATTTTCCAATTTTCTGGAGTACAGGCTTTTAAGAAATAACTAATGATTCTTTAGAATTCTTCAGTATCTATTGTCATGCCCCTATTTTCATTTCTAATGGATTTTTCCTGCTGTTTACACCTCTTGGGTGTGTTTTCTTCTGTTTGCTCTAGAAATTTCAAGTGTGCTATTACATTGTTAATATGAGATATCTCAAATTTCTTTACAAAGGCACTTAGTGCTGTGAAATTTTCTCTTAGAATTTCTCTCATTGTGTCCCATAAATTTGGGTATGTTGTGTCTTCATTTTCACTAAATATTAAAATGTCCTTAATTTTCTTCTTTAACCAAGAGTTCATTGAGTAGAGGTTTGTTCAGTTTCCATGAGTTTGTAAGCTTTATATTGTTTCTGTTGTTATTGAAGTCCAGCTTTACTCCATGGTGATCTGATAAAATACAAGGGGTTATTTCAATTTTCTTATATCTGTTGAGGTTTGCTTTGTGACTGAGCATATGGCAAATGCTGGAAAAGGTTCCATGAGGTGTTGAGAAGAAGGTATATTCTTTTGTGTTTGGGTAAAATGTTCTTAGATATCTGATAGGTCCATTTGAATCATAATCTCTTACTTTCATTATTTCTGTTTAGTTTCTGTCTGGATGACCTGTCCATTGGTGATAGTGGAGTACTGAAGTCTCATACTATTAATGTGTACGGTTGTATGTATGATTTAAGCTTTAGTAATGTTTCTTTAATGAATGTGTACACTCTTCCATTTAGGATATAGATGTCCAGAATTGAAACATCATGTTGGTGTTTTTTTTCCTTTGATGACTATGAAGTGTCCTTCCCCATCTCTTTTGATTTTTTTAATTTGAATTTTGAATTGAAAATCCATTTTATTAGATATTAGAGTGGCTATTCCAGCTTGCTTCTGTGATTCGTTTGCTTGGACAACCGTTTTCCAGCCCTTCACTCTGAGGTAATGTCTATATTTGTTGCTGAGGAATGTTTCTTGCCTGTTATGGATCCTGTTAATGCATCTATTCTGTTAGCCTGTGTCCTTTTATTGGGGAATTGAGTCTAGTGATTTTTGAGAGGTATTAATGACCAATGATCATTAATTCCTGTAATTTTGATGGTGGTGGTGGTAGTGTGTGTGTGTGTGTTTGTGATTTTCTTCTTTTTGTTTGGCTGGTGTGATAGTATGTATTTCTTGTGTTTTCTTGGGTGCAGTTACCCTCCTTGTATTGGAGTTTTCCTTCCTGCATCTTCTGCAGGGCTGTATTAGTAGAAAAATATTGTTTAAATTTGGTTTGTCATAGATTATCTTGTTTTTTTCCATCTATGATGATTGAAAGTTTTACTGAGTATTGGAGTCTGGGCTGACATTTGTGGTCACTTAGAGTCTTCAAGATATCTGCCCAAGTCCCTGGCTTTTAGAGTCTTTGTTTAGAAGTCAGGTGTAATTTTGATAGGTCTGCCTCTATATGTTACTTGGCCTTTTACCCTTGTAGCTTTTAATAGTCTTTCTTTGTTCTGTACATATAGTGTTTTGATTATTATGTGGCAGGGGTATATTCTTTTCTGGTTCATTCTTTTTGGTGCTCTCTAAGTTTCTTGTATGTACATCTCTTTTAAGTTTAGGAAACTTTCTTCTTTAATTTTGTTGAAGATATTTTCTGGGCCTTTGAGCTGGGAATTTTCTCCTTTTATCCCTATAACTCTTAGGTATATGTTTTCACAGTGTCACAGGTTCAAAATTTTTGAATTTCAGGAAGGGCTGTTTAGTAAAGGTCTAATTTATAATCAACCTCTTCTATCCCACTAATTGTGAGAAATATTAAGACAACACGACATCTCCTTTTCTCCCCTTTCCCTGCCAGTTCAGAAGCTAATACAGACAAAAGGTTCTCAGTGTGCTTTTGTTTTTTGTTTGTTTGTTTGTTTGTTTGTTTGAATCATTATAATTCCTTGCTTAGATGAGAAATTTTTCAGTAAGAAAAGAGTTCAGTGTTAGTTGTTATCTTATCACCCACAAAAAGACCTCATTCCTGCCATCACAGGCTGTTTACAATTCCACCCCACATGTGCTTATTTCATGGTTGCAATATATTTTCCTCTCCAAAGCTTTTGAGCTGGATTGTGACCTCAAGTGGGGTTGCATAAATAAACATGATTATAAAAATGCTGATAATAAAAGTCCCATTATTATACAATATGTTAATATACAATAACCAAAAATAAATTCAGTATCAACTGTGCCATGAAACTTATGTGCCTCTAGCAATGCTCACCCATATGGTATTGCCTGGCTTTGGTGTGGCTTTGATATATGGACCCACAACATGAGAACTTCACACAGAGTATACTGCCATGTGTGTCAATAAATACTGTCTGAAATACCTGGTCTTAGGTTTAAGACTATTATATGTTACAAATTGTAGTGCTTTTAATGCACATAAAGGTTTTCTGCTCCTATAGCAACATAATGGTTAATTACAGGAAACAAACAATATTTTTCTACCATAATTCCTCAGCATGTGCCAAATTAGTATAGCTTTGTATTGCATTGTCAGACAGTTTGGTTTTCACAATTGCTGTTGGAATTAATGACTAGAATTCCATAAGAAATTGTTAAATGAATTTTAACTTGTGCTTAGAACATGAGTGTATTCATCAGAAATAACATTCCCAATGTTAATAATTATAAAATCAAAACATCAATCAACCATGAAAAACATTGAGGGCATTTCATGTTCTGTAATATAAAATATTCAGGGAAGATTTCTTTATATAAAAGTAAACAAGCTCACAAATACCATTACTAGGGAGCTTTGCTTTTGTCTTCAATAATCAAATTACACGCAAACTGAAAATTTGTCTTAAAATGAATTTCTCTGTGGCCTACTATAAATTGAATCTTTTATACTTTTGCCTATTTTCTATTGGTATCAAGAGATTTGGGTGAAAAGTGTTGTGTAGGAGAACCGCCGAGTTTATTCAGTAGGATGGACAAAGAGTTATAAATCTTTACAGAGGACCCCATCAGACAGGAAGGTGAAGTGATAAAGAGGGGCAGGAAGCCACTGACCATGTAACAGCCAGAGAACTGAAAGGCAGGGGAATGTGCAAGTAGCCACTTCCTCCCTCAGGACTATCAGAGTGAAGGTTGCAGAGACAATGGCATCCCAGACAGAAAGCAAGTTATGATCCTGAGTGCAGGAGGCCAAAATGGCCACTGCTAGGGTGTTGAGGTACGGATCCAAAGCATCCCAGAGAGTAACAGTGATAGATCTGAGAAATGGGTGCCAAAGCCACGGCTGGAGAGTGAAGGCAGAGAGCTATAGGGTCCTGATACAATGTAGCAGAGGTTCAGAGGGTTGAAAGTGGGTTATCTGTTGAGGAGTCAGTCAGAGAAGAGGAAGGAGAGAGAGTACAAAATGACAGACTTTATTACCACAGACAAACAGCTCCCATCGAGGAGACAAGAGGAGCTCCAGAGGTCAGAGCCCACCCTGAGCTCCTAGAGCACCACTCTCTGGAGCCCCTTCCTCCCTGACGGGTGTTAGGCAGGTGGCTTCTGTGGGATAGACTTGTGTCCCCCGTCCACTATTTTGTTGCAATAACAGTCCTTAAAAACGCATGCCTTTAATCCCAGCACTTGGGAGGCAGAGGCAGGTGGATTTCTGAGTTCGAGGCCAGCCTGGTCTACAGAATGAGTTCCAAGACAGCCAGGATTGCACAGAGAAACCCTGTCTCGAGGAAAAAAAAAAAAAAAAAAAAAAACAACAACAACAAAAAAAACACCTCAGGTAGAAACTGCCGTGGGTAGAAAACTTAAGAAGCCTTACTGTAGCAGTCCATCAGAACTTTGTGAGGCATTCCATCAATGAGAGGCAAGTGTCAGACCCTGTTCATTAAGAAGCCATTCTATTCCATACTGCATAGAGGAAGACAAGTTACTCTGGGATTCCCTCCAAGGACTCTTCCCTCTCATGTGGCTCAGCCTCAGTTGAATATCCTATTACCATATCAGAGAGCATACAATTGGCACTACAGCAAGAGAGCACGGGTATCCCATACCACATGGGTAAAGAGCAATGGCAGGCTTGGGCCCACATGTACTCTGTCCCCAGGCAGATCAGCCTCAGATGTACATCTTGTCACCAAGAGAAGGCTCTATGCAACTACTCCCCTAAAGTCATCTTTGTCATTCCTTGTAACTTTTCCTGGAAAGGCATAAACAAATATCTGTTCGGTGCAGAGAAGGAATTGGTATTAGACTAAAGAAATGATTTTACCCAAGTCAGCTTTTCCAGATGTGCAGTTGTTTATAGGAATATGGGTGTCTGAGAAGGCTACATCACCACAGACACCTACCCAAGCATGGGTGACAAGTCACAAAGCTAACATTGTAGGTAACTATTCAATTTGCAGGTAACACAACTAAGGATTCTCTTCCTCCCTGGCAATTGTTGGTGGACCTCCTGAGTCTTCTAGGCTTTGTGAACTTCCTGAATCTAACATGTCTTCCTCAAGGATGGGATATTTCAACCTAGATGAATAACTACACAATAGTTCCTCATGGCATTTGGCTTCTACTTCAAAGGCTCCCGAGGAAATTCATGAGGAAAGTCAATGCTGCAGACACAGCAATGGTGAGCTTTAGTGGGGTATGGTTGGGCCAGACCCCAAGACATCTCACATCTCCAAATTAAAGCAGCTGCTTCTTGGGTGGAATTCCCAGCAGTCACTTATCAGTTGTCTCACTTTTACCCCATCACACAGAGGAAAGGAAATCATTTTTCACAATGACTGGTTCCTCCCTAAGGCTTCCACTGATGGCCAATGGCTTTTAGGAAACAGTAGTGGTCATTATGTCAGAACCAATGGGCATTATGGGCTCCAGTAGCTGGTATGGCCTCTGCTATGGTCAGCTATATTCCTACTCTTCATCCTCTGTAGTTCTACTTCTTCTATGGACACCAGTGGTACCCTGCACCACCTCTGCTCCCCATTCACTGCCCACCTGAAGCTTAAAGCTTCCATTAGTGGTCAATTCCATGAAAGCCTTTGTAAGGCATGTTGTCACCAGAACAAACTGTGGTACCAGGCATTCTGAGAGCTTTCTGGGAATGGAAAGAAGGTTCCACACAGTGCTGTAAACCCAACCTCTGCCTGCAAAGGGCAGTCTTGCCTCAGCCCTCACCGGACCAACAGGGTCCTGGCAAGAGAGCTCAGGGTAGCCTGTCCTACTATGCAGTGTGTTGCCAACTATGAGCCCTTCACGCTGATCTCGTGCCTGGGAAGGGCAGTGTGACCAAAATAAAAGACCAGTCACATCTACTTGTTCTCATTTTGCACCGGTAACTCTGACTTCATGGACCTTGGAAGTCCTTTGTGCCATAAGAGCTCTCAGGGGGAGACTGGAAAGGAGCAGCCAGTGGTACTTCAGGTCAACCTCAGCAAGAAGGGGCTTCTCCTATCTGCAAGGGAAGACTGAGAAGGTGTAGGACACTTGGAGACCCTCCAAACCTGGTGGCATCTATGGCTTGAGATACAGGAAAGGAGCCTGGCTGGTACCAACAAGGCAAGAAAAGGTATTCAGCCCCTGGCCTCTCCTGCCATGCAGCCTCTTGGCTTGCACCTGCCTTGTGGTTCCCCAGGAGTAGTACTGCTCTCCCCTGTTGCCTCTGCCTCTCTCTCTTTCTCTTTCTCTCTCTCTCTCTCTCTCTCTCTCTCTCTCTCTCTCTCTCTCTCTCTCTCTCGTGTGTGTGTGTGTGTGTGTGTGTATGATAGAGCGTTGTCTAGTCGCTGTTACAAAATACCCAGTTAAAGAGAGGGAAGATGTGTTCTGGCTCACAGCTTCAGAGCTCATAGTCCATAATGATTGGGAACACGAAGCTGGACAGCTCTTACTATAGTGACTAGAATATGTGTCCACGGCCTCCTCAGTTGATGTGGGACTAGGAGGGGGAGAAAGGGTTATAATTTGGGGGTTTGATCTTCTAAGACGTCTCTACAGTAACCTATTTCCACCAACCAGGCACCCCTTTCTGAAGCTAGCACAACCTTTAAGGCAGTAGTCCAAGCCATGAATGGAGCATTTGTAGCAGGAGCTTGGTAAAGGGAGGAACTTCACATGATAGCATACCTTCCTTACTATTCATCTTCAGAGACCTTCTTGGACATCTCCATGTTTCATCGGTTCCCTCCATTCACTCCCTGGTGTGTCCTATAGTTGGTCCAAAGGGTTTATCTTGTGCATCAAACTCAAATGTTCTAGTCCTCACTGACAAAGAGGACTGTGGGTGGTTCATCATTGCAAGACCCAAGCTGAGCTCAGACCCTGAGGCAAACAATAGGCCCCACCAACCCTCACATAGTCTCCTGACTAAGGAAGAGCCGTGGCCTGAGCTTCAAATTCCCTGTAATGCGTGAAACTCTAAGGTTGGAATGCTGTTCTTCCTTCCCACTTATGTACAATGGCACCAAGGCTTTGCTATTACAGAATAAGGTATTGACCATGGTCACTAGGCACATACACACAGGGTAATCTTTGCACTCATTGCAAGGGCAGAGAGCACTTTGGGTCCCTGTGATTATCAACAGCTACTTTGGACACGTGAGTGACCAGCTGCCAAGCAGATGCTGAAGCCGGGCTGAGTGAAAGTTAGGGAAGTAGGCTACAGTTCAACACTAGTATCTAGTTCGATAGTGCAGCATCCCTTTAGGGACTCTAGAATCCATGGAAAGACTTCAGGAATTTCTCTGGTCCCATGAGAAGTCAGATTTGAAGAGAGGTGCTAGCCACACTGACCTACATGGTGGGGATCTTTGTAAGGGACTTGGAGACTGTGTGTATGGCAGCTGACAGTGATGGCCTTGCTGCCCTCTGCCCCATCCAGTGACAGGAACTCACCATGGGGAAACCTCCTACGCTGTGATACACTGTGATCATCATTTGTGAAGTGATCGATTTGCCATGGAGGAGAAGGTGCCAGAACCAGCCTGCGTATCCCCAACCAGCGGCAGCGTTTCCTCCTCTTCACCCTGACACACAGGGCACTGTGTGGAGCCTGGGTTCAGCTACTGTGACCAACTAGAGAGGATTGTTTCATAGGTTAGAGACTTAGAAGAGTTCCCCCCACTTCTTGCCCCAACCCCAAGTGTGTGTGTGTGTGTGTGTGTGTGTGTGTGTGTGTGTGTTCATGTGCATGTGTGCATTTGTGTGTGTGTTTGTCCAAGCCAGAGGACAACTCCCAGTGTCATTCCTAAGGAACCATAAGCCTTATTTTCTTAGGCAATGTCTCTCACTAGCCTGGCTTTTGCCAGGTAGAGCAGACTGGCTGGCCAGCAAGCCGCACTTGGGATTATAGTCATACATCGCTGTGCTTGGCCTGCTTATTGGTTTTAATGTGTGTGTTGAGGATCAAACAAGCTGCCATCTCTCCAGACCTCCTTTCACTTCCTTTTCTGCCCAAAATAAATACAATCCAAACCAACACCAATTCCCAGAGACTGCTGACTGGCCTCTTCTTCCTCTTGCCTTCTGTTTCCTGAGCTACCGAGTCTTCCCACCCAGGCAATGTTAGACAAGGCCACGTGCCCCACGGAGATTAGTCAAGGGGATTTCTCAGCAGTGTGGTCTGCAGTAATGGTACCTCACTCTGGGCACCAGCGCCTTTTCCTCCGTGGGTCCCCTATGTGACGCTGCTTTTTCTGTTTCTGAAACAGTACATACACACTGAGGAAGACACCCGTGGCTTCTAGGCAACCATGCCACTGGGAAGGAAGGAATAAGAAAGGAACCACAGAAAGCAGACCTCCTCCACCCCAGAGAGGCCTGCTCCATTCCTCCAGCCCCTGGCTGTCACATCCCTGTTTTCTTTCCCTGCAGCTTTCTTGCGACCCTTCTAGCTCATAATATTCTACATGCTGAGTGTCAGCTGAGCGTGAACAAAGAGACCTTTCTCCTCTGCAGAGATCGCTCAAGACTCTTGCAAGCTCCGGAATTTACAGCGGCTCTCTCTTAAAATGCTTGACATTTCCCCACGATTTCTTAGGTATACTTGGTGGGCAGCGTGCGTCATCTCTGTTTGAATTTATAGAACAGAATACGCCGTTTTCTCCACTTTAATGTCATCCCCTCGGTAACCAGGAGGTCAGAGGCAACAACGCCCAGAGAGCAAATTTGTCACTGGAATGTGGGAAGCTGGGTATAAATTTATCTTGTCCTGATCCCAGCCGCTCTCTACCTCATGATTTTTCATATGCTTGTGAGAATTTTCCCAGATCGGCTTTCTCACACATTTCACCTTTCCAGACAGATCTGAGACTTAGTCCTGTGGAGCACTGTGGCTCCACCCCTTCTGCCCCTGCCTCAGAGCACAGTTCTTTGTGTTGTCTCTCCCACCGCTCTCCACGAGAATGGCAGGCAACACTTATTGTAATGTCTTATGTGTGTACAGAATGTTTGCAGAGAACACAAAGTCACTGTGGCCGTGCAGGGGCTTCCCAAGACCCCCTGGGGGAGGGGTCTTCACAGAGCTGATCTCCTCCCACTCACCATCATTTATGCCCTTCGAGGTGCCAGCAGGAACTCGTCTCCTTCTGCCTTCCTGAGTGCCACTTTCTGGCCAAGTCCCGGAGGACAGGCCAGATCTTTCCAACCCTCCTGTGTCCCTGGCATCAGGGATCTCTCACAATGACTACCTGAGAATCATGAGGGATCCTGACCCTCGGGGATGTCACCATCTCTGCCACACTTCTGAAGGCTCTTGATGTAGGTGCTGTAGATTTTGACCTTTCTGTAATGGCAGCCTGGCATTCCCATGGGGCAGGCTATGGCAAGGAGAAGGTCACCAAGTTATTCTGTGGTCCCTCTGTGTCCTCCTCTCGTCCTCTTGCTGCTTCTGGTGTTTAGGAAGGGGCTTGGACTGGCAATGACAAAGACTCCCTGGGAAACCTCATTTTCCTCTCTTCCCACTGGATGTCATATCTATGTCCCCACTGCTACCGTGCTGCTCAGAGCCTCAGTGAGATCCCCATAGGAGATGTATAATCCCTGTGTTCTGCCTGAAACCGCTTTTGGACAGCCCTGTTCCATCTATCGTCACAGTCATTAAGACCCCTGGAGATCTCTCTCCTTCCTTGTGATGTGTCCTGTCACTAAATCAAGAACATACAATTTGAAGTTTTTCAGGAAGTTAAGAGCAAACGTTGAGTCCTTTGGATCTTAGGGTTGGGGATTTAAGAGCTGGAGTTGGGACTTTATCCCTGCACTAGACAATGATGTCACAAAAAAAAGCATGGAGAGTTGGGAGGAGGGGCTTCCCCAAGAGCACATCTCCATAGGCAAGGGCTGCATTGCCTCCCGCTCAACCTGGGCAAGCTGGTGTCCACTGGGCTCTCTGCACTAGGTAAACCTGATCCTTGGGTACAAATGGACCAAAGTCCTTTGGATAGCAAGATCCTTGGTCATCTCTTAGGGGTGTTGCCTCATGCAAGTCATCTGGTCCTGAGGGCATAAGCACAGTAGAGTGGCTGGGCTCTCAGCTGCCTTGAGGTGGCATGGACTCAGGACACATGCCCCACCCATCCTCACTCCCCTCTACCTGCAGTGATGGGAGAGAGAGCTGGTCCTACACCTTGCCTGGGCAACACAGTGGAGCTGGCCCTGGCAGTGTGGGTACAAGAGAGCTGGCAGAGCTCAGTTAATACTCAGGGCTTTGAGTTGTTACCCCAGCATCTAACCTATCATGATCTGATGGACTATATAATGGAGCTGGTCCTGCAGACCCAAAGCTGAAGGATCTCCATGGCATAAGGTAACAATAGGATATCCAAGAAGAGTCCGGGTGAGGATCCAGTATTGATAGTGTAGTAGAAGTCAGAGGCCTCAAATCAGACCAATGACTCAGTGCAATGAACATTTCCAAGTAAAGAGGTGTGGGCAAAGGGAATACTGTGGGACACATCCTGACACACTACAGCTTCCACAATGAGGTTTTTTTTGGTTTTTTTTTTTTTTTTTTTTTTTTTTTTTGGAGAGTGGTTGTAAGGGCAGAAGGTGGATACAAAGGGATGAGGGGGTTGAGTGAAATTCACAGAGAATCAATAAAAAGTTAAAAAAAATACCCAATGTATCAGCAGATCCTCTTTGAATTAGAACAACTGCTTTATTTGGAATTCTGTAGCTCACTCAGCTCTGTACTTAAATGTTCTACCATCTTCTCAAGGCAGACAGCATCAGGAGACCAGAGAATCCAAAGGTCTCATATTAGAGCATGGTTGTTAGAACTGCATTTTATTGTGGCTTTAGATGGGGGACAAGCCATTCCAAACCTCCATTTCTACACACACACACACACACACACANACACACACACACTCATACACACTCACACACTCATACACACACTGGCTAGGACTGCTTTTAGAAGAATCCACCACTACTAGATGTGATATGAAATGTTCAGGTTGTGTTTTAGTCCTCAGAGCCTTGCACCTCTAGACTATCAGCTACACGGAGAACACATGAGTAAGTAAGGTGAGCCCAAGGATGAGAAGCTGAGACTGAAGCAAGGCGTCTGAGATAGGCGACAGGAAGCAAGGCTGGAGCTGAGCCAAACTGAGGAGAGTTTGGCAGTCTGGTGATATTTGAAGTATGTCTCTGAGATAGCAGTGTGGTCACGTGGGCCCTAGGGGAACAGTGAGCAGATAGATGGTCTAAGACCACGAGAAGATTCTCCCTCTGTGCTAAGACTGTGTCTGTCCTTGGAGAACCCAGCCAAGGCACCTGGAGTGAAATGAATTACTAAATGACTCAGTAGAGCAGCATGGTAAGATGCACATGAGCAGTGTGGTTAGGATGAGACCCCACACATGCCCACTCACTCACAAGGCTCATGCGTTACAGGCATGGTCTTCAGCTGCTGATGCTACTGGGAACAGGTTGGACCACGAAGATGATAGCCTCATCAGCAGATTCAGCCATTGTGCTGTTAGAAGGAAGTGTGTCACCGGGGATGTACCTTCAATCGCAGACTGAAACTTCTGACCTCGAAACCCTCAAATCCCTCCTCTGTTAAGTTGGCATCTTCAGGCATCGTATTGAAGTGACAAAATGCTCAGTAATGCAAGTGACATCTTTACAGTTGCAAACAAAATCGATTATCACATGAGAGGAATAAATGCAACAGATGTACATAGACAACCTTGCACCTCAACTGACAGCTCTGAGAAGAAGTCTCTACATTCATCACACTCTGCCCTCAATGGGAAGTCCGTCCTGATAAAATCAGTTCTGTTTAATCTTCAAATCCCACACAATCCCAATAGAGTATCCATGAAGAGAAAGCATAAGAGAGCCAAGAAATTTCTGAGACTAAGTGTAATAAGGAGTGAACCCTTAAATCAAAAATCATAGCATCCTATGTCAGCCCCAGTATTGTTAAGTCTTAAAACACCAGTAAGTCACTGTCACAATGGTCAGGTGAATCTCCAAAATAGAACGGGGACTCCAGAAAGAATGCTGTATAGCCATAGTAAGGTGGCGGCACATTAACAAGAGTCTTTTTTATATCATCAGGAAAAAGAAGGTCCAGTAAAAACTGTGAGGCATGGGTTGGCCATCTGAATTGATCCCTATCATAGATACTAAAGTAAATTCTATATTGAACAAAGATTCAAAGACAACACTTGAATGTGTTCCTAACTACCAAGGCATGGAAATCTGTTTTGTAAGCAAGCGAAAGTATAGATGCCATGCGAGAATTGGTAGATGGGCTGAACTGTGTCAAAATAGAAACTTCCAGTGGCACAACAATATAAAGCAAGATACATAAACACACACACACACACACACACACACACACACATTAGCCATGAGTACATTTACAAAATATGTCACAAAGAAGCCCTCCCCAGTGACAGGAGCTCTATCAATAAGACCCATGACATGACAGAAATAAAAACAGAATGGAGAGGAGACAGAACATGGGAATGACACACACACACACATGAGCGGCTCACAACCCTCTGAAGAACACTCCACCTCTCTCATCATAAGGAAAACACAAACTGTTTCCACATCGGGACACAACCTTTCCTTTACTGGATTGACAGATACAGAAGTTTATCACCCTTGTAAGGATTTCGGGTAAGGCACTGTCATTGACTTCTCAAATGGTTGCCAATCAATGCAACTTCAGTTGGTAATATAGTGGCAGCTGTCAAAATCGCAATTGTATTCCAACAACAGTAGCAAGTTTGCTCTTGGATTTATCCCTCTAGCCCTGGGGCTGCACTGTAGACTGCATTGTGTGAAAGTAGGTAAGGGGAAAGCAGACAGGGGGTGGGCGCATGGATTACCTGTAAAGTTTGAGACTGGGAAGCCACTGAAGTGATGTGTAATGGGGACGCTGATGAGCCCTGAGAATAAAAGGCTACATGGCTATCTTGGAGGAGGCTAGAGGAGGAATAGGTGTCTGTGGAAAGACAGGTTGGGACCATAGCAGAGAGAACCAGAACCACGTGAGTTTGCAGAAGACCAATCAATTCTTCCTGTCTATGAGAGAATGTAGTAGCACCCGTGTCCCACTGCCCAGGGTCTAGCCTAACCACCTTGCAGAGGCTCTCTCAGAGACAGAAGGCTTCCATAAGTAAGGGAAGTCCAGACCCCCAGGTGCACATCAGGATGACTCCCTAGTGTGAGGCGGTGTGAAGTGAAATGTATCTCATGCTAATACTGGTCTCGGAGATGGACTCCAAGTGCCAAGTGCAGGTACACATGTGCTCCCATTCCTGACCTTTGTCCCATGGTAGAATAATTCCTTGTTCTGAGGACACACTGCACCGACAAAAGAGAAAAAGGAAAGAGCTAGAGAGAGGTCTAGCTGTGGAAGGGTCTATCTCAGAAGCAGGGAGGAGTTGATGTGCATTTTCTTGTCCATCTGCACTGGAAACAGAAGTACTGGAGGAATCAAGCTGGCAATGATGATACCATCTCCTCGCCAATGCAGACTCCAGCTATAGGTACTGCATACATATATACATACTGGCTGTTTAATAGTTTCCCCCTCACCCTCACATGCAAATGTACCCATTCTTATGTAGACACACACGTGCTACAAAGTAAAAGGAAAAACTATTTTCTTGAGATCACCAATGCCAGTGCCTCATCAGCAAAATGACAGCACGTTCTCTAGATTGTACTTCGGAAAGTTCGTAAGACTTCCACAGGAGCCGCCTTTCCGTGTTCATTTAGGACGTCATCATTGGTGAGCCATACACTTCTATGCCGGAAAGGAGAAAACACCCCCTGCTACAACAGCATCCATTACTCCAACACCCTCTGCTAAACCAACTCAAAGTTGCGGTCTTCGCTTTGCTTCTTGGCTTGTCACCATTTGTTTCACACTGTATGGTGGTTGAATGGGATCAGCCCCTATAGGCTCATGTATTTGAATACTTGGTCCCATCAGTTGAACTGTTTGGGAAGGATGAGATGTGGCCTCATTTGAGGAGGTGTGTCTCTGGCGGGTGAACTCTGAGGTTTCAAAAGGACTTGCAATTCTCTCTCTCTCTCTCTCTCTCTCTCTCTCTCTCTCTCTCTCTCTCTCAGTGTGTGTGTCTGTCTGTTGTCTCTCTGTCTCTGTCAATCTCTGTCTCTTTTTGTGTGTGTCTCTGACTATGTGTATGTCGTGTCTTATGTCTGTCTTTCTGTGTGTGTGTGTGTCTCTCTCTCTATCTCTGTTTGTATCTCTCTGTTTCTCTCTGGTCTCTCTCTGTCTCTCTTCTCTCTCACTCACTCTCTTTCTGTCTCTGTCCCATGGTTGTGTCACAGGATGTGAACTCTCAGCTACTGACCCAGCACCATGACTGTTGTATGCTGCATGTTCCCCATCCTGATCATTGCCCATGGGGATCATTGACCAATACTGGTCCATGAGAGCAAAGGGAGCAGAGACTACAGACCTGGGTAGATACAGTAATGAAAATACACCCAGAGAAGCTACAGGGAGACAGAACAACTTTACATGGGCTGATTCAAGGCCTATATAGTTTGGAGGATGGGGGTCAGAAATATACAGGGTAGGCAAAAGGCTGAAGGCATAAGGTACCAAAATTCCTCATTAGCATTTCAGGAATCCCAGGCACTAGCTGAACAGGTCTTATTAGGGGAAAGGAAGTTGAACCTGTAATCTTAGCCAAGGCTAAGGTAGAGATGGTGGGGACAGATAATCTCCTCAGACAAGGCCAGAGAAAGGAAATTTCTGCCAGTGAAGGGAGTTCTCCATTTTGCACTGAGACCAGAAGGCTATGATAGACTTTACCTTATTGTCAGGGCAACAGAGACACCTGGCACTGCTCTTTTTCACAGGTCCATCTCCCACCTGGTGGAGCCCTGAAGTCTCCTGTCTCCCCCCATATATTGATTTGTAATAAAAAATTTCAAGAGATGGAGAGATGGCTTAGAGTTTAAGAGAACTGAATGCTCTTTCAGAAGATACATGTTTGATTCACAGTATACGAACATCTATAACTCCAGTCCCAAGGTATCCAGAACTCTCTTCAGGACTCTGCAAGCACCAGGCATGCAGGCAGGCAAAATACCCACACTCCTAAAGTAAGAATAAATAAATCTTAAAGAGGAAAATATTTTATCTGAGAGAAACAACACCCTGTTCCCAGGAATTGCAGATGTTGATATGGTATAGACATACATCTGATGAGAAAGAGATGGAGTGAACAAATAGGTAAGCTGTCTCAACACTGAACAAAGTACTAACTCAAATATGAAGCCTATCTGTTATGTGAATAAAGGATATTAAGGATTACAAATGTAGATATTAATATAGCTATGAGTATAAGTATAGTCCTACCCATGGATATGATAGATACAAATTATATAGAGATGGATATACATAAAGAAAAAGTGAAGCTGTAGATGTGGCTAGATATATCCCTAAATCAATCACTTTCTCTCTCTCTCTCTCTCTCTCTCTCTCTCTCTCTCTCTCTCTTTCTCTCCCTCTCTCTCCTCTCCCCTCTCCCCTCTCCCCTCTCTCCTCTCCCCCCTCCCCTCTTCCCTCTTCTTTCTTCTCTCTCCTTTATCCTCTCTCCTTTCTCCTCTCTCCTCTCTCTTCTCTCTCATACACACAGATAGATAGTTGATAGATCATTAGATATAGATGACAGACAACAGAACAGATGACAGACAACAAATAGAGATGGACCTGTGTAGAGACTGCTATAGATATGCTAGATATAAATGATATAGAGTTACATCTGAATATGATATGCTTACACATATAGAGACACCATACACACAACTAAATGGATTGATATATACATATAAATATAGATGCATATACCTATATGAGTATAGCCATAAATATGATTGATAGACATGATAATGAAATAGATATATATCTGAATGGTATAGCTATATACAGATGATACATTTAGGTAGATATATGGACAGAGATATTTAAACTGTGTATTATTGGTGTAGATATAAATGCTGATATAGATACTACAGATACAGATGATATGAGTATAACTATAGCTAGCAGTCGAATGTACAGAACAACAACAAAAAATATTAAAAGCCACAAGGGGAAAAAAGCAAAATAGCATATAAAGGCAGACCTATTAGAATTACACCTGACTTCCCAAGAGACTTTAAAAGTCAGAAGGGCCTGAGCAGAATTCCTGCAGTTTCTAAGAGACCACAGATGCCAGCCCAGACTGCATAGCAAAATGTTTATTAACATAAATGGAAAAACAAAATATTCTATGAAAAAACAAATTTAAATACTGTCTATCCACAAACACAGACCTATAGAAGATAGTAGAAGGAAAACTCCTACCCAAGGAAGTTACCCAAGAAAACAGAGAAAATAAATAATTCCACAGTAGCAAAATCAAAAGACAAGAAACACACACACTACCACCACCATCATCAAAATAACAGGTATTACCAATCATAGGTAATTAATATATCTCAATATCAATGGACTCAATTCTCTAATAAAAAGACACAGTAAAACAGGAAAGTTGCCTAAACATATTCATTATTCTGCTGCATACAATAAACACATCTCAGCAACAAAAACAGACATTGTCTCAGAATAAAGGGATGGAAAAATATTTGCCAAGCATACAGACCCAAGAAGCAAGCAAGTAGTCATCCTAATGTCTAATAAGATAGACATTCAACCATTATTAATTAAAAGATATGGTGAAGGACACTTCATCAAAGGGAAAACCCACCACAATGATGTTTCAATTCTGAATATCCATGTTCAAAATGCAAAGGCTCTGACATTCATATAAGAAATGTTACTAAAACTTAGATGATACATTTAACCCCACACATTAATAGTGGGAGATTTCAGCATCCTACTCTTACAAATTGACAGGTCATAAAGGAAGAAAATAAAAAGAGAAGTAATGAAACTAGCAGGTTATGGTTCAAATGGACCTAACAGATATTGACAGAGCATTTCATCCAAACTCAAAAGAATATACCTTCTTCTCAGCACCTCACGGAAACTTCTCCAAAATTGTCCATATAGTCTGTTACAAAGCAAGCCTTAACAGATACAAGAAAATTGATATAACCTCCAGTATCTTATCAGACCACCATGGATTAAAGCTCAACTTCAAGAACAGAAAGAACAGACTCATGGAAACTGAACAGCTCTTGATGGTTTACTCAGTGACCACTGGGTCAAGGAAAAAATAATGAAAGAAATTAGAGACTTTCTGGAACTCAATGAAAATGAAGGAATAATATACCTAAACTTTTCAGACACAATGAAAGAAGTGCTAAGTGAAAGATTCACAGCACTAAATCAGAGAGTTCTTATACTAGCAATGTAACAACACAACTGAAAGTGCTACGACAAAATGTAGCAATCAGGCACAAGAGGAGTAGATGGCAGGAAGTAATCAAATTGAGGGCTAAAAATCAATGAATTAGAAACAAAGAGATTAATACAAAGAATCAACAAAACCAAGAGCCAGTTCATTGAAAATATCAACAAGATAGAAAAACCCTTAGCCAAACTGAAAGACAGAGAAAGTATACAAATTTTTAAAACCAGAAATGAAAAGGGAGAGATAACAAGAGACATTGAGGAAATGCAAAGAATCATTAGGTCTTACTTCAAAAAGCCTGTATGCCACAAAAATGGAAAGTCTAAACAAAATGGACAGTTTTATTGATAGATAACACTTACCAAAGTTAAATCAAGATCAGGTAAACAATTTAAAATGTACTATAACCCCTAAAGAAAAAGAAGCAGTCATGAAAAGATCCCTAACTAAAAAAAGCTAAAACTGTTATAGTTTAGCATAAAATTCTACCAGACTTTCAAAGAAGATCTAATACCAAAACTTCTCATACTATTCCACAAAACAGAAACAGAAGGAACACTTCCAAACTCATTCTATGAGGCTACACAATGACTAAACACCGAAATGGATGCTCACAGCCAGCTACTGGATGGAACACAGGGTCCCCAATGGAGGAACTAGAGAAAGTACCCAAGTACCTGAAGGGGGCTGCAACCCTGTAGGTGGAACAACAACAGGAACTAACCAGTACCCCCTGGGTTTGTGTTTCTAGCTGCATATGTAGCAGAAGATGACCTAATCGGCCATCAGTGGGAATAGAGGCTCCTTGGTCTTCCAAACTCTATATGACCTAGCACAAGGCAAGGCCTGGGCCAAGTAGTGGGAGTGAGTGGGTAGGGGAACAGAGGTGGGGGGAGGGGTATGGGAAACTTTCGGGATAGCATTTGAAATGTAAATAAAGAAAATAATAAAAAAAATAAAATAAAAAAAAAGAAAGAGACTTTCAACCAAATTCTCTTCTAAACATTGATGCAAAAATAAATAAACAAAATACTCACACACCAAATTTAGGAACACATCAAAAACATCATCCATCATTATCAAGTAGGCTTTATCCCAGGAATGCATGGATGGTTTAATATGTGAAAATCTATCAAAATAATCCACCATATAAAAAAGCTGAAAGAAAAATGCATATGATCATCTCATTAGATGGTCAAAATGCCTTTGACAAAATCCAATATCCCTTCTTATTAAAAGTCTTGGAGAGTTCAGGAATACAAGGCACACATCTTAACATAATAAAAGCAATATACAGCAAGGCAATAGACAACATCAAACTAAATAGAGAGAAACTTGAAGCAATTCTACTAAAATACATGACAATACAAGGCTGTCCAGAAGTTCTAGATAGAGCAATGAGACAACTAAAGGAGATCAAGTACATACAAATTGGAAAGAAAGAAGTCAAAGTATAAGCTATTAAGATGATATAATAATTTACATAAGTGACCCCCAAAATTCTACCAGAGAACTCATACATCTGTTAAACACCTTCAGCAATAGAAAAATAATTCAAAAATATTATCAGCATACCTATAAACAAATGGTAAAGAAATTAGGGAAACAAAACCCTTCACAATAACTACAACTAATATAATATATCTTGGTGTAACTCTACTCACACGGGTTAAACATCTGTATGACAAGAATTTCAAGTCTTTGAAGAAAGAAATTGAAGAAGATATCAGAAGATCAAAAGATCTCCTATGTTCATGGATTGGTAGGATGCACATAGTAAAAATGACCCTCTTACCAAAAGCAATCTACAGATTCTACTCAATTTAGATCAAAATTCCAACACAATTCTTTACAGACCTTTAAAAAGAAATTCTCAACTTCAAATGAAAAACAAAAAACTCAGAACAGTTAAAACGATCCTGGGCAATATAATTTCTGGAGATATCATTCTACTCTCAAACTGTACTACAAAGCAATAGTAATAAAAACCCCATGACATTGGCATAAAAGTAGACAGTCTGATCAACGGAATCAAATCAAAGTCCCAGATGTAAAGCCATGCACCTATGAACACTTCATTCTTGTGTAGGAAGCCAAAGCCATACAATGGAACAAAGAAAACGTCTTCAACAAATGGTTCTGGTCTATCTACATTTCTCCATGTAGAATCATGACTATCACCATGCACAAAACTCTAATCCAAGTGGATTGGAGACCTCAACCTAAAACCAGATATACTAAATCTCATAGAGGAGAAGCTGGGAAATAGCCTTGAACATGTCGGTACAGGAGACATCTTTCTAATTGGAACAACAGTCCAGGGACTCAGATCAACAATTAATTAATGGGACCTTATGAAACAGAAGCTTCTGCAAGGCAAACACCATCATAAAGAACAAACGGCAGCCTTCAGAATGGGAAAAGATCTTCACCAACCAAACCCTACATCTGACAGAGGACTGCTATACCCAAAATGTATTAAAGAACTCAAGAAGTTAGACATCAAGAGACCAAATAACCCAATTAAAAATGGGATACAGACCTAAATAGAGAGTTCTCGACAGGGGAATCTCTAATGGCTGAGAAGTACTTAAAGAAATGTTGAACATCCTTAGTCATCAGGGAAATGAAAATCAAAACAACTATATTATACCTGTCAGAATGACTAAGATCAAAAGCTCAAGCAACAGTTCATGCAGGTGAAGATTTGGTGCAAGGGGAACAGTCCTCCATTGTTGATGGGAGTCCAAACTTGTACAACCACATTGGAAATCAATATGGTGGTTTCTTAGAAAATTGAAAATATTTCTACCTTAAGACCCAGTTATATGACTCCTAATCATATACCCAAAAGATGCTTCACCATACCACAAAAGCACTTGCCCAAGTATGTTCATAGCAGCTTTATTCATAATAATCCAGAAACTGGAAACAACCTAGATGTCCGTCAACCAAAAAAATAGGTAAAGAAAATATGATACATCTACACAATGGAATATTACTCAGCTATTAGAAACAATGGCATCATGAAATTTGCAGGCAAGTAAATGAAACTAGAAAAGATCATTCTGAGTGAGGTAACCCAGACCCTAAAAGGGAGTCATGGCATGCACTTGCTTATAAGTGGATATTAGCCATAAAGTACAGGATACCCAAATCACAAGACACAGACTCAAAGAACCTAAGTAACAAGGAGGACTCAAGGTTGGATGCCTTGAATATCACTGATAAGGAAAAACAAAATGTCATCAGGCGTTGGTGGAGGAAGGGAATTGTGGGGGGGGGCAGGGAAAGAGGAGGGATCAAGTATAGGGAAGATGGAGTGAGAGAACTTGAATCACTTGCAAATCAAACTAATGTATCTCTGGGAGAAGCTAGATACCTTAGACAATGGAAACTCCCAGGAATTTATGAGGGTGAACCTAGCTAAGACTCTTAGCAATACAGGATATGGAACCTGAAATAGCCACCTCCCATAGCCTGGCAACACTTCTAATGGAGGAATGGGGACACCCATACAGCCATAAAAACCCACAATTTTTCTTGCCTATGAGATGTGCAGGAATAAAGATAGAGCAGAGACTGGCAGAATGGCCAACCAATGACTGATCCAGCTTGAGACCCATGCCATGAGAGAGAGGCCACCCTGACACTATTAATGATATTTTGCTATACTTGCAGACGGGAGCCTAGTGTAACTGTCATCTAAGAGGCTTCACCCAGCCACTGATGGAATCAGATACAGGGACCCGCGGCCAAACATTAGCTGGAGCTCTGGGAATTTTTGGGAAGAGGAGGAGAAAGGATTGAGAAAGCCAGAGACATCAAGGACACCATAAGAAAATCTAGAAAATCAACTAACCTGGGCCCATAGAGGGCCACAGCGACTGAAGCACCAACCACAGAGCATTCATGAAACTGACCTGGGTCTCCTACATATATGTTGTAAATATGTAGCTTGATCTTCATGTGAAACCCCTAACAACAGGAGTAGGAGATGTCTCTGACTCTGTTGCTTGCCTTTGTATCTCCTTCCAAATCACTGGGTGGACTTACCTAGCCACTATAGAAAAACATACACAACATACACCTATCCTACTGAAACTGGGTATGTCAAGTGGGCAATACTCGTGGGGGGTCTCTCCTTCTCTGAGGAGAAAAGGAGGGGGAGAGGGGCTAGGAAGTGAGAGAGAGGGACTCGGGGGAGAGGAATGAGGGAAAACTCAATTGGGATGTAAAGTAAATCAATTAATTATTAATAAATAAAAAAACCAAATACACAAATTCATGGACAGATGTACAGATGCACACATAAATACACACACATTTAGCAACTTCCCAGATACATGTGAAATATCCTTGTCACTATGAACTTGTAACTTTAGGGGACATGGAAAACAAAAGAGTATAGGGTAAAGATTTTACAAAAGAGTAAAGTAAAGATTTTTTTTTCTTTTGCGTCAGAAAAAAAAAATATTCAAGTATCTTAGTCCTACAGAGAATTAGATGATAATTATACGGAACTGGAAGTATGGCGATGCTTAATTTCTTCTCTTCCTCTCTCCGTCATTCTTCATCTCTACCCTCTTAAAAAGATAATTGTTGCTGTAAGTTAACAGTTTCTTGAAGAAGTAAAGCCCTCCTTCCAGGACCCAGCATACTCCTTCATTTATTCGTGCAACTGTGTACGTTTAATACAGTGAAGTGCACAGACCAAACAGAAGTAAAATCTCAGCAGCAGCACATTGACATGCACCCACTGCTATGAGTTAGTCTGTGAAAGGCCAAAGTTCGAGAGGCCACTCAAGCAAAGAGAGACGTGAGTGACAATCAGTCTCTTTCTCAAGGTGCCTTCCCTTCCCGGGCATATTTCAGTTAAAAAAAAAAAAAGTTAATTTGACGATGGTATGAAAAACACAAGAGAAACTGGCACACAGCATGAGTAATGGATAGCAAGTTGCAAATTAAATACCAGACAGAGAAGCACCATTAAAGAGAGACAGAATATATCAAAATTTGCTGTGCCTCTAGGGATGGGCTAAATTTGTTGTGCTGTATAAAACAGCGCCATTAACACGTCATTGCAAGACTTCCTCTTGGGGGAGACAACTTTAGTAAATGTGGATGCTTTTCTGCACAACTGTTCAAGCACAAGAGAAGCCTAGGAGCATAGAACACGATTTAAGAAGTAGCCCTGACAAGCATCCAGCCTCCATAACAACCTTAAGGTCGGGACAAGAGGGTGGCACTGTGACCTACAGAGCCACATGGAGTGTCCGTGGAGGGTAATCTATTGGTTCCTAGATGACTCTGCTGAGGAGAATGAGATCTATTGCTCTTAATTAAGTATGGATTGAACTAGAACGAGCAAGTCACTTCATGAAAAATACACACATCGTGAAGCTTAACCCAGCCATGATGATCAGGGACAACCTCAGTTTACCTTCCCACCCCTTCTTTGGAAAGACTTCAAATTTGGTTTCAATGGAAAAAAATAAAATCAACTAAAGTTTGGCTGCTTCCCAAAACAAGTGAGAAGCTATTTTCTTGGGGGAAAAATCTTAGACATTTATTTACAAGGCTGTATTCTTTTTAAGATTCATGCTATAGAGTAATCTTTGAAATTACCAAAACATAGAAATGAGTATGTAGCATAACATTCTCTGCAAATGATCAGGTTGAGGACTCAGATCTCCAAGGCAAAAGATGAAGGCAAAAGTATACTCTATGGTTAGTATTCACTTCAAATGTACTCTTGAAGTAAGAGAGTTGTTTTTTTTAAATGGCTTTAGTTATTATGACCTAATCTTCCATACATCTGAATGTAGCCAATCCCCATATCCGGATGGTTCTCATGATTTAGCAATGCAATAATCACCCCTGAAACATATCTGGTGAAGTAAGTGAAATTTCTAGCTCTGTCATATGTATAGTTGTAGGTCACACTCAGTGAAGAACTAGTAGGCAGATGCTCAGGGGGACAGAGCTTCCCTATAAATGGGAAAAATGTACTGCATGGCCCATCATAGACACAGCGCCATCTAAGTGTGATGATATGCAGACCCTTCTCCAGCTTCAGGAAAGATCAGTATGAGTAACCAGGGCTGCCTCAAATTGCCCCCAGGTAGGAAGGCTAGTTGATACCTAAGGGAAATCATATCAACATTGCTCAAGTACATTTTCTAGAAAACCCTAGTAGAGTACATCAACAGCCAATCTCTCTCTCTCTCTCTCTCTCTCTCTCTCTCTCTCTCTCTCTCTCTCTCTNACATACACACACAGCGAGAGAGAGAGAGAGAGAGAGAGAGAGAGAGAGAGAGAGAGAGAGAGAGAGAGAATCAATTTCTCAAAAGCTAGAAGTCCAAGAAGGCCATGTCTATGCAGCTGTATTTCCTGACTATAGCTCACAGCCATTCCCCCACCCCTGATTGACTTTCCTAAAACCTTCCAAAACAGAACCGAGTCATAGATCCTCTTAGCAGAGCCTTGAGAATTACTGAAATATTTCATAATTGCTGTTATCAGAAACATCTGTGTATGTTCTAGCAAAAATGGAGGAGACCCTTCCCAGGAAATACTGCTGTGCCCAGGAGCCCTGCTGGGCTCCACATTAACAATCTGCTGCATGAAGACAAATGCCAGCGAACCACCCCTAGGCAGAGTGCTAAGTCTATGCAGTGAGGTGCACACTCTGTAAAAGGCTCGTTACTATGTGTGTCTACTATTGTGTCTGTGATGAACCCTGGTTTAAACTGAATATAGAAACCATCACTGACCTTCAGTCCTCCACGTCTCTTATCCCAAATCTTGAATCAGACACATTTATTTCCTGGCAATTTTCCTACTTCTTTCTAATGTTGTTTTCTTTTCTAACAGCGAAATGAACAATTTCAGCATCATGCTTACATTTGTATATAGGGTCTTTAAAGATGCTCTGTGTGCAGAGCCAAGGCAAGTCTGGGCTATTCCTCTAACCTCTACTGAATCTGGGCACAAGGCAGAGACCAAAGCTCTGGGTCTGCCACCTACCGTTGTCACTAGCTTGTTCCTTTGTGGCCACCCCACGTCAAAAAATGTACACGTGGAACCTGACAAACCTTAGAAGACAGTGGTGCCCATCAGGAGACTGTCATGCCATTTCAGATTCAGCCAAGAATCCAAAATGCCAGCTCACAGTGTCCTTCCCAGGTCATACCCAGCTGCAAACGCAATCTCACGCTTAGCCTATCTGTTTTCCACAAGACTTCCTAGTCCTCAGGCATCCATGAAGTAGCTTGACTCATAAATCGTTTTAATTGTGAAAAGTCTTTAACTATGTACCAGGATTCATTATCCACCGTGTCTGTTAAAAATGCTGGCTAATATGTTGCTTGTTTGTTACATGTTTGTTAATCCTGACAGAAGAGGAGATAGTTCTCCATCTCCACGTGATGGAGGTGGGTGGGCTCTCTAAGCAGGAGCCAAAGAAGAGACATGTTCAAAGTCAGAGGAATGCCATTATAATGTCTTATGCCCCTTCTACCAAAAGAGAGCATGTGGAGAAGGAGCTCTCAATTACTTGTCTTTCATGCTGGCACAGCTGGGTGCTCACCAAGGACAATTTCCTAGGCTACAGGTGACTATAGTCTGAAGATATTTGATGCCCAAAAGCATTCTTCGTGGGCCATCACCTGACTTCCTGATTGGAGCAGGTCTTAGGTACAGGTAAAGGTGCAGACATAAAACAAAACAGGCGCAGTTTTATTCCTGAATGTGGATAACAAAAGCAATTAAGAAATGAAAGGCTGGGATTGTTGAGAAGACTCGGTGTGTAAGAACACTCGCCTACAAGTCTATCAACCTGACACTCACACTCACATAAAGCAAGACACAGCTGTACAAGTTTCTGCAATACTGATTCACCTACAGGGAGGAAGGAGGCAGGGATAAAGAATCTCTAGAAGGTACTGGGTCAGCCATCCTGGATTACACAGCAGCAAAGATATCCTGTCTGAGCAAAGTGGAAAGGCAATAACCGACAACTAAATGTTGTCTTTTGACTTCCAAAATACACACCATGGGATGTCCATGCCTATATTCACATGCAAGAACATGCCCCCCCATACACACACACATACACAAGCACACACTCACACATCCACACAAAAGTGGAATGTCCTCATAGCATAGAGGTAAGGAGCATTTATAAAAAGGATCTAAAGAAATGAGCAAGTGAGACATACGTTTAGAATAGATTTATTTTAAATGGGAAAATGATGGAGACTCAACCTCATTGTGTTAATTTGAACCAAACTTCTCAATGAAGGCATAATTTCCTAAACAGCAGCCCAGGGGCACAGGGTCAGCCCTTCTCGACAACATATCCCCACTTCTGGCAATCAAATATGACTCCATCCTTATCAATATAAGTAATCACTCAGTCACAGCACCGTTTGTCAAAAATGACAACCTCTTTTATTAAAATGTAAAATTCACGGCCTCTTTCCCCCCATTCCATTCTGCTTGACTTTCTTTTTTCCCCCTTTGAAAAGCAGAGATAAATCCCAGTAGCACAATTAAAGCCCTAGCTAAATATTACTTTGTTGGGCTTAACGATAGATTACGATGTGTGCATAATGACCCAGTTCTAGTAATATCATCTGATTTAGGAAGGAAATCAGAGCCTGCCATATGCTCTCCAATAAGGTCGGAGAAACTCCTCCTATTTCCCAGTGCAGCGGCCGGCTGCCAGCAAAGATGCTGTCTAGCAGGAAAGCCCGTTGTTGTTTGACACAGCATCAGCACCAGCACCTTGACCCTGGGACACCACATCTTTCCAGCATCACTATGTATGCCAAGATGAATATCTCCATCAACCCGGGAGATCAGGGTGGAAAAGACCCACCTGTGACCTTTAGCTGAGACCTGTCATAGCCTCGTGCTGATGCCTGTAACCTCTGAGCTTTTACACTAAAGTGTGGGTTGGTCTGAAGGGGGGGCAAGGGGTGAAGAAAAAAGTACATCAAAGTTAAAGACTTAAAGATCCTACCTCCAAAACTACCACAATGTGTTGCCAGTGGCAAAGCAATTTTTGTACTTTAAACCAAAATTTCAGTACAGAATACACAAGTTCAATTCATAGGAAACAAAGGAAATCCTGCCACCAGGACACAATACAGGTCTCAGATACATTAGATAATTTAATAAGACCAGCCAGCCAGCCATTGAAGTCGGTATTCATGAGAGAATAGGAGTGATTATTGACATCATCACATATTTTCAATGATGTGCTATGATTATGCAAATTATTTCACAAGGCTGAAATGGCATTTAGTTGTTATGAAAGTGAGAGGGGATAGACAATATGCTATCCTTTGTCTGATAAAGGGGGTGCATGCTAATAAATAGTTACATCAATGAAACAAAACAGAGGCAGGATAAAGATAAACCACGAAGGAGGAACAGAGCTGATGACTTAGAACAAGGAAAGGATATAGTGGCCATGTAGCACTTCCAACTGTACCGCGGAAGCCATGGATACTTTATGTCATGTTATAGAGCAAGACATGACTAAAAATGCAAATGCAAACCTATTAAAATTTAAATAACATGATGACCAGAAGTCCCGATGTGAATTCATGAACTACAGCAGATAATCCCACCCTAATAAGTACAAAAGAAAACCAAAAAAACAAAAAATCACTTTCCGGTAGATTCTAAAATCTCTGGGTCTGCACCTCACAGGATCCACAGTGTCTAGGATGTGTGGCCAGATAATTGGGAAAAACAGAACAAGAGAAGTGTGGCCAGTTACATAAATGGAAAACCTTGTCAGTAGCCAGGCAAACGGGGCACAGCTACAGGTCATAAGAGAACAAGACCCTCAAAGGCTTTGTTACATGACCCCTAAAGACTGCAAAGACCAACCCTAACCAGGCAAACACATGCAAAGAGGGGGGGAAACAGAAATTCCCATCAGGCAAGAGTTAACAAATGGAAACTTAAGGTTAAAGGAAATAAATCTGAGGCTAAGAGATGGCTCAGTGATAAGGATCGCTTGCTCGCCTTGCAGAGGACCAGAGTTTGGTTTCAGTCACCAATCTTGGATAGCTCACGTTGCCTGCAATTCCAGCTCTAGGGATGGGATGCCCTTTTCTAGCCTCCCCTCAGAGGTAACCATAGCCATGCTCACATAAATATATATGCTGACATATATGAAAACACATAACTCGAAAGAATTTAAACATATCTTTTTAAAAGTAATAAATAACTTAATGACTTAATAAACTCAGTACTAAGGTAGAAAAGACATTTGCCTGAGAGCATTGAAAATTCCTCAGTTGAGGCAGAGAAGGGAAATAAAGATGAACATAGGAATGAGGCAGGGCCCACTCAGCAACGGTGCATGTAAAAGAGCCCACATAGGAGACAAGCTGATTGGGCTATGCAAGAAAACTAGGAGGAAATGCCTGAAATCATGGCTAGTGCCATGAAGGGAAAAGATCTTAGCCATTTCAGGAAGCTCAGTCAATCAGACAGAAGACCCTGCCTGGTGGCTTTGTGGCCTGTTGCTAAGAGCCTCGGACAAGAAAACACAGCTAGAGAAATATGGCAAAAATTATTGATAGAATTTGAATTGCTGTACATTTCTCATTAAAAGCCACAGGAGCCAACAAAAAGAAAACCATCCATCAAAAAAAAAACATAATCAAAACAGAAAAATTGGTCATTTTGTATCTGCAGATGAAACACAGAGGCCTAAAGGAAATGACAGCTGATTCAGAAGTGTAGATGAAAGTCCCAGCAAAAATAGCCCAAACCAATAACCAACATGGAAGTAGAAGTCGGAAAAATGGGATGTAAATTCGACAAAATAATTGATTTTGGGTCCCACAAATAGATGCAAGTGTAGACCAGGACTTTCTGCAGAGGGCCTTAACAGCACAGGGAATGACATTCAGAAATGACAAACAGGATTGCACAAAATCAAAACAACTACAAACTAACACAGTATCCACTCAGGATTTCTCTCATGGGGGTGGGTTAATATCTAGAATCTATAATGAACTCCAAAACTTAAACACCAAAGACTTCAAATCATCCCATCAATAAAGTGACAAATGATCTGAACAGATAGTTCTCAGACTACAATTGGCCAAGGAATGATCCAATGTCCAACATCCTTAGCCACCAGGGCAATGCAAAAAGTCTCATCCCAGTCAGAGGGACTGTCACCAGGAAAATAAAATGACAATAGATACTCTCAAGGATGTGTGCAAAAAATAGCTTCTCCACAGCTGATGGAACATAGCTGGTTCAGCCACTGTGTAAATCCGTACAGAGGGGAGAGCAGAAACAGAACTCCCTTCTGATCTAGCCATCCCACTCCTGCATGTATCCTGAAGTCAATGCAGTACAGAGGCTCGTATCCATGTTTATGACTGTGTTACTCAGAGTAGCCGTGTCCGGAGCAAAGCCTCCCAGTTCAGAAGTCAGGATACCATCCGCATCTACGTCACAGTGTTTCTTGTAGCCATGGTGGGAACGCAGAACATCTCCGAAGTCCTCACAGCAAGCAGCCAGGTTGTCCTCGACAGGCCAGCTTTTCATCAAAGAAGTAGCAGCTTTGCTGACAGCGCTCTGCTCAAGGTAGCCAGCCAGGCACGAAGGAAGGTTCTGACAGCTGTCTATCAAATGCCCAGGTATTATTTTCCATTATGTGCATGTTTATATGTTGTGTGTATATGCATGGGTGGGAAGGTGCCCACAAAGGTCAGAGGTATCAGGTTCCCTGTAGCTGGAGTTAAAGGTGGGTGTGAACTTCTTGATACAGGTGCTAGAACTCAAACGCAGGTCCTCTGCAAGAGCAGCTCATGCTCTGAACCATGAAGCCATTTTTACAGTCCCCAGTTTCAACCATTTAAAAGGGAAAGTATCAATTAACGTGAAATCTTAGCGCGGTTTGAAATTCTCAGCACGTCTTCTTAACCTCTAGCCAAATTTCCTTAGGGCAGGCTGGATATCTGAAGAACATTTTTGAAAAGTATACCACAACATGTCATCACAGTGGTTGACTGTCGTCTTGTGCATCTAAAAGCTAAAAAAAAAAAGAAAAAGAAAAAAGAAAAGGAAAAAAGCCCATAAACATTTGGTATTGATTGCAGATAGAATTTCCTCTCCGTGGTGCCTGGAAAGTGAGCTCTTACCTCCACGGGTCAAGCCACAGTGGGTACTACCTTTGGGCCAAGTCGTGAGCTTGGCTCATCTGATCTTGCTTAACGACCAGGATGCGACCTTTGATAAAGGTTGTATGCTGAAGATCTTTACATCTGAGTCTGCCTGGGAAGCATAGATTCCTGATAACCCAAAGCAAAGTCATTAGATTGTCATCTAACTCTCAGCCAAGGACAAAGACTCGGGAGTCACGTGTGTAGGTCTTCCTTCACATGGATCATGCTGGAAGGACACAGGGAGATACACAAAATTGAAACTGAGCCAGATAAATTGATGAGTTGAAGTGCAGGCTGGCCCTCATTTCCAAGCTTACTTCTTCAAAGCCTGTTCTTTGGTATAAAAATTCAACTATAATTCTAAATAGGAGCATGAAATCTGTCTGTTATGGAAAAGTTATCCTGGTTAGCATTTTTCAACCTGACACAGCCTATAGCCAGCTGACAAAATAAAATAAAATAAAACTCAATCAAGAGATTGTCTAGATCAAATTGGCATGAGGCCATGTCTCTAACGGATGCTCTAGATTGTAAATTGCTTCAGGAAGACCTGGTCCACTGTGTGTCGCACCTTCCTGAGGCAGGAGGTCCTGGGCTATAGGTTAAATCTCGATAGACATGGGCCTCAGAGCAAGAGGTGCTTAGAACAAAACCACTGAGAAACATTCCTCTAGGGACCCTGTCTAGTGACTCTCCCCTGCCTTTCTTGGATAATGATGTATGACCTGGAAGTATAAGATGAAATAAATTCGGTCCATCAGAGGTTGCTTGTGGTCATAGGATTGTCACAGCACCAGACTGAAAACGGACTCTATTAGCAGGCTTTCTCAAGAGTCCTTACATTGTCCACTTCCTTCTCTGACATCATCATCTGCTTATTAAGAGGCAGTTGCTAAACACCTGGCCCTGGGCACGCAACAGTCAAGGTCCCTGAGTCCTCTCTGGGAACAGAACTCCGCAGAGTTAAGTGGCAGCTGTATTTTATAGTAAGTACTCCTTCCCACCACTTCTGTGGTTATAGGCCCTTGTTTTTCCTTCAGAAAGAATTGGATTTTTTTTCCCTCTGCTTCATGTCGTTAGTTTTCCTGAGGTACATCCCTAAGAAAGAGCATCAGAAAGTGGCTAATTGCTTTTTTATTTTGCAGAGGCAGCTTCAGTTTTATTTTCCTCTGGCAGTCTGGTATTATTAAAAGTTGTTTGATTTGATTTTTCACATATCGGAGGGTTTCAGAAAGCACGTGTTTGAGATCTCCACTTAATGTTTTGCTTTCTTCCCCCTAAACAGTTCCAATTGAGAGAATAAAAGAGACGACTCAGAGAGATTCACATGCTCACTTCTTTTACAATGAGACCATAATTTCTATATTTCCAAGTTGGAGGGGTAATTTAAATTGTTTTGTTCATTTGCTAAGCAGCCTCAAAAAAAAAAAAAAAAAAAAAAGGAGTTTTTAAAAGACTTCAACCCCTGCTGTCACTTGCTGCTCTTGGGAAGACCCATGATCCTCTCTGTGCAGAAAAAGCTCGGGTCCTTACAAGGAATCTGTAACACACAATGAGCCAGACAAGACAGCTCTAGAGCCAAGGCATGTGTTCATGGCAAGCCAGTTCTACAAGCAGCATGCAGGGGCATGTGGGCCATGGTGGTTCACTTCCTCCTTATGAAGTTTTGTAGCATGGATTATGATCTATCATTGGAAGCATGTAGCTAAAAATATGTTGGGGTGAGGCTTAATGCCCAGGAGATATGGCTAACTTTCTCAAGAAGCACTTGAAGGAAACCACTGGGCCCTCTGCCTCTTCTAGTAAGTCTCACTACTCACTACACACACACACACACAAACACACACACACACACACACACACACACAATTTCTGGGGAGATGTGAACATCTATTCACCCCAGGAAGGAAGGTGTTAAGAGTCAAAATACAGATACCACAAAAGTACAGCTTGGAGAACCAATGAGTTTTCTATGACTTGCACATAAGAATATGGTTTAAGGGTTACTTATAGAAACAGAAATGACTCAAAATCAGCACCAAATCAAAATATCACCAAAGCACACTCCAGACGGGTGACAGCTCACAAAAGCTGGGAACCTAGAGTCCATGTATACCCTACGGGAAGTTCAACAGATTGGAGAGTGAGTGTCCCTTCCAGACAGCTCCTCGGGCCTTTGTTTCTTCTGAGCAGCTCAGCAGACCACTGCTTCTTCCAGGCAGCTTGTCTGGGAGGCTTTTATTGTTTGGCTTGTCTAAGGGTGACTCTCAGCAGCCTCTATGTTTACTCATGGAGAAAGAGGAACCTTGCGAATCTGGTCAGTTTCAGGGACTTCCTGAAGCTATTTTGAGTTATTTACTTCCTATAAGAATCTTCCCTACAGAAAAGTTTTCACCTCACCCTAGAATATCCTGTTGTTTCACCCCCCTCATAAAAGTATCCTGTCCAAAAATGCCTTATTTCCCATTTACATCTTATATCTTAAGAAGTTTTCTTCTAGAGGCCCTTGGTCCTGTAAAAATCTATGCCACAGTGTAGGGGAATGCCAGGGCCAGGAAGCAGGTGTGGGTGGGTAGGTGAGCAGGGGGAGGGGGAGGGGATAGGAGGTTTTCAGAGGGGAAACCAGGAAAGGGGACAACATTTGAATGTAAATAGAGTAAACATCTAATTTTTAAAAAATAATAATAATAAAGAAATTTTCCTCCAAGATGAAAGATTTTAACTTCAGAGGAAAGAGATAGCAACCATCTTTTCTGGTGTTTTGAAGACATTACTTTCTGCTGTACCTGGAGTTTGGCTAAGGACTGCTGAACCCTCAGAAAGCAATTGTTAATATCAATGAACGAAGAGATGCATCAAATTGATTTTTAAAGGGGATTGCCTTTTGGCTTTAGCAAAGGAGTTTGTGTACATGGCCCCTGTACTCAGAGAACAGTACTGACTCCAGAAAGTGTCAGAGAGTAGATGTGTCCTCTCAGGTAACAGGAACATGGAGCACATCATTAATTTTACACAAATTTTTAGATCTGGGGGACAAAACTTCTAAGAAGTTTCACTGATTGAGAAAGATACTTGTGGCTTCCCAGAAGGCAGGGAAAGAAGAAAGAGAAGAGGAGAAAGAAGAGTTAAGATGAGAAGGAAGGGGATGAGAACAAGAGGAAGAGAAGAGAGAAGAGGAAGACAGGGAGGTTAGTGGGTGGGGGAGAAGAGTGGATGGAGGAGGGGTAGATGGGCAGGAGGGTGGATGAAGAGGATGGTGGATGGGTAGGAGGGTGGATGGGGAGAAGGGTGGATGGGGAGGAGGAGGGTGGATGAAGAGGAGGGTGGATGGGTAGGAGAGTGGATGGGGAGAAGGGTGTATGGGGAGGAGGGTAGATGAGGAGGGTGGCTGGGGAGATAGAGGAAGAAGAGGAGAAGAGGAGGAAGAGGGAACATGAAAGATGTGGATGAAGTAAATTCACCTCCTCTTCTTGTGTTGGGCACTTATTTACAAAACTTTACAATGTTGAAACCTGTTATTTTTTTTCTCCAGATACTAAGAATAGCAGCATGGGTCTGCATCTAGTTGTTTCTTACTAAATGCAGGACTGTAGAGAAAGCAGCCATTGAGCACTTGTGGGCATGGGGCTGTTTTAAGCCACAATCTCTACCCTGACACATGCTGACTTCTGATGGAGACAGAGATACACCTGTCCAAAGATGAAGGCCCTCCTGCTGCCTACAGCTAAGGAAAGCTGTGTCTCTCTGTGAGAGGGGATGTTTAAGTGCTATCGAAACATATCAGTCAGTTTTCAGAGCTGAGCCTTCTCCTTTGGGGGGATTATCTGTAATCCTATTAATTTCATACCGAGACCCTCTTGGAAGAAATTTCAACTGAACAGCAAGTTGATCTTGTGACTGTTGTCAATGTTCTTACCATCTGAGACACGGTCACCCTCTGCTAAGAAGGTGTCTGAGCTTTTATAAGTTTCCTACACAATCAGGACTTTGGTCCAGACCCTACTGCTGTCAAACAAGGGCAAGAAAATACCAGGAGATTCAGAATCCATACAGCCAACATGTCTGAGGGAGCCAGTGGGAAATGAGGCTGCAGTTATGATAAAAGCAAGTATCAAGAGAACAAGCTGTAGTCCCAGTCTCCATTCACCAGAGGGAACGGAGATCTAGGAGGATGGGTCCCATGCACATAAGATCAATGTGTCAGGCCAACCTGACAATAGCAGAGCTAGCCTCTTGGGTCTCTAGACACCTGTCCCTGTTTTTAGAGAACCTCTTCAAGTCTTAACTCTAACCAAGATAAGTTCATCCTGAAAGTCACATGATGAAATGGTCTGGTCACAGTTTTGCCTCTGTTGTCTCTTTCTGATGATCAACAGCTTCCTTCATTATGAAAAGTACTTACAGGTAACTAACTATCTGCAGTTGTGGATATCAGCGAAGTGTGACAGGCAACAACCTATGCCGTGCCCTGTCTTCATGGTTCCTAGAGTCTTGTCTCCATCTCTAATGCACCATTTCTTGAAACCCGTGTAAGAAGAAATGAACATCCTTTCAGTCATGAGCACACTATCCAGTCTCCATGGGGGGGGGGACCACCCTCCATGTCTCAAACAATGTCTCTCAAAATTTAGGCGATACTGTGTGAACCTTAATGGCTCCCTGTGGAGAGTCTGAAGCTACACAAGGACTTGCATGGAATACAAGCAGCAGTTGATGTTCTGGCTGTTCTCTGGTTCCCAAAGTCCCCTTCTAGTTAGACCCTATTCAGAGCACAGGCTGTCTGAGGCCCCATTTGTAAAGGGTGTCCTGTAGAAACTGCTAGCCCGGCAGGCATGGATTGGTTCGAAAGGTTTGAAAAGCTGGGCTTCCTTCTGTAAGGATGACTCGAGACTGTACTTGAGCGCCCAAGTACACACTGCATGTATGCTTGTGCATGTAGAATATGCATCACAACCGCAAACGTGCTGCACAGAAACCCATGTGGATACATTCCTATGCTAAGCGTTCAGAAGCACAGTACACTGTGAGAGAGGTTAGCAAACAGGCAGTATGTTCACTCTGAGATGCAGAAAAGTAGGAAATAGAAGAAAAATATAAAACTGACATTAATTTTCTAACAATGGCAGTAATAGGACATTTTATATGTTGAATGTATTTGACATTCTAATTGAACAAATTCTGAAAGTTGGTAAATCAGTATCTGTCCTGTTTTTTTTTTTTTTAATTTTGCTTGTTCATGAAACTAAGACCTTGAGAAGTACAGATGAGGACTAATCCCTGATCCTCCGTAATTTTTTTTATCTCCTTGGACTCCTTTGTAAGCTGTTTTTATCCTCTTACAAACATAAATTATACCAGAAAATTGGAGTTCACTTAATTTAAAAATAGAATGTACATGTATTCATTACCATGCCTTCTCTGTCAATGGCATATTAAACTGTAGAAATGTGCTTACAATTACGTGGGCGTGTGTAGAGATGTCTTCTTAAAACTATGATGTCAAACAAAAGTGCCAGGTGAGCCCCCCGCAGACACACATCTCTGGACTGCTCTGTGTCCCATGGTCTGAAGAGGAATTCTAGGAAGGAGGAGACTGGAAAGGGGACTAGCAGTACCTGGTATGTTCTGACAACATGTGACCCTGGATCTTTACCCAGCTCCCCATGTTTACAGCTCCAGTAATATTTTAAAAATATCTCTCTGTGGAAACTAGTTCAGTAGATTTTCTCTACTATTGTCAGGGATTAGAAAGAAAAACAAACAAAGATGCGGCTGCCATCAATAAATCTGTGTTGCTCAAAGCAAGCAGATCATTGCTGAAGTTCCTTGGACTGAAGTCAGCTTGTGTGATGGATGGCATGCCCCCCTCATGGGCATCAGACCCAGCCCAGGGACTGACTGGCAGGAAGCCCTCGGGACATTCCAGGGCCGTGGCATCCTTAGACTGCCTCCACTGACCACCCTGAGTATGGAATTATTTGCTGCATGTAAATCATGTCAAAGGGGTCATTTGGGGATTGCATTGTCAAGTTGGGTAGATCACTTCTATTTGTAACAGACACCAGAAATCTACCAATCATGTTCTTCCATGGCACAAAAGAAGTCAGAAAAGATGGCAGCAAACGGAAGAGGTATTTTAAATACTTACAAAACTATTTTTATTATTATTTACAATTTAGAAGAAATAAAGTGTATTGATTAACCAAAATCTATGGGTAGTTATTGCACTTGTGTGTTAATGGATGGATGACAGTTCTTCAGAGTAATGTGGCATCATAGATGGCAAGTTACCTCATCAGTGTACTGACATTGCTACAAATCTGAATACAATGACATCAGCTATTGTTCACCAGTGTCAGCACAGAGAACATGCCACTGAATCCAATATATCACTGACATAAGTGCCAGCTTACAGTTTTAGCTGCTGTAACCACAACGGCCGGCCAACAAAGATATAGACGTTAGCACAGAATGCTACAATAGTTACCAAGCATCCAAATTAAATAAGAAGGGTCACCTTTCAAAAAAAAAAAGAAAAGAAAGAAAATGCTCTATTTCTGTCCTAGATTCGCTTCTGTTTCTGTTATAAAATACTTTAAAAGCAGCACACAGAAGGAAGAGTTTAGCTTCATGGTTTGAGGTCGTATGGTATCCTTCAGTAGAAGCTAAGGCAAGAGCTCAAGCAACAAGTTACATCTTAGTCAAGCACAGAGAGATATAAATGTGCCCGTGCTACTGTTTGCTTGCTTGCTTTCACTTAGCTTTCTCTACTCTCATCCAGGTCAAAGCCCATCCCACGAAATGGTGCCATCAACATGCAGAGTGGGTCTTTATACCTGCGTTACCAATAGGTCAAGCTCTCACTTCCTAGTTGATTCTAAGTCACATCAAGTTGACAGTTAAAGCTAGTTGCAGACTGCAAGTGAAGCCATAACAAGGACAGTGTCAGCTGTCAGACAAGGACAGTGTCAGCTGTCAGACAAGGACAGTGTCAGCTGTCAGATAATAGTGTGAAGCAAGCAGCAAGCCAAGTTAATGCACACAGTCTTATTGCTTGATACAGAAAAAGACCTGGGGAAATCTAGCACACAGTGAAGATGAAAAATCATATAGATGGTGACAGAGAACAATTGCTTCAGTGTAGTGATGGCCTTATAGGAAACCTCCCACTCGTTAACATGATCCTTAGTGGGAATTTCCCACTCATTAACACGATCCTTAGTGGGGAAATCATATGTGCATACTCTCCCTCAAGACATGGAACACTAAGTGTCATCTCCACTGTTCTGGTCAGTGTTTTAACTGAAGTGCTCACCTGTACAATAAGACAAGAAAATAGACAAAGACTTAGATGTGAAAGGAAAATATGAATATGATTTTTTCACCCATGGCATGCCTGTCTGTGTAGACAATCCCACATGGAAAGAAACCCTTCCTGAACTGGAAGGACCATCAAGTTTCAAGAAATGGGGCAAATATAGGAGGTCTTTTACCAGCAGTGGTCAACTAGACACAGAAACACCAAATATGCTATTCGAAAGCTCATCAGAGAACAGGCTGCAAGCTTAAAAAGAAGCGTATTTGGTATTACTGCACTTAAAATTACAAACAAACAAAAGAAACCCAAGGTTTCTGTTAATGGATGGATGTTTGTCTACTGGAAATTCAATATATCCAGATTGCATTTCTTCCCATATTTCCTTATAGATCCAACAAAATGGGGGGGGGGGAGTGCTGAACTTCACCTGAACTGTAAGGTCTTAGATATAACGCCAGAAGCACAATTGAAAGTTAAATTTTCTACTTCATTAATGACATTGAAGGACAGAAAGAAAGAAACAAAGGGAGAAAGAAAGAAAGAAAGAAAGAAAGAAAGAAAGAAAGAAAGAAAGAAAGAAAGAAAGAAAGNAAGAAAGAAAGAAAGAAAGAAAGAAAGAAAGAAAGAAAGAAAGAAAGAAAGAAAGAAAGAAAGGAAGGAAGGAAGGAAGGAAGGAAGGAAGGAAAGAAAAGAAAAGAAAGAAAAGAAAAGAAAAGAAAAGAAAAGAAAAGAAAAGAAAAGAAAAGAAAAGATAGAGAGAAGGTATATGGGAAGGAGGAAGGGATAGAAAGGAAGGAAGGAAGGGAAGAAGGAAGGAAGGAAGGAAGGAAGGAAGGAAGGAAGGAAGGAAGGAAGGAAGGAAAAGAAAAAAGAAAGAGAGGGGGAGAGAGAGATAAGGTAGTTGGAAAGAAGGGAAAGTTTCCAAATCTCAGCAAAAATTATTTGTAAAAATGCTTTGCTAATAAGACCTGTCTACAAAATATACAAAAGAATCCTAAAATTCAGCAGTAAAAACCAAACAGTATAATTTAAAAATTATTCTAAAATTGAAGAGATACTTCACAAAGATGTACAAATGCCAAAAAAAAAATCTTTAAACTGATGTATCAGCAGAGAACACTAAAATAAACAAGATGCATCCTTCCACAACAATTACAACGCCTCAGATTCAAAACTTGAACAGCAGAATGCTGGCAAGGACTTAGACCAATAGAATGCTCAGGTTGGTAGAAATGCAAAAGGGCATCAGAAAGCTTGGCCACAGCTTGGCAGATTCTTACAGTGCTCACTTCAGCTTTTCCTGTTACCTAGAGACCAAGATCCCTGGGATCTATTTGCTTGATTTTAAAACTTGGTTTTGTGGACCTGGTTGAGGAGGCTTGCAATCCCAGGTACTCCAGAGGCTGGGACAGACCTTGCTGGAATACATAACACACTCCTAAATGCAGAAGACAATCAAAAGCTTCCAAGAAACAAAGTAGACAGTTTTAAAAACTGTAGTAGCATTGGATTATAAATATGGGCGTCAAATAAAGACTGATATGAATGACCAAAGGACTGTGATAAAAATCACTGTGCAGAGCACTAAGGAGAACTGGAAATTATGCACGTGTTGTCTCACCATCAGGGAGATGATAGAGGTGCCAAATCTTAGATGAGGATTCTAAGGTGGGGGTACTTTGGAGAGGCACACACATACACACCCACACACCTCTCAGCCAGGTGGCCAAGCATAGCCACTGATCCTGAGTCGGCCTGTTCAGCTGGACCTTGATAAGAAGTGAGGAGAATGTTACCTTCCCCTGATGATGTCCTCCTAAACCTAATGCCCAGCACTGTGAGAAAACACCAGGCCAACTGAAATTGGACCTTCTCCTGAAAAATGTCTGGTGGTGTCTCCCTTATGCTGCCAGGGCCGTGGCCCAACAGTCTGGCGTCCCCAGAGAAGCTGATTGCTCATGGTCTAACGATGGCTGGTAACCACAGAACTTTGAGAGAAACCACATGTCCCAGATCACTCCTTGTCTATGTCCTCAATGCCTCTTAGGAGCCTTCTTTCCCAGCCCTGGTCCTCTAAGGCCAGCTGTCCTTCCATAGCCATGAGCAGGAGCATCACAGGGTGGGTCACTCCATCCCAAGATCCCCTCCTAGACTTAACTGCATCAGCTGAGCACGTACTATGTCCAGGAGAGCTGCTCACAGAACACCAAGCTGGCTTTAGTCAACCAGACAAGCCTGTGGGTCAAAAAGGGAGTAGGGAGCTGGGAAATACTTTTATACAGAGAAGGGTCATGGAGAGAGAACACACAGGAGTCAGTAGAAATACCTTGATCTTCTTTGAGTGGCTCCAGTTCATCTATCGCTCATATGTTTGGTTCTGCCTAAATTCATGCCCACAGTGTGTGCTGTGACACTGCTGGATCCACAGAGATTGATGCCCACAGGGTGTGCTGTGCTGTAACTTCTCCTGAGGAGATGTGAACAGAAGTGACAGACCAGCGTTGGGAATCTGGTTGCTGTGCCACAGTGTGAGCCCTGTCTCTGTACTCCTAGCTCTGAGAGTTCAGTAGTCCAGGGCTTGGAAGGACTCCAAGAAAAGTAATCATTTTCTCTGGAAAAGAAATCAATCTTGAACGTCAGGACCGGTGAGGATTTGTTTGAGATATTTTAACCTAAATTGGCTCATCTCACACTCTGTCTATAAGAGCACAATGGATGAACTTTGGGGGGGAGTTGATCCTGCCATCTCAGCTTCTTGCCCGCAGACCTGGGTGGCCACAGCAATCCATATAACCCAGCAATCCAAATTGATTAGGAAGTCCTGGAATGGAAGGGCTGGCCAGGAGTGGATTAGCTCCCTGGGCACAGAAACATGTGCAGCTCCTGTCCTTAGGCAACAGGATGTTTTTATACTCCCAGGCCAGGAGAAGAAAACCAAATAGCCCGAACACCACAGGGGGTGGTCCAAACAACCACAGAGCTCTAGCCTCTGCCCCAGCCTAGGGAAGTGTCTATGTAGAGAGAATTTCTCCACAGCAATGGGTAGATCGCATGTCCTTGTGTCTGTCTGATAGCTCAGGGCCTCACAGCCCATGTTGTACCAAAACCAGACTAAGCTAAGTCAACCAATGATGTCATTGACATTACTGAGCCATCCTCCCTTCCAACTGTGCACACAGCCTAGACAACTCTCTGGAAACACCCTTGCACATCACAAAGATACGCTATTGCTGGCTTCATGGATGTAAGCTTAACTGGATGCTCCTGTCAGTCCTCCAAGCCAACAATTACTCTAAATGTCCCTAAACACGCTGTTTTTAAAGAGGAAGGCATACCAACTGGGCTTGAGATGCAAGCCATCAGTCTATCTGGACACTTTATCCTTATGGTGACCAGGACTCAGACCATTGTCCAGGCAGAGATTCTGATGGGGGAGGGGGGTGGGGAGTGGAGGTAAAGGACAAGCAACATTCATGCACCCTGGGCAGTGTGAACCTCCGGCCCTCTAGTGAGAAAGCCCACCTTGTTTCTGCTCCTACATACCTTCACTTCAGTGTCTGATTTCCTGAAGGGAAGGTTCATGGGGCTCTGCAGTGCACGTGCTTCTCCATGTACTGGACAGTCATTTCATTAGAAGGAGAAAGCATGAGTCATTGAAGAAACCTTCTCGCCAGACAAGCAGGCATGAAATGATTATAGTGCTATGAGCAGGGCACTCCCATCCCATCCTACCTGTGTGTGGTCTCTGTACAGAGGCCTTCCGGCTATCCTTCCTCAGCTGTGACAAAGGAGTGGTAGACCAGCATGGGAAGCCTTCTCATGCTCCCTTCACTCAGACGGGGCAAACCCGAATCAGTGATGACTCAGCACATTTTATATCCATTACAGGTGGTTGCACAGGGTTCCCGTTGCACAGGCACCTAATCTGACTTAAGATAAGAAACCTCACTTCTATGGAAGCCTGCAGAAGGGACTGTGACCTTGTTTCTTGTTTCAGAAGCCACGGTGCATCCTCAGGCTTATTCGCCTTGTTATTAAAGCCCCAAACCTTGCATCCAGCCTTGTAAGAGCTTATCTTTGGTCATAGATGTCCAGCATAGACTGTAACTCTTCGGGTCCTCACCCAGCTCCCAGAATCTAAGGCAAGTTCCAATCTGTAGGAGTGTGAGTGAGTGTATACACAAATCCACATTCAAGTGATACCGGGCAACAATGGTTACAGTGCCTTTGATCTTCACAAGACCACTCAGATCTTAGCCCCCTAGCCCTTGCTTGCTTCTAACCGTGTTTTAAATGGAAAGTGTGGCCTGCCCTCACCACCAGTGGGTGGTCTGTGGAATGCTCTCTCAGTTTCTGTATGACCATAGTGTCCTCTTTCTTCACCTTTGGCCTAAGGCCTTGTGGTCAAGTGGGTCAAGATTTTGCATAAAATCAGTACTGTCTGTCACTGGTACCCCCAATCAAGGACAAAACACCACAACTTCCAACATCAAATGTTTTCTAAGTTCTGGAACAATCTGAAGTCTCTCCAGAGGTGACAGCATTTGGAAGAAGTACAAATCCTGGTCCTAGTGGTCATGAGGGATTCATGCATGAGCTGCCCCTGGGGCTTCTCCAGGCTCCACAGGCCTCCTCAGCATCCAGCTGGAATACACCCCCGTGTTCAGAAAATCCCCTTGCACCATTATCCGTGCTAAACATCTCACTATGCACAAGCCACATCTGGAAACATGTCTGGGAAACATTCTCAATGATGATCTTACAATCTGAAAGGCAAGGGATGGTGGAGATGGCTCTGTGGGGAAAAGATCTGAGCTCTGAGCTCCGGCAGCCACATACAAAGCTGGGCATGGCTGTGAACACTTCTATAAGGATGCAGAAAGATTTCTGGGGCTTGCAGCCTGCCAACTTGGCCAAACAAGTAACAGAAAAAAAGTAAACAAAATCAAACAACAGGGAAATCTTGGTTCAATGAGAGAGGGAGAGACGTCTTAGGGGAATAAGACAGAGCACACTAGAGAAGGACACCTAATGCCATTGCCTCCACACATGCATGCATGTGCAAGCACACCTGTGCACACACACACACATGTGCACACAAACATGAACACACACCCATGCACATGCATACACACACACATGCATGCACACATACAAACATGCACAAACACACACATCCATACACATGTGCATGTGCACATATGTACACACATAACATGCACATACACACATACATACACATGCACACACACATACACTCACTCACAGAGATGAATGCACTCACACATACACATATGTACACACACGTGCACGCACACGCACGCACACACACACACACACACACACACATACGTGCACACATACACAATCCAATGCACCCTGGCTTATGTGCATGGAAACACATACAGACACACACACTTGTGCACACATACACAATCCAATGCACTCTGGCTTATATGCTGGCTGCCTTACTGGCCCTGCCCTGTTTTTCTGCCTCTTACTCCATCCTTATGGACCTCTGCCCTCTCTCTATCCCCCCTACACTCTTTCACATATTAACATCATCAGAGACTTAGTTGTGTTGTGCATTGATAAACATCAATACTGCTTACGCATGTCCTACCCATTTCCTACGTTCATCTTCTTCCCATATTTTTAGATTAGCTTTCTGTGACCTTGTATTTTTCCTAACTATTGCTGCTGTTTAAAATCCTTCCATAGACATGGTAGAGAAGGTGCAATGAATTTTTTGCTACTATGAAGAGGTGAATAATTTGAGCTAGGTTTACTGGAGCAAAGTGTCTTTTGGTAAATATTATCTCTGTCCTGAGCTCAGTCCACGTATTTGTTCTGGCAACCTAGACTGGCCATATTCTACCTCCCTAACTCAATGCTGTGCTTTTATAATGTTCTAAGTACATGTCCATCTGCTGACATCCTGGATGGGATAGGAGCCGAAGCTTGAGAGGACTGGAAGAAGCACACAAAAGTGGGATACCCCTGTGTTTGAGCACAGTTAACTCAAAGGACATATCATTTAATGAAGGAATTTTTAAATACTGAATGATATCTACTGAGACGCACCCCCCTTGAAACCACTTTGTTTACCTAGCATCTCCTGGGCTTATGTGTTCCAGTTTGGGGGCTCCCATCCTCTGCCCCTCCCCATCAAGATAGAGGTAGCCTCTGGGGAGTCTGGGAAGGACCGGATGGGGAGACGGGATTCTTGGCTAAGGAGCGTGGGTCAGGAGATATGTGAATGCTCACTTAGATGCTGGTCCTGCCACTGAGGTCTGGGAAGAGAAGCCTGGAGCCTAGCAGCAGAAAGCCACACCCTCCTACTGCCCTAGCACCAAACAGCTCACTGGGAGCTTCTAGATCTGAAGAGAACATGAAGGGGACAAGGTAAAGTAGTCAAACCCCTTCTCCCTCAGAATCAGAGACAGGTGACAGAGACTCACATTTACCTTTGGGGGCCACTCATGGAAGTCTCCACACAAACCAAAGCATCATTAATTCTGAAAAGGGGAGAGACAATAGTCCCCAAGTGCAGATATTTCTAAATGAGGCTGCAAGCATCCCCAGAGAAGCTTCCAGATAGAATTAGACCAAGGTACCCAATACTTCAGTTTTATGGACCAGGAAGAGAGTGCTCTTGAGAGGTGGCAAAATGTGTTCCTTTGTGTGGACTTAAAATATGGAGCCTAGAGAGACGAGTACCAGCAGGACAGGGAGCAGGTCCCTACATATGGGTGTCTCATCTGCTGCTGTGAATGACATGGGACCTTCCAGAATGCCACAGAGGTGTTCTGGGTCCTCTTGGCTAGAACACACCTGCCTTTCATTTGGGGCAGGTCTTTCTGCAAAGTATCGTTCTGTACTTGTGTCCACAGGAGAGGAGGGAAGTTAGTACTGACAGACCATGAGTGAAGCTGAAAGCTATGAACCTCGGGGTCTGGAATAGAACTCCTTAAGGAAGTATAGAGTCAATCTGTCTGGGTCAGCTGCTGCATGGAGCCTCTCAGAGGATAGCCATGCTAGGCTCCTGTATATAAGCTTAACAAGTATCCCTACTAATGCCAGGGGTTGGTGATTACCCATGGGATGGGTCTCTAGTTGGGCTGGTTATTGGTTGGCCATTCCCTCAGTCCCTGCATTTTTTATAAACCAGATTACATTGTGGGTTGAAAGTTTTGGGGTTGGGTTGGTGTCCCTATCACTCCTCAGGGGTTCCTGCCTGGCTACAGAAGGTGGCCTCTTCAGGTACCATATCTCCAATGCTGTGTGTCACAGCTAAGGGCTTTGATTCTTTGACAGGAAGGCAAGATTTTAGAAGCGTCTTCTCTCATGAGTAGTGTTTGATGTTTTCAGCAACGCTGTAGAGAAATTCTCAAGGAAAAGGCTTGTCCAAGTTGGCAGAGCAATTATGAACTGGCCCCAGTGAGCCATGGTCAAAAGCAAGAGGTTTCGCCTCACAGTCTCAGGAGACCATCAGCCACTCATAGGAGTAGTACACAAATTCCAGTACCCTTACCCTGCTTCTCCCCAGTCGTGTCTTACAAAAGTGTAGACAGCTGTATCAGGAACTTCACTCATTACTATAACAAAATGTCTGACAGACACAGGTTCATTTATTTGGGGTCACTGTTTCAAAGTTTCCCATCATGGCATACGAAAAACAAAGAATACTATACCAGAAGCAGAATGGATAGAACCTTCAAAAACTCCCTCTTGGGAGCCTATTTCTGTCTTAAAACCTCACTGCCAAAGGCCTTGTGACCCAAGCTGAGAAACAAGCACTCAGAGCACAGGACTCTGGGAGACGTTGGACATCCAAGGAAAACTTTCCCTTTGTGACCCCAAAAGGCTCATGGTCATGCTGTAAGGAAGACGCAGTCAGCCCCCTACAAAGCCACTGTAGCTTAACAGTCTCAAAAATATTCAGGAGTCCAAAGAACCAAGTCGCTTCTCAGACTCAAGGAAATAGATGTGACTCTCCATAAATTCAAAAAAGCAAGTTGCATGCTTCTAATGGATGAAGGCACAGATTAAACATTCCCCTTTGAATGAGGAAAGATGGGAAGGAAAGGCTGGGCCAAAGCAAGACTGAAACCCAGCAGGACACACTAAACCACCAACCAAAGAAAATACATGGTGGGACTCATGGCTCTA
>NC_034604.1:74106035-74116090 GCF_900095145.1 Mus pahari | reverse complement strand
TCCTCTATCAGATTTAGGATTGGTAAAAATCCTTTCCCAATCTGTTGGTGGCCTTTTTGTCTTGTTGACAGTGTCTTTTGCCTTACAAAAGCTTTGCAGAAAAACTTTCATTCTTAATGGAAGCTTTAGTTTCTTCTAAAGTTTTATGACTACAGTCTTTACTGTCTGACCTTCTGTCAGACCTGAACACCCACCAGATGCTAAGTTCTGCTTCGAGCAGTCGAGTTCTCTTATCTACACTGCCAAGCTCTTTCTGAGTCCAAAAGCCGACTAATCACCGGTCATGCACATCCATCCAGCCGCAAACCCACTTCTTGGCATAAGCTCTCTTGATCCCTTATATTTTTGTTGATACAACAAAATATCTGGCAGAAACATAAGAGAAAAAGTTCATTTTGACACACAGTCAGAGTCAGATCTGAGTATTTCAGTCCATCCCAGGGCAGGAAGCAGAGTCAAGCTACAGATGATGGCAGCTTGTGACAGAAGCTTTGCCATCGTGGTGGATCAAGAAGCAGAGAGCTTCAGGCCAGAAGGAAGGGCACAAAGAGGAACCATGTCTGTTAGTCAAGTCCTACCTCAAAAAATCCCACTTTTAAAATAGCGATCCCCACCACAGTTGGGGGATAATCTATAGTGATATTATCTCAGAGCCACCAGTGATATAAACAGTAACACAGTGACTTCCTAATATTTAAAGCTTAGTCCATGTTTGCGTAGATGTAGCCTTGTTGGAGTGGGTGTAGCCCTGGTGGAGTGGGTGTGGCCTTGTTGGAGGAAGTGTGCTGCTGTGGGCATAGGCAATGAGACCCTCCTCCTAAACAAGTGGGAGCCAATCTTCTCTTATAGACCTTCAGATGAAGATGTAGAACTCTGAGCTCCTCCTGTACCATGCCTGCCTGAGTGCTGCCAATGCTCCTACCTTGATGATAATGGACTGAACCACTGAACCTGTAAGCCAAACACAATTAAATGTTGCCCTGGTCATGGTATCTGTTCATAGCAGTAAAACTCTAAGTCAGGCATTTCAGCTAGGGCAATCTCCCAGCGACGCTCACTAGACTAATGATAGCACCACATCCCACCACGTGACCAGCTCTATCTCTTCTGCCTCTGCCCTCATCCTTCCATTCTCTGTGTCCTCGGGCTGAACCTCTTGCATCTGTCTGAATCTTCTCCCAGCATCCCTCGCTCTGCCCAGATGTTCTGCCCCCTACTTCCTTCCTACCTATTGGCTGTCAGCTCCTTATTACAGCCAATCAGATACAGTTCTAGATTGCCTCAGGCGGGTGAGGAAGAATGAATATTTACAAAATATGAGGCTGGTGATGGGCCATAGAAATAATAATAATAATAATAATAATAACAACAACAACAACAACAATGCTGCCAGCATCCCGCTCTCTGCCAGTACAGAGCTAACAACTGAGTGTGCAGAGACATACCTACACACAACATACCCAATAGTAATCATTCAAGCATGAGCCTAGGGATGACATTTCAGGGAGACCCATGACAGCCACGTTCACCATCAGGAGTTGTAAGAGGTCACAATACTGACACGAAGTCCATCAGCATGGTCTCCTCAATCATGCCTCTGCCTCCACAGCTGTGCCCAGCCCTCAACCCCGTTCTCACTAACCTGCTCTTCAGCTTCACAGCTAAGCTATGTTGAGGGTGCGTTTTGAATGTTCTTATGTAATGCGTACATGATTTCTTTGTAACACACATTTGTTGGGACATCTGGCTCACCATGATCATTGATAGTTCTAACTTCTCCATGTTGTTTCACTTCAATATAGAAGTTACTACCTTTTAATTCTATCGATTCATGGGCCCTCAATGACATGACCAGGCCATTCAGGGATGTGTGTGAGCCTGCTTGTGCCTCAAAAAAAATCTCATTTCTTTACCCTCAAGTTGGGATGTTGAGACTGAGGTGACTCCGGGATGGTACTGAGTCTGCCGAGGAGCCGTCCTCCTCTCATCTGCATAGGCTGAACTTTATGGGATTTTCCCAGGGGTGGGGGATGTTCGGTTTGGATTTCAGTGATGAGAATGGAACCCATAATCCCTTGCTTGTTGGGTGAATGTTCTACCTCTGAGAGAAACTCCAGCCCCTTGCTCTTTATGTTATATGTGTGATGCACAGGGCTAGTTTTACATAGTGGGAAAAGCAGAGAGAAGCTTACTAAAAGCAGAGTCTCCTTACCTAGGAGCCTTTGGGGCTTCGGAGAGCAGAGACGCAGCCATCCAAGTGTATTTCTAGCATCAGAACACTTCACAGTCTTGCTCTGTGGATATTCATACTGCAAGTTCTTATCCCCTCGCTAAAACTGCCCTAGGCCACCAACCCTGGTTCATCTTCATTTTTGAGTTACTATCTTTATCCCTTCTACCAAGAGAAGATTAAAGTGGTATTTTAATTACTCATCTCATGGCTAAGACAACATCATGAAAGTAGCACAAGGAAAGGTTTGTTTGGACTCACAACATGAGAGGAAAGTCTATCATGGCAAGGAAGGCATCGAGGTAGGACCTGTGAAGTCACTGGTCTCCCTGTATCCAGGAAACACGGGGAAATGAATGCTGGTACTCAAATTACTTTCTTCTTATTTGATTTAAGACCCCAGTCCATTGATGCTGTCACATCCTGGGTAGGTCTTCCCTCCTTGGTTAAACATCTCTGGAAACAACCTCAGGAGCACCCCCAAAGGTGTGCCTCCTAAATGATTATAAATCCAATCAAATCTACTGGACAGGGAATGTTAACCAGGACTGATAGTGACAGACTGTCTTTCAAGAAGCAGGAAGACACTCTTCCTTGCCTTCTAATATGGAAAGCTTTTCAATTTCCCCAGAACGTGAGCCACCATGTTCTAGCCCCATGGTCATTATTTTTAAGCTCAAAAATAATTTATTTACCCTGTCTTTTAACCTTCTGAGACAAAAATCCTATAAATCCATCATGATGCCTTGAGTAAGTACTTCTCTGCATGGGGCTCCATCCTCTGTGACATTGATCAAGGCAGAGAGAATTGTCCCCAAACCCAAAGGCACTTACTTGCAGGGTAGAGCGGCTGATGTGAGTCTACCCTGCCACTCTGTGCTGTGCCTGAGGCTTCTGGCCTCAGATCCAACTGTCATCTACCAGATCAGGAGATTCATGTCATTGCCACTTCTACATGGTCCCCCCCCCACACGTTTCCCATGACACTCAGTCCAGGCCCTGAGCAGCCAGCCTATGCGTCCAGCAAAAGAAATGCAAAGCTCCCAGCCTCCTGGCACACTAGTGATAAGTGATGAGGGACCAGGGCTACAGATGTGAGAGCATCTAAGCTGGGAGGAGCCAGAGCTGGGAGGTGGATGTGAAAGAGGATTGCTGATGGGCACAGGGTCTCTCCAGACCTCTCGGCCAGTAGGCAGACATCCTTCTCAGTTCAGCTTTCTACAACAAGTCCATGGCCCCGAGTCAGTCACAGACACTGTCACAGCTCTGTCCTCCCCCATTGCCCAAGTTCATGCACAGAATTTGTCTCCAGCTGAGGCACTGGAGGGCTTGCTGAGCTCCCCACCCCTATAAGCATGACTCAGCTTTCCTCCCGTAGCATGACTCAGCGACAATGCAGCATACTCAGTGTGACCTCTTCCATGGCAAGTGAGTGGCATTGGGCCCTACCCAGATCCACTATGAGAAGCAAGGCCTGGGCCCTGGACTTCACATTGTCACCCTCGCGACTGCATGAATCCAGAGCTCAGTGAGGAAAGCACTTGTGCCTTTAGACACTCACGATGGTTCATTCTGAAAAGTCCCAAGTTGGAGGAGGGTGTGACCTCCACGCAAGCCTCTAGGTGATACCTTCCCTCCATTTGGACCTTGCTGTCCAAGCAATAGATGGATTCTTTCAGAAGTCCCCTTCACCCCCTCACAGGATGACCCGGACTGCTCACCATTTACCTGTGTGAGTGTCTATGGGGTTGAGGGGAGAGGGGAGAAACTAGTCAGGAAACATCTGTTCCAAATGGCGTCCCAAGAAGGGTTTGGAGTACCAGTGACGTGGATATCTTTGCAGTTAGAGAAGGGAAAACATCCCAAGATCCCTTGCTCTGCTTTCTATGAAGACAGAGACATGCGGGCTTTATTTCCCAGCTCCCAGCCCCGGGTGCCTTTGTGATGAAGCCGTGACGGTTTTGGCTGCCCTTTCTCGACTTCTGTTGTTTTCTGGGGCTCAGTGGGATGAGTAGTCTGGGCTGTGGCAAGACATGCCAACAAATTGCATCACTTCTGCCTCGGTGACCAAGGACAATGACATGCCATATGCCAGCGGCAGGAAATGAATGGGGCTCATTTACACTGGCACCGGGTGATGTGGCCATCAGCTTTCTGAGACTGTCTGCAGAAAATTGGAAGGTGGCAGAGAGGCAGAACCCCTGGGCTTCCAACTACAGGACAGAGAGGGCATGGATGGAGGCACCAGGTCCCACAGGGTGGGGTGTCCTTCATGGAGGAATGTTAGTCTTTCCCATCTCAGAGGAGGCCCTGAATCAGGTCAGCATCTGCTCCCTGCACTGAAGGGAATGAAAGGGACTGGGTGTAGCAATGCCTTCCAGCTGCTGGACGAAACAAAAACTCAGTGGGTGCCATGCTCGGAACATTCAAAGCATTTGCTTGTGCGAGCAGCCTGCCACAAAAGCTTGCCCCGTCGGTGACCCCATGCCTGGACCCCACCCCATGACTGTGTAGCTCACACCATCCAACTTCTCTGGCATCTCCTTGTTTATCTCCACACATGGACTCGGGGACTCAGGTAATGATTAAAGAGCCAGTGCTCTGGAGACCTGAGTGGCTAATGAGGAGATCGGGGGTCACCCTCAGATGGCAGCCAGCCAAGAGCTCACCCATCACCGCCGTCCCTGCCACTTGTTTCAGGGCAGGGAAGAGACAGAGAGCAATCAAATGTCCCTCTCTTCTTAATCACCACAATTAACCATTGTCAGAAGCAGGTGAGCATAGGGTGACGTCCTGGCAAAGTGACAAAAAAAAAAAAAAAAAAAATTAATGTGTTTGGCATTTATGGTGACTTCTTAGAATGGCCCTGGAAGATGAAAAATACCACCCTTTCCACCCCTGGGAGGCATAACCTCAAATCTACAAAGAGCTAATATGAGGTGAGAAGGCCCAGCTCTCAGGACGCTACAGCAGAAGGCGGCAGCGGTGCACTGGGCATAGCCAAAGGTCCGGGTCTGAGGCCACCGTAGGTTGTCCCCTGAAGCTAGAGAACACCTACACCAATACCAAGAAATAATTAACAAGGAAAGGTCTCTCATGCTTCCGGCCCACAGGACATTAGAAGCAGCTAACAGTAGTGCCTACACTGTCTGTCCTCTCATTAGAAGCAGCTAACAGTAGTGCCTATACTGTCTGTCCTCTCAATCCAGCCTTGGGGCTAGAAAGCTCTTCCTCCAGACAGGGCCTCTTCCTTATAAAGAAGTATAATTGGAAGAGCAATGCCCACTGACCTAAGTTTCTAAATATAACCTTGAGGTTTGCCTCAAGAAAGATAGTACACCACTCGCCGTTGGGTTGAAGAGCATACTGCTTCCCGTGTCCTTCAGAGGAACCCAGGCATTGACTCCTCTGTGGCTGTCAGAAAGGCACATGGCATCCAGCTGGCTCCAGCTCCTGTGCTGGGCCATGATGTTTCCACATTGCATGTTTTCCCAGAGAGGACTCACTTTGCTCCTCACAGGAACCCTGTCTGCCTCTAACTCCCAGAAGCCTGCTTCCAGGGTGCCGGGAACAGGGGCATTCCATACAGTATGACTTCACGATGAAAAGCGGAGTCCACAGCTACAATTTCTGTGCTTAACCGCGTCCCTAAGTCCTGACCTAGAACTATGAGGCACACACACACACACACACACACACACACACACACACCACTTTCATGGGCCACACACATACAGGCCTGACACATACACACAACACTTTCATGGGGCATACATATATAGGCCTCACACACACACACACACACACACACACACACACACACACACACCATTTTCATGGGGCCTTGCTCCCCGCAACAGAGAGGTATAGAGACAGAAATGCCCTTTCCTGATAATATCACCCTTCATGAGATTGTTGGGGTTCCCCCTCCAAGCACACTGTGTGCATTTCTTTTGAGGCATTCTAGTTTCTGAACTTTTCATTTAAATAGTAAAATAATCATTGAGTTCAAAGTTTGTAGTTAAGTCTAATTAATAGGTGCAATGAAGAAAGTAGCAGTTTTCTCTGTATTCACCTTGACCCTAAATCCCATTTTTTATGTCTTACCTATGGTTCAGGCTCGCTCCTCTCAGTAACTCCTCTCTCTTTGTCACACTCTGTCAGGGTGGAGGAGGGCTTTGCATAGCTCATCCATTCCTGCCACCAAGTAGGGCATCATAGTCGGCCCTTAGATGTACTCCCATCCCTGTCTGCTTTCCCATAGGCCTCTGTGATTCTGGCTGGTTCTCTTCTCTCCCATAGATTGATGCTATCACTAGGAGGCAGTGGAAGGAATTGTTTTGAGACTTTTAGTCAATGAACTAAAAGGTTTACTTGCCCTCTATGTGTAAAAACCTATCTCAGGGCTCATCCAAGACAACTTTCAAACTAATGATGACTAGCTGTGAGAATTAAAGGCTTACCCCAAAAGAAAAGCAAAGCTGAAATTTCATTGTCCTGAATAGTTATTTTAGCTTCCTCATGTCAAATTGAACAACAAAAGGCTTCATCGGGGAGAGGGCAAGACTCAGACACGTGGATATCTCACGGCCTTGTCTTCTGGTGCAGAAGTTTGTGCTTTCCCTCTTGGGATCATGTGTATACATGAGGACTATCTCTGTCACTTTGAATGCCTTAAGCAGGTTGTTCAATGTTTGAAAGTTTCAATCTCTTCCACTGCAGGCTGGAGACAAGAATATCTGTATTATGGGGCTGTGATTTAGAGTCCATGAAGTGATCCACACAGACTTGTGGTTGAAACCAACAGCCTCACTGTCACTATAGTGACCATCTACCTGAGGACAGGAGTGTATGTGAGCTCTCCAATGTCTGCACCTACCACAAAATCCAGAGTCAGGACCACTTAGCTTGATGTATGTGATTGGTGGATTCTTAGACATCTTATAGATAGGATAAATGTGTATGCTCAGTATAAATTAAAAAAAAAATCTTTTGAATAAGTAGGATTTTACTGTTGGGAAGTTATTGTGGATTTTTCAATGAATTTGATCTCACAGATTTCCACATTTTGGTTTTAGTCATGAACAAGTGTTACCCTCTGCTTAGCAAACAGCCTTGGTGGGCTCTCTGGGTGTCCCCATATGCCTTATAGCACAGACGGCAATATTAACAATGGTCTGGTTTCATATAGCAAATCCAGTGCTGAAAGGGAGCCACAGTGGTGACCAGGAGAGGATAGTCACTCTGAAGCACCAAGTCTTCTTGGAGTAGTCCCTCACTGGGAACCTGGAATAGTGTCTCACAGTGGGGGGGGGGACAAGGAAATAGGAGTAGATTGGAGGATCAGGGTTTCTCAGTAAGATGGAACAATGCACTCTCAGATGTGAGTGGAGTTAGGGTGCTGCAATGGCGAGGTACCGTGCTTGCTCATGTGCAGTTATTCTTCTGTGGAAATCAAGGCACGGGGGTTAAAAAGTACATGGTGCTACAAATGTTTCAGAATACTGACTTGGTAGCCACAGGCGAGGAAGTACAAAGACCTGGGTGCTTATTGTAAATACAGTGTTTGTCGACTCAAAATGACAGTGACATAAAGAGGAAATGAAAATAGACACCAGCATGACCCATCAACACTTATGCATCTGTTAGAAGTGGACAGAGAGAGGGAAGGTAAGCAAAGCTCTCAGACATGGCTCGTTCTCGCTTTCATCTACAGGGAATCCAAGTGCTGCTCATCTGAGTAAAAAACTTAAAAAGATAAGGTAGTGTTGATGTGTGTGAGCCTGTGCCCTTTGCTGTGCTGCCTATCCATATGCAAGTATTATACATCCATAAGTGTTTGTCTGTGAATGAACGTATATCTGTTAAGGAAGGAGAGTTTCAGTTTTGTGATAGAGATGTCTAGCTAACTAAGATCATATAAATAGCATTTTAATTTTTTAAAACCAGGAGCTGTTGCACTAATAATATCAGATGAAACAAGATAAACACTTTTTAAAGGAGGGCTATTACATAATGATAAGGAAGGTGATTCCACTGGGAAGGAGCAAAATTTCTGGCATGTGCACACTCCCAATGCCAAATGAAAATGAGAATACATGGGTCATAGTATGTGAGATGCACCAAACTTATGATGAAAGGGAAATTCATAGACATACATATTTATACTGCAAGACTTATTACTTGGATCAACACTTAGGTTCCAACTTCAAGATCTAAAAACACAAAGTCAAAACAAACTGAATCAAGCAGAAGGAAGAGAAGTGATAAAGTAACTAAATAACATTTAAAAGAGGAAAGGCCTAGAGAAAACCAATGAAACACAAAAGCTTATTATTTAAGAAAATTACTCTTTATAACCTCTAGAAATACAATAAAAGTTCAAAAAGAGATGTGAAACACCAGTGTAAGACTCAAGCAGGGGTATCACTAAAGAGCTCAGATACAAGACTATCATTGTCAAATCACAGTAGCTGTGTACCCATAAAGCCAGCCTCGTAGAAGCAGGCTGGTAGAGTTAGGGCTCACGTGCACCAAAATGCCACTGAAGTGAGAGACAGTCTGAAATTTCATAACCATTAGAGTAACTGAATTTGTAAGTTAGACATTGATAGTTTCCTATTAGTGGTTTTCTACCACGTACACGGATGCAAAGAGGCTGGATGGTTCGTGCAGCTAGGAATGCAGAATCAAACAGCACTCAGGAACAGTTTATGAGTTTTTAAAGTCTCTAAACATGGGCATCTTCCTGCAAACAGAAAATCACTGTGGATATAGGATGGATGTTCTTGGTTGTCAACTTAATTACCTAGAATGAACCTAACCCAAGATGCTTGGTATTCCTGTGAGGAATGTTTCTAGATTGGATCATTCAAGGTGGAAAGCCTCACCTTAAACTGGACCACACTTTCTGGTTGTAGTTATGGACAGGGAGGAAGGAAGCTGTTGCCCTTTGCCTGCTTGCCTTCACTCTTGTTGGCAACTTCAGTTCATTCCTCCACTGGCATTATAGCCTACTTCTTCGGGATTTTGGTGTATGCCAAAGACCCTTTGAGACATCCAGCTTCATGAACAGGACAACTCTTGGATTCTTGGATTTTCTGTTGTGAGGCAGTCATTGTTAGAATAGCCAGTCAACTGACTATGAGCCATTCTCATGGATCTACATACATGTTTTTCTTATAACATAAAGCATTTAACTAGGAGCTTGCTTACAGATTTGGAGTATTATTCCTTGATCATCATGTTGGGAAGCACATGGGTGTGGCACATGGGTGTGGCACTGAAGCAACAATTAAGGTTACACCTGATCTTCAGGCAACAGAAAGCAGTCAGAGGCTAAGCATGGCATGGTCTTTTGAAACCTCAAACCCTTCTCTCAGTGACACATCTTCTTCAACAGGGCCACACCTTCTAATACTCCCCAATAGTCCACTAACTTGAGACTAAACCTTCAAACATATAAGCCTACAGGACGGTTCTCATTCAACCACTGGAAGGAATTTGGCCTTTCTGTTAGTTGCCTTCCTCGCCACTGTGAGAAAGAACATGTCAGAAATAATTTAAAGGAGACTAGTATATCTAGGCTCATGGTTTCAGCGGGATTATAGTTTGCTGTGGAGGGAAGGCAGAGTGATGAGAGGGGCTCCAACTGTGGTGGCAGGACCATGTAGCTGTCATTTCTCATAGCAGTGTGTGTGTGTGTGTGTGTGTGTGTGTGTGTGTGTGCGCGCGCGCATGCTTATTCAGCTCCATATTGCAATGGCAATCAGAGATTTGTGATGAGCTCTGTATTAGTCAGGGTTCTCTAGAGTCACAGAATTTA
>NC_034604.1:74075208-74105800 GCF_900095145.1 Mus pahari | reverse complement strand
TGTCTTAATCTTCTGGATTCAATCACCACTGTGTCTCAAGATCTCCATACCAAGATCCAGATCAGAAACTTCTATCTCCCAGTCTCCAGATTAGGTTCACTGGTGAGCCTTCCAATTCTGGATTATAGTTCATTTCAAATATAGTCAAGTTGACAACCAGGAATAGCCACTACAAGCTCTAAAGCAATATTTTCAGCATGTTTCCCAGGCTCCTGTCTTGCAGTATGACAACCACTGACCATGATGAATCTTTGTCAGAAATCAAAGAATAGGGACAGAAGTGACTGCCTTCCTCCAGTCAAGTCCCACAACCTTCCAAATCAGGACCACTAGCTGGGACCAGTGCCCAGCTGCATGAGGACATTTCAGAGTGTAAGCATAGGCACATAGAGCAATGTGATGCCTTCACACACACACAAAAATGAACATAGAGTTAATAGCAGATCTTTATACAATAATTTAAAACTGGGAACAATGAGAGTGCCTATATGTGGTTCAGCCACGCCATGCTCTGTAGATGTAGTTGACTGCTCAGAGCTATCTCAATGGAATTGTTTCATGTAGTAAAAGTCAAACTCAAAGCTATCGCATTTTTGTGTCATTCTTGAAATGGAAAATTTATAAAGATGCATAATGGTCAGTGATTGTCATACTGCAAAACAGGAGCCTGAGAAACATATGCTGATATCATTGCTTCAGAGCTCATCACAAATCTATGTTTGTCATTGCAATGTGGAACTGAATAGACATGCACACACACACACACATACACACTTACACACAGGTACACACACATGCATATTCACACTCACAAACACACACACTCACACACAGGCACACACTCATTCACACACATACACACACTCATACTCACAAACACACATACAGAAAGAGAAACAGAAAACGTCACAATCTAAACAAGGTCAGGAGTTACACTCATGGTCAGCTCCTGGTCTTGGGCATTGTTCTTCAGTTGTAGAAAGGGACCCACAAAGAAGCTGAGGGAAGGGCATGCTGTTCTCTGCTGTTTCCCCCAACTGAGCGATGACTCCACAATGTAAGATGACAAAATAGCTCTTCTTTTGTGGGTGGCAAATTAAAACACGAACATTAAACTATAATTGTTAAAACAGCTATGTGTTATAGTCTTTTATTATAAAATTACATTTGGTGGATGCATCATAAAGATGTTAACAAAATGAAACCTAAAAACTCTTGAGTATTTCTATAAAGCACAGAGTGGAGTTGTTGACTAGATTTAAAATCACAGTGGGAAAAAAAAGACAAAAAAGGAAATGTCACAATCAAAGTTGAGAAAGGCAAAAACACATGATTAAGTCTTGATTTCTATACAATAGAACCAGATTGTACAGCATTTTCTAATGTATGGTATGAACTGTTTAATATTTAACACAGCTAAATTTGTATTAAATTTCTGGCTTTATTTAAAATGCAAGCTTATTGTCCTCAGGGGACAGCTTCCTACAGAAAAGGTAGACCGGAGGAAGGAAAAAAGAGAGAAGGGATCAGAGAGAAGTCAAAGCAGCCCTTCAGGCTGGACTGCAAAGCCGGAGCAAGCTTCAAACCAAAAGTAGGGTAGACTGTATTTTAAAGCATGTTCCTGACATTTGGAACAATGTCTCTTTTGCCATCGATTGTTCTCTTGTCAGAGTGCTAATCGTCATATGGTGCCAAGAGGATGGCATCATGTGGGGTTCTCGTGTCAATATTTCAACATATATGGAAGGGTCATGAGGGTGTCGCCAGCTTCAGAACCTGGACAGCTCCTCCGAGCAGGACCTCCTCCGCAAGAACCCCATCTGGGACCTCTACTGAGACACAAATGTTCTGAGAGCTCAAAAGGCTCAGGGGTTGCCAGCAGAACTGATGTTACAGGCTCGGGTGTTTCTGAAAGCACATCCTGGGTACAATTCATGATGTTCATTGGCAGCTCAGTCACTACCTTACAGGAACTGGAAGTCAGCGATGGAGAGAGCCATTTCTCATAGAACAAAGAAGACATGACTGCCTGGAGGATGAGACGTGGACATTTAAAATTGTAATAAACTAACACAGATATAGATGGATAGAAAGAAAGAAAGAAAGATAGATAGATAGATAGATAGATAGATAGATAGATAGATAGAGAGGTGGAGGTGGAGGTGGAGGTGGAGGTGGAGGTGGAGGTGGAGGTGGAGGTGGAGGTGGAGGTGGAGGTGGAGGTGGAGGTGGAGGTGGAGGCAGAGGTAGAGTTTGCACCATCCTTAGGTAATAAGAGCCTGGATTGCAGAGATGGTTGTATCTTTCTACTCTCTTCATCTGTCAAGCCTCCATGCTTTATAGAATATTTTTGCACTGTCCCACTAAAAAGAAAGCAGTGTTTTAATGATGAAATTTATTTGGGGATTGGGGTTGCTTAAAAAACAACTGAGTAGAAAGACTCTTCCTACCCTGGCCCTACCCCCGGTGCACACCATCTGGTTTCTCATAAGTGTGTGATGTACGTTAGCAGTCTGACTGACAGCTGATACTGTGATAGACACCAGGACTCACTCTATGTTCCCCCTACACAGGATACAGAAATGTGAGAGGTGCTCCCAGGAGCTGTGTCTCGTGAAGGATGTCAGGTCTATGTTCATGGGTGTGGCTCAGGTTTTCAACAGGGCAGACTCATCATCCAACCGCAGATGAGAAGCTGAGGCGATAAGGTGGGTCCGCAGAGCAATGGAGCTTAGCTGCCGACAGGGTACAGCAAGACTGGCTATGAAGGCTCTAGGAGGTCACTAGCACAGAGAAACGCTTGTCCATTAATGATTGACAACTGAGTCAAACCAGTTCCTGGAAATAGAGGCGAGCTAGGCTGGGCATCTCACCCAGCAGTCACCAGGAAGAGAATGAGGTCACCTAGGTTGAAATTTGTCACCCATGGAAGTATTCCAGTCCCAAGGGTATGTAGTACCTACCTCTGCTGTTCTTACCTGTGGATCGTGACCCCTTTAGAGGGTCGAATGACCCTTTCACAGGGGTTACCCAAGACCATCTGAGAACAAATATGTTTACATCCATCGTGATTCTTAACAGTAGCAAAATTATAGCTATAAATAATATATATATATACATATATACATATACATATACACATATACTATACACGTATACACACACACACACACACACACACACACACACACACATATATATATATGGTTGGGGGTCACCACAACATGAGGAACCGTTTTTACAGGATCGTATCATTAGGAAGGTTGAGAACCTCTACTTTAAGCAATAAAACCTCTCTCTCAGTCAACAGCTAGACAATAACTGTGCCTATTTAAGAACTGCAGAAACTCCTTCAAGGATGGAGACTGGGCATCTGCACTGGACTCCTTGGTACCATAGATACTCATAGACCTCAAGCTAAGGGGAGAAAAATGGGAGAAACTTTGGTCGAGAGGTCAGAAATCCTCTGAAGACAAAAGCTTTCTTTCACATTGGTGTGGATTTGGTTATTTTGAAGAAAACCTAATTTAACGTGTCGTCAAAATCCATATGAAAGAAACAGAAAAAGGAGGAACGTAAGACGCTAAGATTTCTTGAAAGTGAGATTTAAAAAAAAAAAAAATCCAAACAAAAGGCAAAGGAAGCCAACTTGGTAGCGGCTGTCTAGGGAAACCCCCGCGGGGGTGCAGACAATGCAGGAGGCGGGAGCCGCACCTGCAGGGTCCTGGTAAGCTTAGGGTTCACCAATTTACTCCTGCACGCGAGGCCTTCACACGGCAGGAAATTCCATGTTGCAGAGAAGAGTGGGATGAAGACCTGGTAATTGTTAGTTCTGTTGTAAGCACACCAAGCATTTGGGAGGAACGGCTCTCCACGGTTGCGTATGACCTTTTGCGGAACTCAGGGATCTCAGGGTGACAGGCTCACACGCCCACGCTCCCTGTATTGTCACAGTCTTGGCAAGGCTGGGAGGCGGGCCTGTGTTTCATGTCATCAGATGCTTGTAATTATGACAAATGATGAAATGTGTTATTTTCAGCAAAGCCACGGCAGGCAGAAGGGACACGAAGAGCTGGGATGCAGGAGGCTGCAGTGGCTTTGGAAGCCGTTCCCTCTGCTCATATTCAGGGATGCTGAGGCTGGGAGCCCGTGGCTCTGTGCCTATATTCTTTCAGTGCCAACCTCCTCTGCTTACCAAAGATGCCTGCTGCCAAACCGCTGTGTGCTGTGCTGGGATTCTACGAGCACAGAGTGCTTCCCACTAAGGTGAGGTGTCCCTGATCAAGCCACTAAAGGGCCTCGACTCTGGACTCTGGACTATATGCTGTCAGCCCCCCGTTGAGCTGAGCTGTGAGTTTGGCCAATCAGAGGGCAGAGTTTCACTTCTGACAGTCTTAGGCAGTGTCTGAGCTATGTGCTCCCCACTCTCCTGTGTTCCCTTCTCTGCGAACTTTATCGGGGCAGGGGGAAAGATCCCCTTCCTCAACTCAGATGCCGTGCACATCACACCCGTAAAGGAACACGTTTGAAGGAGGATGGACTGCTCTGGCCTGGTAAGCAGCAGTAGTGTACCCCCATCTTGTCTTTACCTGGCAGCTTTCCCAACACTGGAATATGCTCCTTGAGACCCGTCTCCCCCAAGTGGGACATATCTCTGTAAAGATGGGGTAGGGATTACAGCTTTGGTGCAGGAGGAGCCTCAGTGGTAACATCTTTGCACTCCTAGCAGGAGGGAGGGCTCCATTCCCTGACCAGCACAACTATGACTGTTCTGCTTCTTGTACTGCCCATCACCCTCAAGACACACTGGAACCAAAAACAAAAAACAAAAAACCTAGGGTGAAATTAATGTAGAGCTGTTTTCTTTGTCAGCAGTGTTTCAGAGCTGGTATTTACTTACCTCAGACCTACATCATGCAGTTTAAAGCTCAAGGACACCGAGGGCTCTTGTGAGCCTACTGTGTGGTCAGCCACAGAATTCATGCTCACCTTATCTCTGTCTCCCAATGCTTATCTTCACACCCTTAGGCACATCATCCCCGACATGCCTTTTCTGTCTCTCACCATGGGGCAGAAACATCTCTGTGAGAACGGAGAGAGGTGGGGGACAAGGCTACCCGCTGTGGAAAGTCTACAGACAAACATGGAAGAGAAAGCCCTTTGTCTGCACTGTGAAGAACCCCAGGAGAGGTCGGAGGACTTATGTACTGCCTTTTCCTTTCCACCATTCTGCCCCCTTCTTGGTTGCAAGAAGAATGCAGTTGGGAAACTGAGGAAACAGGTCACCCCACGCTTGGTGTAGTCCGAGATCTGGCCCTAAGTTGAAGCCTTTCTGTTGATGGAGCACTGGCCCTGTGCAAGATACCCCAAGATGGCAATTGGCCTCAGTAAGCTGGACAGCCCCACCCTGGTGTCCTGACGCAGGCACGTGCCAGGTGAGTTGTTTCAAGTGTTCTTTTACCCTCTCTTATTCTGCCCTTCTCCTTAGGCCCTCCAAAGGGCATCAACTGACACCTAGGGATCTCAAGAGTCCCATAGCAGATGCCCTTTAACCTAAGCTGGGTTTAATACAGAAGTCCAGGGACTAGCAACAAAGCCGAGCCCAGCTGGCATGTGGGAAAGTCCCAGGTCTCCATCCTCCGCCTTCCCAGAAGATGCTTACACAGTGGCCTCTTGGTCCTGAAATGACCAGGAACAGGAAGCCCCTGCCTGTGAAATTTCCAAGAAAGACACAGGCCCTGTGGTTCCTTTAAAGGCACTGGCAGCCTTAGAGTCTGGCCATCCCACTTGCTGTCCTCATAACTAAGCCCAGTTTCCCAGCCTGTCAACTCCTGAAGGCTTCAGTGTGTCCTTACTGTGTGGGCCGGCTTTTCTGTCACTGTAACAAGAATTTGACCAGAGCAGCTTAAAGGAAACAAGTCCATAGTTTCCTGATTCCACCGTTGTTTTTGTTTTAATGCAAGGCAGCAGCGTTTCATACTTCCTAGTGGCAAGGAACGGAGAGGAAAGGGGAGGCAGAGGGAGGAGCATGACTAGATGCCCTTTAAAGGTGCGCCCTTAGGGACTTCCACCTTCTAGCTAGACTCCACCCCTAAAGTTGCAAGCACCTCCCCAAACCACATGACTAGCTGGGAACCAATCGCGCGACACATGAGCCTGTGGGGGACATTTTACTTTTAAACTGGAACAAGTCTCCAGGGAGAGTAGAAAATATAATGTCTACTAAAATCTAATGCCTAAAATCTAAAATCTACTAAGAATCGCTCCTGGGATTAGAGAAGCCTGGCTTACAGGAAGGATATTCTGCACCACGCTGTCATTCAAGATGAAGGAGAGCCCCTTTAGGGAGGGAAACCGCTGATCCCCTCCTGGGAGGGAGTGTACTGAAAGGAGAAGATCAAGCTTAGACATGTTGTCTTCATCATGACCTAGGCCAAGTCTCCTGTACCTTTCACTCGTTTCCCCTGTGTGTCTCTTAACGTGGCATGTGACCTCTCTGGACCTACATCTGCGCATCTAAACACCAGGATGACGGAGCCTGCTCTGTGGAACAAGGCCATGGCCTAAGCTTTCCAGCTAGTTTCAGTGATAAGAAATGGAACCATGGGTGTCTGGGAATCTTCCTAGAGTCGCAGAACAGGCCAGGGGAGTCTCCTCAAAACTCCAGCCACTGGCTCTTTACAAAAGTGTGCCACTCTAACTTCTTCTCTCTCTCAGGGCTAACAAGGGAGAGCACCCCTTCCCTTATAAGTGGGCATTGTCCTGCCACCCATAAAACATGAAATAACCATCCTAAGTCCCTAGAGCACGTGTGTGTGTGTGTGTGTGTGTGTGTGTGTGTGTGTTTAGTTGTTGCTGATGTTGTTGTTGTTTGAGCCAAGGACTCTCTTTGAAGCCCTGTCTGACTGTCTTAGAATTCACTATGTAGACCAGGCCTGCCTCTGCCTCCTGAGTGCTGAGATTAAAGGTTTACTCTGCCGCATGCAGCCTCCCCAGGGTACATTTAACCTTCAGGAAAAAGTGTCACCACTCATACCCTGAAACACTCCATCCACATCCTCACCAAATGTCAGAGCCTGGCAACAGACCATGCCTTTAATTCCCTAGCTGCGGTGGGAAATGCACATGTGTAACATCATGGACACACACCCTGTGCCATACTGAGCTCTGGAGGCCACACAGGAATAATAAGGATAGCTCTTCAGCAACAAACTCCAAAAAGACCTCTCAGGTGACAGCACCAGGGAGATCTGGTCAAAGGAACATGGAATGAAAAGGATCTGGTTCCCTGGAGTCCAAAGCACAGGTGTAGAGCCTTACTTCAAAGGAGCAGCAACAGACCAGGGCATGCATCTCGGCTGCCCTTGCCGACGGGTGCCTAAGTGAGCACACATCTGTGGGGCTTTATTGTTACCTGAGAGATTATCTACATCTATCCCCCACATAGCTATTTGGATAGAGTTCAGAGAACTCTCAAAAAAAAAATGCTTGCAATGTATCATATTTTATAAAGCCATGCAGTCATATAATTTCTAGTGAAAAAAATTAATCAAAACCTCAGTAGAAACCTATAATTTAAAAACTCAAAATGAACTAAACTTTTATCCAAACTCCACTTGTCAAACAACGGCAGGCAGTGAGCATTCACAACGTAATCTCTCCGGTGGCCTCGCACTCTTCCAACAGAACACACAGAGACATGATGTATTGATCAGGCATACAAGCCAGCCACAGCCACTGGATGGAGAACCATGTGTTGTATCCATGTTCACAGGATGTGGCTCATGAACACCACCCTGAGCCTTGGAGCCATTGAAACAGACTCTGCAAAAGCAAGAGCTAATATCTATAGATATCTATAGGGCTAATTGTTAGAAGCACTGGCTTCAACAAGTGGAGCTCAACGCTTTCCCACTGAAAAGAGGCGGACTCTCAGATGTCTTAAGAACAACCTCAAAATCCAGCTTCTGCCTTGATTGCTCATAGGAAGCAACCATTGTAAACCAGCATACCAGCTCACATACCAACATTCACAGAGGTGCATATGAGCAAACACGTGAGCACGTGTGTACAATTCTGTGTGCGCACATGTACGCAAGTGCTCACGTGAGCACACACACGCACACACACATGCACACACACATGCACACACACATATCCGCAGTAAGCCCATGACTGATGGAGCTCCAAGGTGCCCATCCCTTCCCTGCCAGAGTTTACAGCTGCAGCGAACAGTTTGATGTGACTCTAATTTCTAATTACTCCTCACTGGGAAGGGGGAGGATGTCAATTTTACTTGTCCCGTGGTGAGACACAAAATGATTCTACTTTCGGCTGCCAACCAAATCATCCTATTCTTCAGCGGGGCTAAGAATAATCATCTAAATAAGAAAAATCAACGGGAGCAAAGAACATTGCAGGAAGGGGTTCTCGCTCTTCCAGAGCAGTGTGCCCGGTGTGCCTGGGAGCCTGGAAGGTGCACAACGGTCTTCGGAAACTCTCTGAAGTTATCATGTGAGGCTGTGTGTCACCTTAACTCAGCAGTGCAAGATGCCATGGACTTTCAAACTTTCCCATACCCCTGGCCTCAGCGACAGTCCACGCCCCTCACCTTCTTGCTTGAAGTCCTTCACTGTGATGGTTGTTTTCCCCTTATCTAGTTTACGGTCACGTTAATTTACTTGGTGCCCTGTGCTTGTAACTCCGATACTGGAAGGCAGAGACAGGAACACCCCAAAGGCTTCCTGGCCAGCCGGGATAATTGTATTGGTGAGCTCTAAATCCAGTCTCAAAATGTGGGAAAGTGGCAGGGCAGGACACTTGACTTTAATGTCTGGTTTCTCTGTGTGCACGCACAGGCACGTATACACACATGCATTCAGGTACGAAAATGCCACATAACACCCATGCACACACACATGAGCACACATACATGTATGCACTATACTAGTTATAATCTTCAAGGCAACCAATTTTTAAAAAGCCTTAAAATAAATTACGAGAAAAGACAAAGGCATTAAACTAACACATGCAAATATCTATTTAACCTCAAAGAAAGCAATAAAATAAAAGAACAAAATGACACAAAATATAAAATAGCAATTTGGTCTCAATAGTGTTCAAAGACAGTATAAATCCATTTTCTCCGCTGTCCTTTGGGCCGTTATTGTCACACAAATTATACCTTTGTATATTGCATGCCTATCAACACATATTCCTAATTATTGCTTCCCGCAGTTGTCTTTTAACTCAGGAGAGAAGAAGTGTCGCAAACAGAAACTAAACACACCTCCAGGCAAAGGCTTTCCCACTGTGTGAACTATGAGTCAGGCAGATAAAGACAGCCTTGTAAGTGGGGTCCTTCCAGGGGGCCTGCGGCCGGCCTAGGAAGGCAGGCATGAATGCGGAGGAGTCCTCTTGCTACTCAGGGTTCTGCTTGTTACTTTCACTGGGTCACTACTGGGCTGGGGAGGGCGTGGGGGCAAGGCCAGCTAGTGCTAGAGAGCTCCGGTTACCCCCAGGTCCTTTCCCTCTTGTCTTTAGCAGATTGCTCTTCTGATTGCTGAAAACGTTTCACCAATTCTCAGAGCTCTGAAAAGGACAATCCAACCATTTTTGCTAAGATGCGTTTCTTGTCTTGTGGTGGTGCTATTGTTAAGGCTCTTCTTCCCTCCCTGGTGTCACCCGTGTTCAAAGCTTTTCTGGGACCAATTTCATCTCCCAACACCAGGAGCAAGGGTAGGTCTCAGCCTGGACTGTGATGTCATAGCAGTGGGTTCAAGGTAGCTCATCTTCGTGAGGACTATAGGGTCATAGGTGGGAAGGTTTTGGTGGCATCAGACTCACCCATCTCGCCCAGCAGGATTGCAGGTTTGTCTTGATAAATCTGATTTTTTTGGGGGGGAGGGGGATGCTACTGTTCCATCCTCTCAGATCCCTGCAAGAACATAGTAGAGTTTAGATTTGTTGTGTGCCTTGTTATGAATGGTCACTTATCAATAACCGAATTAAATGCCAGTGGATAAAGTGCTCCATTGAAAACAGATTAGCAAGGTAGGGTTTTGTTTTTTTTTTTTCAAAAAAAAATTAATAAAGAAAGCCAAATTCACCAAGCAAAACCAAAACACAATTTTCACCTATATGCAGTGTGAAAGACGCACACTTTAAACTCCAAAGCACAAATAAGTTGGAAGCAAAGTTTGGGGCAAAGGGCATTGCACAAAAGACAACTAACAAGGATCCCCACAGAGAGAGCCAACTGTCAGCTAGGTGTTTTCAGGACAAAATGTGAGGAGCTCAGTCTATAAAGAGATTTAACAATTATAAATATGTATGCGCCAAAGAATCCATCGAGAAATGCATGGATCAATATGGATACCGACGAGAAAATGGAGAATTCAAACCAACTTTTGATTATGGATGCCATAGCTAGGCAGGCAGCCAAAGAAACAAGACTTGGAAACAGCTACACACTTAACACTAGACAGGGCCTCTGGAAGGTTCTACCCAAAGTTGTCTAGGAGACTCTATCCAAGGACACCTAGCAGGATCCATGCAGGGATACCTGGAAAGCTCCTCTCAGAAATTTCTGGAATGTTCCAAACCAGGGACACCAGGAAGGCTCTACCTTCAAAACCTACTACAGTGTCTTCCCAAGTACAATTTAAGGATATTCTAGAAGAGACCACAAGTAAGGTGATGAAGCAAATCTCAGTCAGCTTCAACAAGCTGAAATCCTGCAAAGTATATCCTCTGAAGGCAAGGAAGAAAACAGAAATTAAAACCATCCTTGAAGGTTCAGACAACAAAAAAATGAAACAACACACTTCTAAATTAAACAAACAAACAGGTCAAAATGTAGATGTTCACAGTGGAAAACAGACACATTCTGAGACACATGAAAGCAAGCACACAATATCCCCAGACGATAGCAGAAGCGCTGGTTAGAAATGCATCAGGCCAAATACAGAAGTGGATGCTCACAGCCATCCATTGGATGGAGCACAGGATCCCCAATGAAGGAGCTAGAAAAAGGACCCAAGGAGCTGAAGGGGTTTGCAGCCCCATAGGAGGAACAACAATATGAACTAACCAGTACCCGCAGAGCTCCCTGGAACCAAGCCACCAACCAAAGAATACACATGGAGGGACTCATGACTCCAGCTGCATATGTAGCAGGGGATGGCCTAGTCGGTCATCAATGGGATGAGAGGCCCTTGGTCCTGTGAAGGCTCTATGTCCCAGTGTAGGGAAATGCCAGGGTCAGGAATTGGGAGTGGGTGGGTTGGTGATCAGAGAGAGGGGGGAGGAGATAGGGGAAGGGGTTCATGGAGGGGAAATCAGGAAAGGGGATAACATCTGAAATGTAAATAAAGAAAATAACTAATAAAAAATAAAGGAGAAATCAGGAGAGCCCTTTATGCTTTTAAATCATTAAGACCAATTCTTGTGACCTAAGTAGTGAAAATAATTTTAAGGAAAATGAAAGTTGAAAAAGTTAATTTACCTAATTTCTCAATCTCCGTGGCTAATTCTAATAAATCACCTAAACTTTCATAAAAAAAGAAAAAAGAAAAGAAAAGTGTCGGCTCTAGGCAAGCCTGTAGGGCAATACTTAATTGGTGATGGATGGTTGATGGCCCAACCCATCGTGGGTGATGCCATCCCTAGGCTGGTGGGCCTGGTTCTATAAAAAAAAAAAAAAAGGCTGTGCAAGCCATGAGGAGCAGGCCAGTAAGCAGCACCCTCCATGACCTCTGCATCAGCTCCTGCCTCCAAGTTTCTACCCTCTTTGATTTCCTTTGATGATGAACACTGGAGTGGAAGCATAAGCCAGATAAACTCTTTTATTTCTAAATTTGAAGGGAAAAGAGAAAGGGGGGAGGAAGAGAGAAAGGAGGGACACCTTCTTACTTTAGTTGGTTTACGGAATTTGAGACTTGACACAAGTGAATTTTTTTTTTTTCACATGAGAATCTCAAAACACACGACGCAATCTGAGTTCGCCAACTGTGTTCATAGTTTCCCCTTAAAGTGTGTTTTGAGCGACGTTTGAGTCTGTGGGCATTTGCACTCACAGGCAGGTACCTGAGGAGGCCAGAAGAGGGTATCATATCCTCTGAAGCTAGAGTCACCGTGGTTGTGAGCACCAAACCTGAATCCTCTGTAAGGACAGCAGGCCGTTCCTAACTAACTACTGAGCCTGCAGATCTGCTTCCCTAATGCTGTGATCCTTCAATGCTGCGAAGAGCCCCCAACCATACAGTTATTTCACTGCTAATCCATAACTGTAATCTTGCTCCTGTTGTTGAATTGTAATATAAATCTGGTATGCAGGATATCTGATATGAGACCCCACCCCCACCCCTAAAGGAGTTACAACCCACAGGTTGAGAACCACTGGACATCTCTCTGGCTCCCCCTTCAAAACTTACCTTTACTGTTGATCTTCCTTGTGTTCGTACATAAGAAAGTTAGAATCTCAGTAAGATTGCAGTAGGTGTCCCATAAGATGGGAGCAAGAGGCGGCAGGAGAAGGAAGAGAGAATTCTCATGCCACAAGGAGAGTCCATCCTGTTTCCAGCTATAGAAATCTGACCAAAGCGCTGAAGAGAGCGAGTCAGAGGCCCAGCATTGAGAGCAGGGGCTTTTAAACAGTTTACGAGGTAATCACCCTGACCACAGAACAGTCTAGAAGGAAAAAAAAGGAAATAAAAGCACAAAGACCTGGGGAGAAAGTATTTCAAATGCACAGAGTGATTTAGTGGCATTCCTTTTTCATTAAACAAACCAGGAGATCACAGACTAAGAATCACTTAAATATGATTTTTAAATTAACTGTGTTTCACCCCATAATAGCACTTAAAGTGGATTTAGGCTCCGTCGGACTTGTCAGATGGGAAATGTGCTTTGCCCTCACTGCCTGTGTGGAGTCTGGTCTGTGAGCACTGAGTCCCACACAGCATTTGCAAACAGGGTTCTGGGGAAACCCGGATGTGTGCCATCTCCCTTCGTCAGAGAGTGTGGTACGTTATGTGATTGGCCTCAACTTGTTAAATTATGATGCCAAAATTAATTTCCTCATCACTGTGCCAGACTTGAACCTCACTAAATTAAGATTGAAAGAATAATATGAACTTTCAGGTGGTGATAAATGTTATTTTGGGGGGAAAAAATGGGTTTTTGTCCTTACCAATAAATCATAGCTAGTGACCAAAAACAAAACATCCTTCAAAGTTTAATAAAAGGTTCAGGCTTATATTTTTCAGCATTACATATATGCATATATATATATATATATATATATATGGTATGTCTGTATACATATGTATGTATGTATGTATATATATATATAAATGTTCATATGTATACACACACATACACACATATTTTGAGGAGCGAAAGAAAGCCATCATAAAGTAAACACTGACTGCCCTCCTACAATCTCAAAAGGACCCTTCACCCCCTCACCTCAGTGAGCTCTAAAGGACCTCGTGAGGACCCCTGCCCTGAGGACAAACATCCACATGGCTCCCAAAGGCAGAGCCAAGGAGCAAGAGATATTTAAAAGCCATCCTGTAAGTGCAAAGATTGCAGTGAAACCAAAGAAAAAGTGTGAAAGCAGCCCTAATTAAGTCACTTCCTAAAAGGCCAGGCCAGGTTCTGAAAACCTTCCCCAAGGAGAGCCGCAAGAGCTGAAAGGAACCAGATGTGCAGTTTCCCGGACAGGGAGGAAATCATGGCGAAGCAGGTTCTGTGTATCTTCCACCTGTCAATAGTGCTGGGAGCACTGAGAGCAATAATCGATAAGTCATATCGCCCAGATCCATAGTGTGGCCAGTCTGCAGGAAAATCAATCGCCCTGTTATAAGTAAGCTGCTTGGAAGATTTTATTGAGGGTTTTTTTTTTCTCTCTCTCTCTAATGTTAAGCATGATGGTCCTATTTGGTGCTCTTTTAATTAAAAGCAGACAGGCTCTGCCAGCCATATCCTGGCTCTGCCAGCACCTGATTGCACAATAAGATGCACAAATATTTGTGTTTGTTTTAGAATCATGCTAATTTGTGTTTTATGTCATCCTGTTTGCCTGGCTTTCACTTGTTAAACAAAGCATGCATTATATCCTAAAGGATATTAAATTAAGGGGCTGGCTACTATTCTTTTTCTGTGTCATAATTTAGATACCTAATTTACTCCACATCTTTAATCCGTAGCATGGAATATGTCCTACTCTGTGTTCAGATACTCCCTGGAATCCATTTCAAATTATGCTGGCCACCTTGTACACACAGTAGATGCGTCCCTCACGGTCAGTCATGTCTGTCTGTCATGTCACTCACGTTAACGGATGGGAAGAGCAAGATACTAATACTGATTTCCAAAGTACAGTGGAGAGGTTAAGGAGATGGCCCAGTTGGTGCCATACAGGAGGACTGAGTCCAAAGCTTCAGCACCCACAAACAAAAGCCAGGTGAGGTAGCACCTACCTGTGACCCTGACACTCACCTGACAGAGGCAGCAGGCAGCAGCTTTCCTAGAACAAGTGACCAAATAGTCTTGTCAAACTGGTCATCTCTAGGTTCAGGGAGAAACCATGGAGCAAAAAGTAAACTGAAAGCCTGACAGGATGGTTCAGCAGGTGACAGCGATGTCACGGATGTCAAGGATGGTGATCTGAGTTCCTTCCTCAGGAAGAGAGAACCAACCTCAGTCCATAGGCTGTTCTCTGAACACATGCAAGTGCACACACATACCCACAGATACAGAGAGAGGGGGGGGAGAGAATAAAAATAAATCATGTAATATTTTTTAGATTATTTATTTACTTTCCAAACATTGCCCTCACCCTTCCTAGTCCCCCTCCCAGTATTCTTCACCCCATCTCCCCTCCCCTTAGCCTCTGAGAGGGTGCTTCTCTATCCACCCACCCACCCCCACCTCACCACCCTCCAGCATCCCCCTTTCCTGGGGCATCAAGTCTCTACAGGATTGGGCACATTCTCTCCTACTGAGGCCAGACAAGGAAGGCCTCTGCTACTTATGTGTCAGGGTCATGGACCAGCCCATGTATGCTCTTTGGTTGGTGGCTTAGGGAGCTCTGAGGGGTCCCAGTGGGTTGATACTTTTGGTCTTCCTATGGGGTTGCCATCCCCCTCAGCTCCTTCAGTCCTTCCCCTAACTCTTCCATAAGGGTCCTGACCTCAGTCCAATGGTTGGCTGTAAGCATCTGCATCTCTCAGTCAGCTGCTGGTAGAGCCTCTCAGAGGACAGCCATGCAGGCTCCTGTCAGAAAGCACAAGACAGCATCAGTATTAGTGTCAGGGTTTGGTGCCTAAGGATGGGATGGATCCCAAGTTGGGGCAGTCACTCAATTGCCATTTTAGTCTCTGTTCCATTTTTGTCTATGTATTTCCTTTAGACAGGAATAATTCTGGGTTAAAAATTTTGAACATGGGTGGGTGGCCCCATCCCTCCACTGGGGCCATGTCTATCGGCTGGAGGTGGTCTCTTCAGGTTCCAGGTTCCCACTACTGAATCTAATAGAAGAGAAAGTGGGAAATAACCTTGAATGCATTAGCACAGGGAAAAATTTCCTGAACAGAACTCCAATAGTGCAGGCTCTCAGATCAACAATTGACAGATGGGACCTCAGATCAACAATTGACAGATGAAAATCTTCTGTAAGGCAAAGGACACTGTCAATAAAACAAAACATTAACCTACAGACTGGGAAAAGATCTTCACTGACCCTACATTACATAGAGGTCTAATATCCAAACTACATAAGGAACTCAAGAAGTTTGACTTCAAAAAAATAAATAAATAAATAACCCAATTTTTAAAAATGGGGTACAGAGCTAAACAGAGAATTCTCAACAGAGGAATCTCAAATGCCCACGAAGCACCTAAAGAAATGTTCAACATCCTTAGTCTTGAGGGAGATGAAAATGGAAATGACCCTGAGATTCCACCTTACACCAGTCAGAATGGCTAAGATCAAAAACTCAGGTGACAGCAGATGCTGGTGAGGATGTGGAAAAAGAGGAACACTCCTCCATTGTTGGTGAGATTGCAAGCTGGTACAACCACTCTGGAAATCAGTCTGGCAGTTCCTCAGAAAACTGGAAATAGTTCTACCTGAAGACCCAGCTATACTACTCCTGAACACATACCCGAAAGATGTTCCACCATACCATGAGGACACATGCTCCACTATGTTCACAGCAGCCTTATTTGTGATAGCCAGAAGCTGGAAACAACCCAGATGTCCCTCAACTGAAGAATAGATAAAGAAAATATGATTCATTTACACAATGGAATATTACTCAGCTATTAAAAACAAGGACATCATGAGTTTTTCAGGCAAATGGATAGAACTAGAAAATATCCTGAGTGAGATAACCCAAGATCCTAAAGGACACGAATGGTATGTACACACTGATAAGTGAATATTAGCCAAAAAGTACAGAATACCCACGATACAACTCACAGATGAAGTGTAACTAGAAGTAAGGCCCAAGTAAGGATGCTTCAATCCCACTTAGAAGGGGGCACAAAATAATCATGGGAAGCAAAGGGATGGATGGACTTGGATAGATGAGGGAAGGGGAAAGAGAAAAGGGAGTCAGGATCAGGTATGGGAGGGGACAGGAGAGAAGGCCGGAGGGCCAGGAGAATGGATGGAAATGTGCAGCTTCAAGGGGTGGGGGCAGAGGGGAGCCACTAGAAAGTCCCAGAGACATGGAATATGAGACTCAGTGGAGATGAGCTTAGCTGAAATCACGTAATTATTCAAAGATGAAGAGCAGAGGTCAGCACCTGATATTGACCTCTGACATACGCGTGTGCGCGGGCACACATGCACACACACACACACATACTGCACATGCACAAGCACAGGTACACACACACACACACACACACACACACACAACATGTGCACATATACACACACTAAACACACACTCCACACATACACGACACACACATGCACACAAACATGCTAAACACATGCCATATACATACACCACACACACACACACACACATCACATACACATAAACAAATACACTCATACACCATCTATAGACATATACACAAAGCATAGGTTGGTGAGTATTCATCACTGTGTGCACATTTTAAAAGAAAGCTGAGTCTGAATGGAAACACCAGGACACACTGATTTCACTGATTTCAGAATCTTCGGGTCTTTTTGAAGTTTGAGTTTATTACACAGAGTCTCATGTTGTGCAGCAGAGCATCGATCAGTGTCCCTTGGAGGTTTTCATGATTTGGGACATAAATGTCCTGCAAGTTTCCCCTGTGCCCTCAGCATGGAGTCTTCAGAGCCCACCGTGGTCCCAGCCTTGTTTTTCCTGGGACATCTTTCCTGCAGTGCTTGGCTCACGGCTGCTAACAGCTCAAGGAGTCAGGCTCCTCGCTGATTTCATTCTGTTCTGGTGACGAACTGGTTCTTTTGAAGTCCTTACTAGACACTGTAGCCACCAGGGTATTCGGCAGACTCTAACATTTAGTCACATTTCCAACCTGGAGCTTCTGAAGACTATCCTCCTAACGCACAGCTATATAGGTTCCTTGGGTATGCTTCTGATATGTGTGAAAGGCTTGCAATCGAGTCAGTTTTAGCTACAATAAAATGCTATTTCAATTTCAATGTTTATTTCAGTTACATTTCCATATTGCATTCCATCACTGAAGGAAGTCAGGGCAGGAACTCACCCAGGGCAGTATCCTGGAGGCAGGAGCTGATGCAGAGATGCTGCTTACTGACTTGCTCCCCATGGCTCCCTCAACCTGTCTTCTACTAGAACCAGGACCACCAGCCCAGGGATAGCACCACCCTCAATGGACTGGGCTTTTCCACATCAGTCACTAATTAATAAAATGTCCTACATCTGAGTCTTACGGAGGCATTTTCTCAACTGAAGCTCTCCCCTTCCAGATATCTCTAGTTTCTGTCCATCAGGCGTGCAGGGCATCCCAGAGGAACTGGGAAGTATGGAAGAAAGAGACAACAGTGGGCACAACTTCATGAGCCTGGCTGGAATGAGGCCCATCCCTAATCTGAGAATTCCACTCAGACATGCAATAAGGTTGGAGCCTCACATCTGAAGCCTAGTGTGTGCCACAGAGAAGGTAACACACTGTCTTCATTAGGGTTTTACTGCTGTGAACAGACACCATGACCAAGGCAACTCTTAAAAGGACAACATTTAATTGGAGCTGGCTTACAGGTTCAGAGGTTCAGTCCATTATCAACAAGGTGGGAACATGGCAGCATCCAGGCAGGCACTGTACAGGAAGAGATGAGAGTTCAACATCTTCATCTGAAGGCTGCTAGCAGAGTATTGGCTTCCAGGCAGCTAGGAAGCCCACACCCACAGTGACACACCTACTCCAACAAGGCCACACCTACTCCAACAGGGTCATAGCTTCTAATAATGCTACTTCCTGGGTTGAGCATATACAAACCATAACACACACTTCCTGGTCACATGTTTGATCCCAAATATCACATTATTACGGGCTGGGAATGATTTTCACTTCTTAGTTCTAAATAAGTAAAGAGTCACAATCTTTCCGACAGGAAGAAGACAAAGGGAGGCAGCAGAAAGACAGACCCCACTGTGTTGCTTTGAGTTCCAGAGATCAACTGTGCTGGGGAGGACCTCTTGGTTCGACTGAGAGAGACAGCCTTCTTTAGGCTGTTCACTTCATCAGAAAAGATTTACAGGCATTGAGCCATCTGAAGACAATGGCTGACCAGCTCCACACCAACAAGCTGCTTGTGGGCTGTGTCACAGATGCCCCCATAGTCCACTGGTGTAGCATACATTTCTATGAGGGAGAAAAAGCTAGCCAGCCCCGCCCTCCTGTGAGAAGCTATCAGAGTCCATCATCAGAAGCAGTCCCTCACCAACACCGTTGAGGAGCAGCCTCAGAAGGCTGGGCTCCTGGTGGGCTAGTCTCTAACTACGGGGCTTCCTCACTTCTGTGGGCTGTTACAGTCACAGACATGCATTGCAAGGATTTACGGTCTCCAAAGCACTGTTCAGAAATGCATGTACAATTTCTCCTCTTCAAATTCTGTTTTGTCTCTGTTCTCCTGTTACAGTGCAGCTGAGAAAGCTGCATTCTTTACAATCTAGACCTAGTGATGTGTGCCTGGCACTGCTTAGCTCTTAAAATAATTTCAGCTGGATTTGAGGATATGTATTGCCACTGTGCAAACCTATCCTCTGTGAGGAGCTGTGCTTGCTAACGAGTGAAGTTCCTTCTCTGCACTGCATGCTTCTAAAGCAAAGATCCTTGTCTTGTGCCATCGTTCGATTTCAGAGCATTTGAATATGAGAGGTGAATGCAACATATTAATTTCAGTTTGCATTTTTATCTTATGGAGTCCCTACATTGATTCATTTGAAGACGCTCCTGGGAAAAAAAAAGACACTGAGGATAAAACAGAAGCTTAGCTTGAGATTTTATTTCTAACTTCTAATGCAAGGTGTCTGTTGTGACACAATACTGCAGATGAGGAAACCAAGGGTGTATGGAAAGGGATGTAGCAGGGCCATGCAGCCAGCAGGGGGCAGATGTGGCCTGTGGACCCTGTCCTCAGACTCAACAAGGTGCACAATTTTAAAGACTGACCTATGTATGCATGTATATGTTTTGTGTTGCAGAAATGAATATATATATATATATATATATATATATATATATATATATATTGTGTGTATGTGTGTATATGCATTATATATAATATACATTATATATAATGTTATATATTATATATAACCTATATATTATATATAATTACATATATAATATAATATATGATGTTATATATTATATATTATATAGCATAATATATTATATATAAAATTATGCAAGAATATATGTATAAATGACATCTCTATATAATATATGGGTATATGATATATCTGTACATATAAAATATTATGTATAGTATGTATTTATAGACAGGTATCACATATTCAGACACATGTATATACAAATTATATAAAGTCTTAAATCTTGGAAAGAAACAAATTTGTCACTTTAGAAAAGAATTTAAGATTTCTTTTTCAGAGGTAGGGTGGAGACAGTGTCTCTCTGTGTAGTTCTGGCCATTCAGAGCTTGATATGTAGCCTAGACAGGCCTCAAGTTCACAGACATCTGCCTGCCTCTGTCTCCCAAGTGGTGGGATGAAAAGTGTACACCAATATGCAGGGCTTGACGAATCACCAGGACTTTGTCATGAAAGGTGAGATCCCATCATGTAGCTGTCACCTTCCTATAAGCATACAGAATAACAACAATAAACTTGGAACTGATTTTCTGCAAGAAAGGTCTCAGTTGTGTGTGGTGGTTCCTGTCTGTAATGTTAGCATTGGCTAGACAGAGGCAGGTGGATCTGTAGTTCAAGGTCATCCTCCAGTATACAGTTAGTATTAGGCTAACCTACACTGTATGGGACTGTGTGTGTGTGTGTGTGTGTGTGTGTGTGTGTGTGTGCATGTGTGTGTGTGAGGGGAGGTGTCTGCTGAAGCCTGAAGATGAAGGGTGAGAAAAAACAGTCATAGGACTCTCAGGTGGATGTCATTGTGTTGAGGAATGTCTGCCATAGTTATGTCAGTTCATGCCCCTTAACTCCTTAATCTCCACTCCTGTCCCTGTTCCCACACCAGGGCAAGCCCCTACCCCCACCCCCAGCCTTCACCATGAACTCTAATTCTCTCTCTCTCTCTCTCTCTCTCTCTCTCTCTCTCTCTCTCTCTCTCTTCTCTGGTTTTTGAGCCACTCCACACCTCAGAGATTTGTTTCAATCATGATTTAAATAACTAATCTACCAAGGCAACATATTAGGCATGGCAAAGCATGTTTTCCATAAAATTACTGGTGTCAGCCATGGTCAAGACTCCATGATTGTGTTGGGTATGAAAAATCCTGCCTGGGCTTTCCTAATCTCAAATGCCCTGGAGAAACATACACAGATGCCAAAGTCCGTTCTATTCCAGAGCTCAACAGAAACGCCCCAGGGTCTACTCACATGCAATGGTGTGTCTTCCATTGCAAGGTCTGCCAGCCAAGTTCCACTGCCCTATTAGAACCCTCTCCTCTCTGCCTTCTGTCTTGACAACTGCCACCTACTTTAAAGAGCAAAAACAAATAAGATCCATATCTTTCTGTTGTGATCTCAAGAGGCTTGGTGCTAAATTTCTTTCTTCTGAAGCTCAGGCCAAGCAAATACAAAGCCCCTGGAGTTGGCGTAGCATACTCTCACTCTACTGCTAAGTACTCTCAACATTACATTACCTGTAGGAAACCCAGACTCTGAACAGTGAGAAAGCTCACTCAAATTTATCCAACCACTAAAAAGGCACAGCCAGATTAATTCCAACAATTCAAAACTCATGCCCAAAAGTCCTATGCTTAAACTGCCTACAGAACGGGCAACTCGCAGCCTTCCCAAGACTGTGTTTCACCATGAGGGTGAATGAGGCTCACGGTAGGCAGTTCCTGAGCAAATCATCCCTTTATTTCCTTGGCTCCTAATTGGTCCAAGGACAGGGGATGCTAAAGAATAGGGCAGACAATCTTCCTGGAGCCATGGGACAACAGCTGCTGCTCTTACCAAGCATGCAGGGCTCATTTTGTAGCCATCATCTCTGGTCTTGACTCCTACAGAACTGAGAACCCCCTCCAAGGGTACATAGTATATTGGCTTTGATGGGACAGTCTATGAAAAGTGTGCCTCAGTCACAAAAAAAAAAAAAAAACCTGGTTCTATAAAAGTCAGCAAGAATCAGGTTTCTACACTGGGCAACACAGAACACAGATTGCCTCAATCCCGTGACACTCCCCAGGCACCTGAAGTCTCACTCTTGAGAGAAAACAGCCAGTAAAGTTTTCCTGCCACAGGTGGTTGTGGGATCCTATAAAGAACTGATCTCTTCTACCTCTGGGGCCCACTCAGGATCATGCATTTGTCAAGAGGCCTCGGCCAGGGCCTCGGCAGCTCAGCAGGCAGAGGACACCATAGGACAGCAAAGAGCTCTGAAACTTGCTGGCCTCAGGTCACAAGTTCAGATCTGCCTTCGCCAGCTTCCTACTCCATCGTGCGTAGGAAAGGGAAGTGACGACTGCCAGGGAATAAGAAAGAAAATGAAACAGTGCCTTCCTTCACACCTCTGCTCCTTCAACCATGCAGATACAGTGGAGTAGAAGACATGCTGCCTCTCCAGAAGTTTCTAGAAATCCAGGGTTCTGCAGTTCTGTACAGCAACCCATCCTTCCTGCTGGATGCTTTGAGCAGGTGAAAGGACCCAGCAGACCCCTTCTCTGGATTCATAAATAGGCTCCCACCTCATATTACAGGCCTGAATTTAATTTGTTTAATATTCCCAACACTAATGATGCCGATTTAAGACATCCTGTTAAAAGTTTGTAACATTAATTTAATGGAAAAATGCCAATATCACTCTAAGAACTCTATTAGATTTTCTCCCTGTTAAATTAATGTTACTAACTTTTAATGGATGTTGTAATTAGATGTTATTATTAACAGGAATATTACCCAAATTAAAATCAGACCTGAGAGACACAGTGTGCAGATTTACAAGTGCATAAAGCCTGGTGTGTGTCTGGCTGTCCCACACACCCGCTGCCAGATGGCCAGCCCTCCTGCCCCAGTGCCTGCCCTGTCCAGGCACCAGGTTTGATCACAAAACTGCAGGAACAGTACGGCTGTTACAGCCCCACTTAGGAGAGGAAGTGGCGCCCCACACACGAGAGGACGGGGAGTCATCTCCCAATTTCACACTCAATTTAAAGGGTCGGTCTCCACCCGGCCTGATTGGGTTCGGCAGTTTGAGATTGATTGTTTTGGTTGTAAAGCTTGCCTGCCTTCCTAGCCAATTTAAGAATTCGGCCGCTAAGCTGCCAGCTTATTATGAGCTGGGGAGCAGATGCAGAAGGAAAGTCATGAATTCAAAGCCAAGGCCCTGACAGCAGCCTAAGCAGCCCAGGATGGAAGCACAGAGTCTCTAACCCCACAGAGGCTCCTTAAGAACCAGCAGCCAGGTGCTCGGCCGGGGTCGGGGGACTTACCTGTTCTACCTGCTGGAGGACAGTAACGTGACTACTCACTGAGCTGCAGGCCTCACAGAAGACAGAGCTCCGGCCTTGTGGCCTGCTTCTCTATCACAAACACAGGACTCAGAGCCGCCCTATAAAACCAGCTTGCTTTACAAGAGCCACCCAAACTCAAGGGCTTTGCCTCTGACAAAGATAGACTCCCGTGCCTGCAGTTATGAGACCCTGCTTTTTCCCAAGCAGGTTATGTGGTGGTATTCAGAAGGCCTGAATTCCCAGAAGCCCCAGGCCAAGGATGACTAGAAGACCTGAACAGAGCCCACAGTGAATGGAGGCTGCAGAAATCCGCACAATTGGACTGGGTGCTGGCATCTTAACTCAACTTCTATAACACGTGCTTTGCATTTCCACTCACGAATTGCCTTCTCCAGTGCCCGGTAGAGGTCTCAATCACATGGGGGCAGATAGACAACGTGGGGCAGCTGAGTTGCCTTTAAAATCAGTCACATAGGTAAGAAGCCAAGCTCACTGTGCGGCTGCTCCCTTCTCTCAGAGGTTCCCACCACAGCACTCTTTGCCTATAGACTCCTCAGAAGCCCTCCTTCTGGACATGCCATGCTTGAAGGGATGTCGTAGCTATATGAGCATGATTCCATCCATACGCAAAAGCAGAACCAGCCTGCACGGTATCTGCTGTCCCCAGGAATACACTTATGAAGGCTAAACTGGAGAAGTATTTTTGCGCAGTCGTGGTTGGGACAGCAAGAAAAGATTCTCAAGAAGCATCAAATATGAGGAGAATTTTTACAAAAAGAAAAGGAAAGAAGGAAGGATAGACAGACAGAGGGAGAAGGATAGACAGAGGGAGAGGGATAGGTAGTAAAATATTTAAAAGTTAATGACTCTCCAAAATTGGGGCTTTGCTTCGCTACCCAAGAACTTTAACATGATGCCAAAGAAAACTACTGTAGCTAAAGACACCCCTCTCTGACCTCCCGGATGAGATGCCCCCTGTCACGTGTAGTATACCAGATCACTGTTGTTGATGAGTAGAGAGGAGGCAGCAATGATCAGAGGACTTACAAGTTGATTTAAGTATCTGGAGTTGACAGTGCATGCCTGGAGTGGTCTTTGTATCTACCGACACCCGGCTCAACTAACTCCACTCATGCCTGGTTTCACGGACTCCACTCTGTCCCCTCAGCCAAAGGACTACTTATACACTCTCCTGTGGCATGCGGCCCCTGTGACTGAGTGTTGGACAAGGGATGGACTGTGACATCCAAGCTGCACTGGATGGCAGACCATGGCCAACTAAGACTGCCCGAGCCCACTCCTCACCTCAGTGAGCAGCCTTTCCCCTCCTGGATCCACCAGGAAAGTTCGAACCAGTGAGAGGCCATAAAGTACATCATGTATGAATCATAAACATGTAGACACGTTCTTTGGGGTGAAAATTAAAATACGATTCAAATCAACCACTTGAGTAGATTATATCTTTAATATTATTTTTTTAATTTCTACAAAGCTTTCTAAAAAAAATCACATTCTCATTTCCAATTCACTTTTGAGCAACTAGGAATAATTTGCTTCTACATCATGAGGGAAGAAAGTTCTTCCTGACAGGACTTTTTTTTTTCTGAGACTGGGTTTCTCTGTATAGCCTTGGCTGTCCTGGAACTCACTTTGTAGACCAGGCTGGCCTCGAACTCAAAAATCCTCCTGCCTCTGCCTCCCGAGTGCTGGGATCAAAGGTGTGCGCCACCATGCCAGGCCTGACGGAACTTTTTAATTAGTCATGGGCAACTAAAATTCACAGTGCGCACAGGGTAAGTCATGCCTTAGACACTGGATAACTACATTGGGTTTCGGGAGTCAGGTGTAGCCCAGTAGCTCCCATTGTTTAGGACCTGGACAGGGTGGTACCAACATTGGAGATCTGAAAACTTTGCTTATGCTTATGAGAAGAACTCTTCCTGTGCCTTAATTTCTTGATCTGTAAAATGGGGTGGTTGACAATATAACTAAGCAAACCACAGATCTTATAAAAAAACAAAGAAGGCTAAAAGGTCACTACAAACACTGAGAACTGCTGTCACCCCTGTCCTTCCGGTTACACATCTGCATCTGTGGATGAAGCATTAGCCATGGAGAGAAGAGTCTAGCAAAAATACCCAGTGTTTCTCAACATCCAAAAGCAAGCTGCTTCCCTACTGCACTGCTTTGGACCTGGGCAGCTCTCTCTATGTGCTCATAATGTCTGAGCAGTGTATGAAGTCAGGCAGGAGAGCAGGCAGCTGTGACGTGGCCTACAGTTGCAAAGGCATCCATCCTCAATTGTGCTAAGAAGGCAAGGATGGCCTGCTGTATGAGCATCAGCAACACGGCACACCACGCTAACAGAACAAGGGCATACCCACACAACACACCAACAGTCTCCTCATAATCTCCTTTTATAATTAATAATAATAATAATAACATTCGACAAACTAAAACTAAGAGAAGACTTTTGCAGCTAGTAAAAGTGCTTCTCCAGAACCACACCATGCTTGGTAGTGATGACCACAACCCCCCCTCCCCCCCCCCCCCCGCCAAAGAGACAAGAAGAAGAAATGGTTTTCACCACCTATATACAACACTACCTACCCCAGCAGTGGCTGCAGGTTGAACAGGCAGCAAATGGATAGCAGACTTGCAGAAGGCAGAGCAAACCTTGAGACTGTTTCCCTTTGCATATGAAAATCCTCAAGAGAGATGGAGGCAGAGAGAAGGAGAGAGGAAGGCCGGGAGACAAACAGAGGCTGGTAAAGGAGAGAGAGGGAGGAGTGAGGGAGGAAGAAGAGAGAGGAGAGAGGAGAGAAAAGCATGGGGAACTGGAAGCTCACCCCTGGCCCCCAGGTACAGCATTTCTCTTGGGGGTTGTCTTACTCAGGGCTTGTATTCCTGCACAAAACATCATGGCCAAGAAGCAAGTTGGGGAAGAAAGGGTTTATTCAGCTTACACTTCCATACTGCTGTTCATCACCAAAGGAAGTCAGGACAGGACCTCACACAGAGCAGGAACCTGGAGGCAGGAGCTGAAGCAGAGGCCATGGATGGGTGCTGCCTACTGGCTTGCTCAGCTTGCTTTCTTACAGAACTCAATACTACCAGCCCAGGGATGGCACCACCCACAATGGGCTGGGCCCTCCCCCCTCGATCACTAATTGAGAAAATGCCTTACAGCTGGATCTCATGGAGGCATTTCTTCAAGGGAGGCTCCTTTCTCTGTGATAACTCCAGCTGTGCCAAGTTGACACACAAACCCAGCCAGTACATGGGGTACTCTGACGGGAGAGTGACAGCTCCCAGTTGCACAAACTTCCTTGTGTCACCAAATTGTATACCCACAAAGTATGAATTTATCTTAATGACTTTATTGTTGTGATAAGACATTAAGAGTGAGGCAAGGGTTTATTTGGGGCTTATAGTCTCAAAGATGGCTCTCTCCATCACTGTGGAGAGCACGGCAGCAGGCGGCAGTTATGGCGTTGAAGCAGTGCCTGAGAACTCATATCTTGATATCCAACGATGAGGCAGAAGAGATGGTAGGAATGCTGCAAGACATTTGAACCCAAAGGCCCGGTGACATGCCTCTTCCAACAGTTCATGCCTCCTAGCCCTTCCAAAACAGTTCTACCAAATGGGTGACAAGTATCCAAGTTGTACTGGCTGCTTTTGTGTGTCAACTTGACACAAACTGGAGTTACCACAGACAAAGGAACCGCCCTTGAGATCCAGCTGTAAGGCATTTTCTCAATTAGTGATCAAGGGAGAAGGGCCCAGCCCATTGTGGGTAGTACCATCTCTGGGCTGGTAGTCCTGGGTTCTATAAAAGAGCAGGTTGAGCAAGACAAGGGAAGCAATCTAGTAAGTAGCACCCCTCCATGGCCTCTGCATCAGCTCCTGCCTCCAGGTTCCTGCTCTGTGTGAGGTCCTGTCCTGACTTCCTTTAGTGATGAACAGCAATGTGGAAGTGTAAGCTGAATAAACCCTTTCTTCCCCAACTTGCTTCTTGGCCATGATGTTTTGTGCAGAAATACAAGCCCCGACTAAGACAAAATATATGAGCTTATGGGCTTTATCCTCACTCAAAACACCACAGATTTCATGGAATGTGAGTTACGCTTCAACTGAATATACAAATAAGGGCATCTGTTTGAATTTGTCCATTTCCAGGTACTGTATAACCAAGACAGAATGGAAAGACAGAAGAAGGAACAGATGGTACAGGAGCCAGCGTGGAGCTTCCCAAGCAAATTCTGACCTAACACTATAGATTCACCCTAGAAGAACAACACGAATACCTTTGGCCACATCTATTGTCTCCAAATCTCTCACAGAGCTCTACATGTTACAGAGGACACGCTCTTTCCTTCTACCTACAACAGCTTCTCGGGAAGACTTACAGAGATTTATTTCCACCAAGAAAAAGCAGGTTTCACTCATAACCATCACATCTCATTATTATTTCAGTCACATAGCATAAAGGCCTGAAAAGATATGAAGCTTGTGAACCAGCCTTTAGGCAGGGCAGAGACTGGCAGTAGATTTTTCACATTCTCTTTCAAGGGCCCAACTCCCAACAAGGAATTCTGTCTCCTTTTAATTGTTCCAGGTTGGATGCTAGATCTGAGTTTATCACATCCACTTGCGTTCCATGCTTCCACAAACTGTGATCCCCAACATGAAGGTAAGTCTTCAAACAGTGATTCTAAATAAGTATGGGGTGGGAGATGGCTCAGTTAATAAGTATGGGGTGGGAGATGGCTCAGTTAATAAGTATGGGGTGGAAGATGGCTCAGTTAATAAGTATGGGGTGGGAGATGGCTCAGTTAATAAGTATGGGGTGGGAGATGGCTCNAGATGGCTCAGTTAATAAGTATGGGGTGGGAGATGGCTCAGTTAATAAGTATGGGGTGGGAGGTGGCTCAGTTAATGAAGAGCTTGCCATGCACGCACTCTGTTCAGTCTCCAGCACCCATGTGAAAGGGAGCCAGGCTCACTGGTGTGTGTCTGTTATCCCCTTACTGGAGAGACAGATGGTGACAGAAGGACTTCTTGGATTTGCTGGCTGGCCCATCAAGCCAAACCAGTGAGCCATGTTTGCAAGGTCTACCACTGAAGGAGTCAGGATTGTATTTCCATGTAATTTCCCCAGACTTCCTTTTCCTGTTATTTCAAACCGTGTTCACTACACAGTACAGGTCAGGCCCACAGCATAGTTGGGAGCCAAGCTCCATGAAGCTCATTAAGACATCTTGAACAGGATACATCTTGAAATTCCTTGCAGAATTTATTCGTGATACTAATTATTCAAAAGTGGATATTCTATCTGAACCACTACAAACTGCTTCCTCTAAATGGGTTTTATTAACCTGCTTCTATTGTTTAGCAGGAACAATGGTGGAGTAGAGAAGGGTGGGGTGGGATCTCTGCAGGGATAATTCGAGCAGGTGGGTGGGGGGTAATATTTAATGTGATGCTTTGTTTTGCTTGCATTTGAAGTTTATAATGATGAAATACTTTTTGAAACTAGACCAGTGAGTTGATGTACAGATTTTACACAGCTCTAAGCCGAGGCTGTATATAACTGTTTGGATTAGATGTGAAATGTCTTCTCAGATGGAGGTGGGGAAAAAAGTAGAGAGAAGCAGAGATGACTAACTTGCTTCCTGTTTCTACAATTCTTTCTACATATGATCTAACCTGTGGGGTTTGCTTGGTTCCTTACTGCAGTAGGGGACTGGAATGTGACAGCAAACAGTGAGGACAGCCCTTGGTCCCTGCCTGGATCCATGCTGGAGCTATTAGGTGAAGGGGCAGACAATGGCAAGAGTTATCCCTACTAAAAGATACTTCCCATCCCCCACCAGGCCAACTGATGAATCAGCAGTTTGTGGATAGCTTGGATGGAGAGGGGAGTGAGGCCATAGTGGGGTCAGTAGAGGGGACAGGAAAGGAGACAGCAGGAATGTGGACTAAGAACGCTGTGACCTGGGGAAAGTCAGAGAGAAGAGGCACAGCAGAGAATGTCCCTGTGGACCCTGGGAAGGCAACAGGGCTGCAAGCAGTCAGACCATGATGCCCAAACAGGAGAGTGGCCCCGAAGTAGAGGTGGAAATATTTAAATGCTGACACAACCCAAATGAGACAGGTAAGTAACTCAAGCTTGAGGTTTGACTTCTAGTCATAAACATCGATCTGGTTGACCATGTACACCATAAGAACACATACTGCAAACCCAGGAACCTCATGAGCAAGACTAGCAGTTAAAAGCACATTGGCTCTTCATCAGAAACTCTGTTCTCTTAGTCAATTCTTTTCTTCTCAGTTTTCTTTCTCTGTATCTCCTACAGGTCTGTCCACCCCTGGTCTGTCTGTCCTTTCCTGAGGCTTCATCCCACTGTGAGCACCACACTTCCTTTGATCTGTGCTCATTGGCCCCAGGTGCTGGGTGAGCTGGCATATGCTCTGAGTCTAATATAAACATTTGCTGGATGGCAGCTGAAGCAGGCTGCCCTCTCCTCTGCCACAGGATGGCAGGAACACTTCTACAGGGTTTCTCAGAGCCTGACAAAGGAAGCCACCTATGATAGTATGATACCCACTGCAAGTCACCATCATTTCCACTGGGTGGTCATGAATTTTTACCTCTCTGAAACTATAAGGGTACTGTGGTTGAGGGCACGTACAATGCATGCAGGTTTTCTCCCTCAATATCACAATGAGGAACTCTACTTGTCTTACCAATTACATACATGCCAAGGGTGTACTTGAGTGACTTTGTGCCTACTGGGATGGAGACAACCCAACAATTGGGAAGGAAACCTATTGAAAGGATTATTGAGAAATTCAAAGTTGTAAAAGCTGTTGAAAAATAAGAATTTCAACCAGTCACTTCTGTATGTGTGGATGACAGGGTGCCACTGAAGACACACGTCCTAAGCTGGAGGTCAGCAGCCAGACATTTTCTATAACCAACCATGCCACTCTCCTGATCTTGACTTCTTAAAAACATGTTCCAAACAGCTCTCTTCCTACGTGAAAAGTGTGGTGTCACTGCGAACTCAGTATAAACGTCTATGTGATATCGTCACAGTGTTCACTATTTTTTAAATGTAACGGTTCTTTAAGGATTTCATACAATATATGTTGATCACACCACAGCCCTCCACCTGCTCCCTAACTGTTCTCAGGTTGATCCCCATCCTCTGCCTGCTCCCACTTTGTGTCCTCTTTTTCTTTCTTAAGCCACAGATTCCAAGTCTTGCTGCCCTAATATTCCTAGATGTGGAGCCAATCACTAGAGCATGGTTGACCTATCAAGAGCCACATCCTTAAAGCATATCTCTCTCTCTCTCTCCTCTCTCTGTTTCTCTCTCTCTCTCTCTCTCTCTCTCTCTCTCTCTCTCTCTCTGTGTGTGTGTGTGTGTG
>NC_034604.1:74069896-74074913 GCF_900095145.1 Mus pahari | reverse complement strand
ATATATATATATATAAAACCAACAACAACAACACCAAAGACACCCATCCAAAACCTGAAGCTGAGAGAACCTTCATGAAAGAAACCTTGCCTTTGGGTGCCGGGCACACAGTAAATTCTCCTCACTTGCGTCAATTACTACCTTCTACTATAAATGTCCTAAATAAGTTTCCTACTTTTTTTAAAATCAGAATTGTTTTAAATGAGATGCTTCTATGTAATCCAAGCATCCCAGATTTACAGGATCTGCTGTCTTCACTCCATCATTTTTATAAAAATGTTTTTGACAATAAATAGTTGAAGTGAGTAATTTAGCAGTAGCCACGAATGTTTTGAACTGTAAATACAGTGTTTAAACAGTTATTTTAACAGTAGACTTGTCAAGTTGATGGAGCTGGGCATCATAAAAACTGTTTAAAACTGTAAATTTAACTGTTAAAATTAACAGTTATGCCGTCTGCTGCTAAGCACTGCTGCAAAGGAAGCCATAATAACCCGAAGGCCAAGAAAATAAATCTTACTTTTGAATGTTAATTATTTCATTATCATTTTATAAAATAAATTCAGAGTAATATTTTGGAAATGAGAAGAAATTATTCCGAGAAATTTGCTGCCAATCGAGTGACCAAACCAGAGGGGAAGCGAGCCAGGCTGCTAGCCCAGCTACCAGCTACTCCCGAAGCCGAGTCAGGAAGATTGCAAGTTCGAGGCCAGCCTACGCATCTTCTGTAGTGAGACCCAGTCTCAACAAGTCTGGAGATATAGACCAGTGGCAGCATTTGCCAAGCATTCAGGGGAGCCTGGGTTCCATCCCCTACCACGTTTGTGTAATTCAGGGGAAGGGAGGAGGACTGGGGATGAGGTGGAGGGTTCCTGTAATCTCACTCTCTGGCATGAGTGCAGACCAAAACCTCCATACACCCCAAGGCCTGACTGCAGAATCCTTCCCTGGCATTGGTCTGTGTGTGGAGAGGACTGCCAGGTGGTACCCCATTCCGTTGCTCTGTGGGAGCTCCACAGAAGCAGCCAAACATGACACTGCGATTAACGATGACTGAACTTTCGAAGCCTTGAGCAGGATCAAAGGTATCCCAGGATGCCACCTGCCACCATAAGTTCATGGGTCTGGTGAATAAGGATTGCTTTGTCTGTAGGGTGGACACGCCACCAGTGTCCAGCCGGCTGAGCACGCCTACATAGCTTAAGGTTTCTTTCTCGCAGGACTGAACTGGCAGCTACATTCCACAAGAGGTTTTCCTCTTCAAACTAAAAGCATTAAGAGGTGCAGCTTTATGCTTGCTGTGGAATATCAGCAGATGGGATTTCCACAAAATGAAAACAGTTCGGTACTCGAGCTTGGGCATGAAGAAAACAGGCTGGAAAAGAGTGGAGTGGGGGTAGGAGGTAGGGCTTCAGAGGACCCACACTGTGACATGATGCTCAACAAGTTCACTACATGGGTCAGGTGACTAAGGTCCAGATAACAGAGTAGTGTGCCTCAGTCCATCCTACTTCATCAAACACACTTGACAAAAAAAGGCTGGGCACAGGGAGGGTGGCGGGCAAACACGGACCTGAGTCTGATCCCCAGTGCCCCTGTGAATGACAATCTGAGTGTGAAAGCATACATCTAGATGGACAGAGACAGGGGTCTAGCAGATTCATAACCTCTAAGTTCAACTTGAGACTCAAAGACTAAGGCAGAGAGAACCTGAGGAAGACACTCAGCATGGGCCTGTGTCCCGCATAGATACTCACAGATGTGCACATGTGGTTTAGCTGGTCTGTGGGAAAGAGCTAGGTGCTGATGCTCTGGACAGCAGCCTGAACGCATCTCAACCACAGCCACAATGAGGCCACTCCCTCTTGGAAACATCAGCGCCCATACCCTGCTTCTGTCTGCTCTTCATCTCTTGAGACAGTTAGCGGCACATCGGGGAAGTCCCTCCGGAGATTCAGGCCAGGTGACCCTCGCTGCTACCATTTTAGTGCAAAAGTGAAGCCGGTGCCTTCTCCAGGAGATAGCTATGCACTGTCCCCTCATCCCTCTGCCCCTTCCCCTCCCTCCCCACAGCTGCCTTCAATGTCCCCGAACACAAAGAGACACTCAAGTACAGCCTGTAATTTTTCTGATATGTACACCCCACCCCACCCCCAGACACCTCTGCAGACGGCAGTGTCTGTCCTCTGCCATAAACAAGAGGTCCTGGGCTATAAAGACTGCAGGACTGGGGATGGACTGTCTGAAAATCCCCCTGTTGTGTGACAATGAATAATAGAATACAATGTCCCTACATGGAAATGCCCATAAGAACGCCGTTGTACATGCCCCCTTGCAAAGCCAACAAGCTCTTAAGGTGAATACTAACAGGTGACATTCATGGAAAGCCAGGTGTTCATGCCTCCCACTCCCACCAAAGGATCATAATCTTGTCAGGCCACCTGACAGGCCTCCCTCTCTAGAGAGGAGCTCTTCCCCTCTTTGTCCACAGACATATGCATCAGCTCTAAGCTCCAGGCTGGTTACAAGTGACCTCCTCCTGGTCACTGTCACTCTGGAGGCAACAGGTGACAGAGGTCTGTATCAACTCAGCAGACTCAAAAGTACCAAGTAAAACCATGTCCCCTCCCTCCCTGTCAAACCTGCTAGCTGTGGGATCCCTTCTGGGTCCCCAGCTGCTGGGAGCAGTGAGGGCTGCATAAAGTCATCTTAGTTGCACATGCACACTCACAAACATACACACACACACACACACACACCTTCTTTCTGGCAAACTCACTGTACTCATGATTAATACTCATGATCAATAACAGGTAAATGTGTGGTGACTGACACACGACACACCAATGGTGCCACAGTTCAACGCTTCCCTAGAGACCTCAGTATGACACCAAGCAGACACCAAGGTTGAACCGAGGTGTGTCAGTGTGAGTAAGTCCTCGGTTGAGTCCTGGGGTGTTGTGTGAGGTAAGCCTTCCTATGTCCAACAGAGAAAAAAAAAAAGATGTCAGCATCCTGAGGTCTCTGTGCAGCAGAGCAGCCCTTGCTGGCTTTGATGGGAGCACCACGCTTTTAGTTCCTGTTTCTCACACACACACACCAGCTGCCTGGGTCTCTCGCCCACATGCCCCAGGAAACAAGTCTCTCTCGAGTGAACAGTGTTCAGGTGTTCCGGTGCTTTCATGCCTTCTCTTCTCAGTGCCACTCCCACAAGCTTTTTAACCTCAGCTCCACAACACAACTCTGTGTGTCCTGTGACAGCATCCCACAAGGCTGTATCCTTAGGACTTGCACCTCCATTGATCCAGCCAACACCATCCCTCCTGCCCCGTCAACTATACCTGCTCCCCGATTCTCCTCAGCTTCCAAGGCTGGGTGTCGTATGAGCACAAAAGCAGACCCTCTATTCTTTCTTCACTGGTAAATTCCTTCTCACCTGCCAGGCCCCCACCCATTCTTGCCTTCTCTCAGGCTGTCTTTCTATTCCTTCTCTTGTCAAAACCATAGAGCCTTGGCTCCCTGTGGCAGCATGCAGATGTCCATTTTATTCCTTGTCCTGGGCTGATCCTTGTGTTGTCTGTACCCAGAACCTTTACTGGCTTCCATGAAGTACCTAGGTTAGGAGACCTCAGACAGTGTCTGGGATGCAGTAGAAGCCTCCTCTAGATTTATGGATTTAGACCCAAGACTCTCAACCAGTCAGCTCCCAGCTGTGCCCCCAAAGTGAGTTGCCTGTCATGTGCTTTTGATAGAATAGCTCCTTGGGTTGCTAAGGACAAACTCTAGTCTAGTGGTTCTGTTCCCTGAGCTGCTGTCTTAGTTAGGGTTTTACTACTGTGAACAGACACCATGACCAAGGCAACTCTTATAAAGGACAACATTTAATTGAGGCTNNCTTATAGGTTCAGAGGTTCAGTCCAGTATCACCAAGGCAAGAAAATGGCAGCATCCAGGCAGGCATAGTACAGGAGGAGTTGAGAGTTCTGCATCTTCATCTGAAGGCTGCTAACAGAATACTGACTTCCAAGTAGCTAGGATGACGGTCTTGAGCCCACTCCCACAGTGACACACCCACTCCAACAAAGCCACACCATCTAATAGTGCCACTCCCTGGGCCGAGCAAATGCAAGCCACCACAGCTGTGCAGAATTCTTTTATCACTCTATTGATGCTGCTTGGAATATTTCTTTTTCTTCTTCTTTTCAGATAACAGGGTCTTGAGATAGCCCACCCATTAATAACAAGAAGCACAGAGACTGGCCGAGCCCTGTGGCTCAGATGCAGTCTGTATCTGTTTGGGTTCTAGAAGAGTAGAAGCTGTGGGCTTACAACAGGTGTGCATCCTCACCCTCTGAGGAGCCTGAGCATTCAGCTCTGAAGGGCTTCAATCATCAAAGGGGAAAGCTCTTGCCATGAAAGCCTGGGACCTTGAGTTTAATCCCTGGAATCCACATAGAGCTTGGGGAGAGACTCCACAGTGTTGTCCTCGGAGCCACATGTACATGCTGAGGAGTTCATACCCCCTACACACAAATTCTTTCTCAACGCCAGAAAGAATGCCTAAATCTTCCCTCCAGTCTATCTGCTGCTCTGGAAGGTTCTCCCATCCCTTTGAGTGGCAGTGTGCCCAGCAGCCTGCAGAGGAGCTAGCACAGGCCTTCATCTGCTCTGTAAGCAACTGAGATGTCAGGCCAACAAGAGACAACACCTCACAGGCCTGCTGTCTTCCTCCCTCAACCCCTGTCATCCTCATGCCCCAAAGAACCCCTGAGTGACTTGAAATGGTCCCCAAGAGCCCCAGGGTAGAGGACAGAGTAGCCTTGACAAGAAGGGGGGTCTTCTGGCATTCTGGCAATAAGTGTGGAGCCTCATGAAGATCCAAGATCAGGTTCAAGAGCTCCAGGGCTAGCCAGGCATGGTGTTGCACGCCTTTAATCCCAGCACTCGGGAGGCAGAGGCAGGAGGATTTCTGAGTTCGAGGCCAGCCTGGTCTACAGAGTGAGTTCCAGGACAGCCA
>NC_034604.1:74005563-74069386 GCF_900095145.1 Mus pahari | reverse complement strand
GAGAGAGAGAGAGAGAGAGAGAGAAAGAGAGAACCAGCCTGCCACAGTGAAGCCCACTATGACATGCACCAGCATGCTCATGCACAGGCTTCTGCTTTCTTTCTTTCATCTCGGCATCCGCACACACTCTCCCTTCCCTCTTCACTCCTGTTTGAGTTGTGGGCTTTATCACTTCCTTTACAAGCCACAGCTCTGACTGTCAGGCAAACACCATCCTGCAGGTGCTTGCCTCTGTCTGAAGGCCGCCCTTGCCTCATGCCTGTCCAGCCCTGCCACAGGTGATGAGGCAGCTACAGATCCTCAGAGAGCCCTGCTCCGTGGGCTGACACTGGAGACGGGCTTTAACAGGTCGCTGCTGGCCCTGTCTGCAGGCAGGACTGCCCAGTCTGCCTCACTGTGGTTGAACACAACCAAGCGAAAGAGAAAACAATTGAAGTTAGCTTCCCGGAGCAGAGACCAGCAAAGGGAAGATGGATGGCGGCCTTCCCACCAATCATCAGGCCACCCATTGAGAGAGCATTGATTGATGAAGTATTTAAGAAGTCAATTCCACACTAGACCCCTTGTAGACGGCTGCAGGAGGGGCTGGCACAGCCGCAGGAAGAGGACCTGGCTCTGCCAGGGAACAGAAGCAGGGGTTCTGCACAGTCAACTTTCAGTACAGGTTCCAGGACCACCCTGGACACCTCACCCGGTGCGTAACTGCTTCTTACTTCGGCTTTGACACCAATCTTGGGACTCCCAGATGTCCTTGCCTTAAGTAGGCAGTGAGTCCAGAGACCTCTTTGAATAGTCACCTTTGGGTTTCTGTCATTAAAAGCTTCATTAGGGTCACGTCATGATGTTTGTACAGCTGTAGACACTCGTTCCTGTCTTAACACTGGCAGCACTTACTAGGACTATTGTGGGACACAGGACAGGGGAGCAGGCAGGCAGGTAGGTTGGGGTGACTGCTCTGTCCATGCTCTCAGACCATCGAAGGGACACGTAGAAAGCAGGAAACATGTCCCGTTGTGGTACAGTAGCAGTAAAGTGGCTGGAACAGGATTTGGGATCACCATAACCTGAAGCTCTTGTCCACTTGGAGATCCTCCAAGCAGCACATCATAAGAAGCTACTCCCATCATGGAAGGGGCATAGCTAAGAGGCGTCTTTAAGGAGGCTGCGTGCTAAGGGAAGGGCCAGTTGGAATTTTCTGGAATTCCCTGTCATGACAACAATTTGAGATTAAAGAGCTCGATTCCAGGTACCCTCATGTTGCCCATAACCTTTGGGATGAACCTTAGAATTCCATGTCTCCCACCTGACAGCCACTACACTGGTGAGCAAAGCCCATGACTCTGAGCTGTTCCCAGCCACACACTGAGCTTCCATGCAACATCCCCTACACCATGTGAGTCCACGCAGGCCTGAGCATGCAGGAGCGTTTTGATTTCATGTTTCCTTGCAGAATCCATTGATGTTTTATGAGATCACACAGAGGGCTCCTGAACTGAATGCCCCCATCCCTGCTCTTTTAGTCATGTAAGAAGCTGTAAAATAGATCGGGGACCGGAGAGGAACAGGGTGTGTTCACTGGTGGGGAAGGGAGCCAAAAGCTCATTTGGGGATGATGATAGCCATCCAAGGTGCTAAAGTCAGGGGTCACTTGCTAGCCATCAGAAAGTTGGCTTTCTTCTGATCCAAGCTGCACGTGAGTAGCTGTGCATGTGTGTAGCTTACCCCCAGTTGGGGACATAGGCCCTGAAATAAAGTGTCTTCTTACACCGTGTACGAGACATTAGAAGGGGTCAGTGTCTTCCCTTCAGTGGGAAAATACGATGAATTCTATAAATGCACTCTGCTTCTGGTCCTCCAGAGAACATCTCTCTCTCTCTCTCTCTCTCTCTCTCTCTCTCTCTCTCTCTCACACACACACACACACACACACACACACACAGCTGGCCAGTAGAAGACCCCTGTGGGTCCCCCAGATCTGTCATTCTTATAGTTCCCAAAAATCCTGCTATTTCCCATTTCCTGCCTGTGCATCCCTATGTCATGGCCCTGTATATACAGCTACCCGGGGTCAGAGGATGTCAGAAAGATTCCTATGCTGCCTAGAAGCCAGTCAGAATCCAAAGCATCCCCCACTCTGGAGGCACTGACTTCCAAGTAAAAAGACGAATTCCCATGGAAAGATGGTTGGTATTGTGGGGGTAGTGGTGCCAAGTCTCCAGTGTAGACTGTCAGACAATGGGGCTGGCTCAGCAGTGGAGACAAACCAGAAGACGCAGAGCTTTGTATTCTCTTTGTATTTTCTCAGTATCTACTCTATGACAACGAGGCAAGTCAATGAACATGTTTACAGGACAGTAGGGCAAATGATGACAGGATCCCGGTCTGTCCCGGGGAGGGGGATGTCACAGATCTGCCATATTGACCTTGAACTGACAGTATGTTATCTCCAGACCTCTTACCATGAGAAACTGATGATTTCTTTTAAGACATGTGGTTATTTTGGGTCTCAGCTACTCCACTACAGCTCAAAACAATTTCTGCGTGATACATTATGGTTTTGCAATCTCAAGAAAAACAATGGATGTAAACTTTTATAATCTCTCTTCATCATGGCAATGCTGGAGCAAAGCCAGACTGAAGCATCCCATTATGTCTGGACCATTTCGCGTTCCTTCAGCAACAGACACCCATGGTTGATTTATTGCATCTCTGCATAGGCATGCCCGAGAAAGCACAGAAGTAGCCTTACCTCTAGGGTGAGATCACAATCCTGCTGACCAAGACACACTCTAGCTTGTACTCTCCCAATGCCTGTCATCCACATGCAGAATGGAAATGTGTCAGAACTGCATGGTTTGTGAACGAAATGTCCTCAGAGCATCTGTCAGCCCAGGAGGCCCGATGGCCGGTGACAACAAGCCAGGAGTCTGTTTGTTGTCCCTGGAGACCCTTTTAGGATAATGCTGCTATTGGGATGGCAGACTTTCCTGCTTTGCCCAGAACCAGGTATTACTGCTGTTTTGTGAGTATTGTGTACATCGCCCTCTCTGCAATAATGATATGGTGATGCAGGAGCCAGTCTCATAAAAGAGCAGAAATGGCAATGTCTGCCGGGAGCGCTGCCTTCGAGTGACTGGGGCAGGTAAACCGAGGGGATGTACAGCAGTGAGAGGTAGAGGCCAGGTGGAGGCTGCTGTCCTGGAGCCCTCACCTCCAGCCACAAGGTAAGCATGTCACCTGTTGTGTCCAACTTCCCCGGATGCAGCCGTGTCTACTCCCCAGGGACAGAGCAGTTATCCCAGAAACCACACTAGTGGGAGAAAAGCTATCTTCTGGGAGATTTATAAAAGAAGACAAAACAAAAACTGACAGTAGAGTACAGGAAGTAGAGTGCTGTCCACCCCATTGATCAGTCTGGAAGTTTCTACCGCCTCCTTTTCAATTTATTTGAAAATTCCACGGAAGAATAGAATACACTGTATTTATGTCATTTCCACAACCCTCATTTCTCAAGTCCCTCAGCGGCTCTCAAATTCATGACTTCTCTATTCTAAGGAGAGAAAGGAGAGACATAGACATAGACAGAGAGAGACAGACAGACAAACAGATAGGCAGAGAGAGACACAGAGACAGACAGACAGACGGACAGGGAGACAGACAGACAGACAGACAGAGAGCTCACCTACTGGGTCCAACTAGTGTTGCCCTTACTCGCGTGTCCAGTGCTAGCCACTCAGAGCTGGGCTCCGATTCTGAAAAAAAGAACTTGTTCTCCAACTCTCAGCCGCCATTCATTACCTGGGACTCTTCATCTGGGGCTGGGCCCTTGTGACTTGACTCCATGTGTTTGGTAAGTAGACTGGTGTGGTCTCTGCAGATCTTGTACAGGCAGCCACATTGCTGGGAGTTCCTGAGCAATGTTCTTGTCCCCTGTAGAAGACACTATTTCACAGTGACATTTTAGTCCCCGGGCTCTTAGAATCTGCCTGCTCCCATGATGTTCCCACAGCATTCGGTGTAAGAGTTGTGCTAGAGATGTCCCATTTGGGGATGAATACCTCTCTATCACTTATTTCTGGTTGTAGATCTCTCTAATAACATCTGCTGCAAAAGAAGTTTCTTTGATGAGGGACAAGAATGTTGAGACAGGGTCTCTCACACTTTAGCCCAGGCAAACCTAGAACTTATTCCAAAGTATCTTAGACTGGCCTTAAATGCATGGCAAACCTCCTGCCTGAGCCTGCCCTGGGCTAGGACTGCAGGCATTAGCCAGTATGCCTAACTAGAAAGTTTCTACTTCTCTGTCTGAAGGGACCATACTTATCTACGTGTTATGCTTGACCTTTTAGGGCCAGCAATCTAAAGTGTGGTGTGTGACAGTAACCACAACCTCACTTCTGATTTAAGCTTGTAATAGCATCCTCAGGAGGTGAAGACACAACGGGAAGTAGTGTATATGCATGCACATGCCCATAAATGATAGAGCAAAAAAAAATGGGCAAGCCTAATTTCGTATAGCAATCTTCACACAGCTGGACATTTCTCAAATATTTTAAGGTGTTTTGATCATTTAAAAAGATTTAAAGCATTATTTTCCTAGAAAATCTGACAAAATGATTCTATCAAATTAACTAGTGCCTCCAAATTGCATATCATGCCATTAATCCCCAATATAGATGATATTTGAGAGGCAATCACTTTAACAACACAGTCATCTGAGAATCTTTTATTTCCATAATTCTTTGGCTATATATTTTTCTAGAGAATCAATATTCTTTCTGTGTAAAGACTCTCTACTGGGATGTCAGTTCAAATAAGTGGAATTAGTTAGACCCATAATGAATATAATATTGCAATTAATTTTTTTTAAAAAAATCACTCTTTCTGTCATTCATCTGTCTGCAAATTCATTATTAGCCAGACAAGATAGGACATTGGGGGAGGTGGCAACAGGACACATGTCCACGTTGTGTGGGACAGATGACAGGAAGATGTCTGGGTGTAAAACTTGCCACTAAGCAGTGGGTGACCATACGAGAGGTAGTCAGGGGCAACCGGCTCTCTGGAGGGCAGTAGAGGAGGCGCACTCAGAAACAGGTATCCGGCTGGATCCTGGGTGTTTTGGTTTGGTATCTGGGAATCTTCACAAAGCAGACTGTTGGGCAGGGGACGACATGTTCATGCTGAAGTCACGCTAATCAGGACACTTGTAATGACACTGGACATCACGGCAAGTGTGACGTAGTGCTGAGCATGGATTCCCAGCTAAGTGGGGGGGGCCTGTTGGCGGGAGCCTCTGTGGTCCGTGGACTGGGCTGATCTTGTGAAACAGCCTGGCGGAATTGGCTACCGCAAGTCTCTCCACAGAGATCTGCTGGGGTGATAATAGTCTGGCCTGAGTGTCAGCTTAGTGCTTGCCCACCCTTCTCAGTGTGCTCTAGCTCCTCCTGGCAGGAATGGCAGCGGTGTCCTGAGGAGCTATGTGCAACCTGCCCTCCTGGCAGTGCGTGGGATCAGACCTGAGCACCAGCTTGGTACAGAACTGGGTGAGGACAGAAACAGCCACAGTGAGCATTGGATATCCCCCAGAGCCTCCACTCCATGCTAGCACGGTGGGCTGGTTATGTAGAACCAAATGGCAGGGTACCACCAAGCAGCAAGCAGAAAGTGGTGTGTGACCCCATCAAGTGCAGGTCAACCAGAAGAAACCTCATGGGGAAGCAAGTATCAGAGGCATCTCGGATGAAGGATGGTTGCGCTGACCAGGGTCACCTGCCATTTCTTTAACTTGGCCCCACTATCTCTGGAACATTGAACACATCATCATCTTCCTTTATTTATTATGCCTTTGGGTCACAACCTAGAAGGGTGAACGGGGCATAAGCCAGCAGAAGTCTGTGTTGGCACTGGTTTGAACCTCAGCCTTTCCTAACCGTGTTTTCCAAGGCAACCCAAAGGCTCTGGTCTCTGCTCTTTAAGGGGTGTGATGGCAGCCAGCAAGTCCCCATACAGACACACCAGGCAGTGCCTGCAGTGTCGAGGGCCATTCGTCATCGGATGTGTTGACAGCAGCAGTGGAGCCCAGACTTGGACAGAGACAGAACTTAACTGCGGTCATTCCACTCGCAATTGCTGAGTTCAAACACGTGCAGAATAGCAACGTGGAAGTGTTTAATGTCTTCTGACAAGAGCGGTGACCTAGGAGGGAGTGCTGAAATGTCAGAAAGGGATCAGTGAAGGATGAACAGAACAAGCCACAGAGACAGGAGCACGGGCCAGTGTCCACAGCGTCAAGCAAGCAGCAGGCAGGGAACCCCAGCCCTTACAGTCACATCTGCTCATGTTTACTTTGCCATTTCTTTCTGGGGCACGCCGTTGCACGTGCATTTGAATATACAATCTATGGGTGATAACCAACAGGTTGGTTGCACACCATGATATGGCAACAAATGAATAAGTGAGATGAAACCAAACTTGCCTGACTCTCTTCCATTGGTATTTTTCAACCGGGAGAGTTTTAAGTTCACTTCTGGACATTTTAAAAGTAAAATTAAAAGGGGGGGATTATAAATCTCTTGATGGTTCATTCGGACTCTGCTTTGGCTCTTATCTGTGTCAGGGAGATGATATCAATCTCTCTTTCAAGTGATTCTTGGATTTGCTTCACAGCTTCAATGCATGGGACTCGGAAGCCAGGGTCGTCTTCTTCCACCGTCTACACTGGGGACACAGCATTGCACACAGAATGGGTAGGTGCTAAATCAGTGTGAGTGTATACAAGGAGAGGATGTGACCTAAGGGGCAAGGGCAAGTACCATTCCTCAGGTGTCCCATAGATGGTGTCCTGCTCAGAGGTGTCTTTGTGAGAGCAGAACTACCTTTTCCTGAATATGATGCTTGTCTGCAGTAGAGTTCATGATAGAGAGACAGATGAACACATTCCACAGAAAACTCCAGAAAGCAGCTTTCCTATGTACCCTGTGGCTGGGACTCCACCATCTCTGGGAGACTTTGGGGGTCACAAAGATTCTGTGCAGAAAATTCTGTTATCAGCCTTGAGCTCCGATGTGCATGGCCACACAGGCACATAGGCTGTGCCCGGTATCATGCACTATGATGCTTGGTCTTGCTTCTCTATTTAACAGGATTGAAAAATCACACAGGAGGCACAGCTTGGTGATCTTGTAGGGCATTTCAGGAGAGAAGGGTCTAACCCTCAGCCTATGCAGAATTTTCTAGCAGGCAGCCCAGATCTAAAAAGTTCTGGGACCAAGGACCATGGACCTGCTTGCCTTCCTGAGAGTGTGTGTTTCTCACTGCTGCTGATGTCAGAGTCCAGCCTCCTAGGCCTCCCAGTAGAGCAAACCCCAGCGACTCCTCCAGGAGCTCCCAGCCTCTTAGACTGAGTAGCCACCAGGTTCTCCACCTCTCCAGATGGCAGGAAGTCATCGCAGAATCTAATTTAATAAATCCCCTGTGTGTGTGTGTGTGTGTGTGTGTGTGTGTGTGTGTGTGTGTGTGTGTGTGTTAGTCCCATTTCTCAGCCCTAGGGGAGTGACTGTGTTTTCAGTTGGCAACTGAAGGGCCTGAGGGGAATCTGACCAGCCACCCTACCCCATGCCATGCCCAGAGCAATGCAAATGGAGGTGCTGACCATCTGAACCGTGTGTGTCTTCAAATCAGTGACAGAATGGAGCCCCTCCTGGTCCATTTTCTTACTAGTTGTCAAGTCAACACTAACCGTGTGTCAGACCACAAGCCGAGGCTCCTTGGACCCAAAGATCCAGCACAATACCTTTCCAAGAGACCCCAGGCCCTGCAGTTTCAACTGGCCTTTCACTGAAGGCTCAGAGAGGGTAGGGGTTCCAGGTCAGAGTTAGGGCCCCAGTGTTGGAGGATGGCAGTGTATCAGAGCATGCTTAGGAGGCACACATTATAGGAACCCAACCCTGGATCAAAGGCTGAAGGCAGTGGGCACTGTGTACCTAGTTTCTGGAGAGAGGACCAGTCTGTTATAGCACATGCAGAGGAGGCAGCAGGAGGAGTAGACTTAGGATGGAAAGTCTGCGGAAAGAAAAGAAAGAAGTCTTAAATGCTTCTTCCTCACATACCTCCCTGTGTGCCCTGACACAAGCCAGGACCCTGTCACAGACCGGTTGGCACCGCTCTGGGAAACAGTCTTCGGGACTCTTCAGTACCGAAGTGAGAGCAGCTCCCTGAAGTGGGAGAGTATTTAATGGAACTTTCCAGAGCAGCGGTTCTCGACCTTTCTAATGTTGGGACCCTTCCTCGTGTTGTGGTGATCCCCAGCCATAAAATTATTCTTGTTGCTATTATATAGCTGTAATTTTGCTACTCTTATGAACCATGCTGTGAATATCTGATATTTCTGGTGGTCTTAGGTGACCCCTGTAAACAGGTCACCCGACCCCCAAAGCGGTCGTGACTCAGAGGTTAAGAACCACTGCTTCAGTGGATGCTAAGAAGAGCACCCTGGCTTGGCACTCTGGCTTCCCGGGACCCCTCAGATGCTGGCCCATAGCCACGCCACTGATCACTGCTTCTGGTGTAGCCTGACAGAACACTGAGAGGTGAGAACATGGACCATGTATCATTTGTACATTTTTCTAGTAGCCCCATGAAAAGCCAGGAAAATGACATTAACTTATTAGCATACCTCACTAACCCCTTCATCCAAGGTATCCTTTCAGCCTGTTGGCTGCTACCACTGGGCTGTTTTACATGTTTTGCTGCAGCTCTGAGACATCTGGGGGCCACCTGTGCTATCAGCATATTTCATTTGGATTTACCTGCGCTGATGGTTCCAAAGCCCTCTCTGAGCTGTGGGCATCAGTGCCTGTGAACAACGCAGGCCTGTCTCTGACCTACTTCTTCATGCCTACCTTCCCTGCCTTACACCAACGAAGCTGGCTCTAGGGGACTGACTGGTTTTTAAGTTTTGGTCAGTGAACCACCACAGAACTGAAAACAGCTCAGAACAGGTGCCAGTTTGAGGCACTGAGGAGGAACAGCCATCACAATTTGGACTGACACATAAGTTCAGATGTGGTGCCCCACATTTCACAGCTTCCTTGTATTCGGCACACCACCCATATAGAAGGTTTCTGTTCACCAAAGTGTCCTCTACTGCCTATTTGCCGAATCTTCTGGCTGCTCCATGACTCCGCCCCTTCCCTACATGCTCTACCTCAAGCCACTTGGAGACACTCAGTAGAGCCCTAGACACCACCAGATCCCCCATAACACCAACGAAGCTTATGGAGGTTCAGACTCAAGTCTGCCCCTAGATCATCATGAAGACTTGGCTGGCCAGGCATTGGAGAACCACATTCCCAAGCTTGACTTGGTGCAGCTGGAGCACGCATTCCACAGCTAACAGGTGAGTCTGCTGCCCCTGGTGGCCATCCTCCAACCCAGGTGTCCCCATCTGAAACTTCTCAGCTGAAGGGCACTTCTTCACTTGACCCCAGAGACTCCCATTGACAACGTGGAAACACCACAAAACCAGAGTCACGCAAGGCCCACCTCAAAAACAAGAATGCAATGTATCGCCTGCCACGCTAGAGCCTCTGTGTTATGACAATACTGGGAGCTTCACAACACTCTCCTCCAATGCTCAGAAAAACTCCCAGGGTCAGCACTCCTTTTAACGCCACTACAGATGACCAAAGAGATAGGTAGTGCTGGCTACTTTGCCCAAGGTCATGTACTTTGCACTAGCACAGGCAAGACTCGAGTCTAGAAGTTAAACTTCATCGTAAGCATCTTCATCTTATGCGACACACAGATGTCCAGCCTTCTTATTGGCAACAGTAGGTCCTCTCTACTGCATGTTGGGGTTCATCGTGGGGTGCAGAATAGTGAGTGATGATCTCTTTTAAGAACTAATTAATTACCTGAACTTTGGAGGCTGGGAAGGTAATGGGAAGTAATACACACCAGGGCAAGAGGGAAACATTGAATAAGAGATGAGGACGACAGTCCCAAAGTTCAGATACCACTATTGTCAGAGCCGCAGCTATGAATTCCATAGCTTTGACCGTAAGAACCACAAACATTAAGACCACAGGTACCATTGCACTCCTAATAACTGTTGCATAGAAGACCACAGCCCTCAGGACCGTGGCCATGAAGATTGTAGACCTGAAAGCCATGAAGACTATAAACCTCAGGGCCCAGACCCTTGACACCACAGTTAGGAAGCCCACAGCCCAAACTGATAGTCCTGAGGACCACAGTACTGATGGTCAAGGCTGTGATGATTACAGTCGCAGAGAACACTGCCCGGAACAGACTGTGGGGACATAGCCCTAAAGACAAAAACCCTGGCATAGACAATTAGCTCATTTGATAAAGTGTTTTGCAAACTTGAGGACCAGAGTTCAATCCCAGCAATCTACAGTAAAAAGTGTAAGCACCATGGTGGTGTGTATGCTGGGGAGAGAGAGCCAGGTGCATCCCAACAGTTTACTATCCATCCAGCCTCGCCACAAGGACTACAGCTCTGAGGATCACAGAGGAAGACTATAGTGCTGAAGACAGCATCCCTGAAAAGAAATCGGCCCTGGAAAGCTCCATCCCTAAAGACCACAGTCTCATGGATGACCACTGCTCAGAAAGCCTGACTCTCTGAGGGCAACAGAGGTGAGGCGTGCACTACTGAGGATGGTGCACCTGAGAACCTTGGCCCTGATGACCCTATCCAGGAGGATGACATTCTTAAGGACCCCTACATCTATGGCCACTGTCCTAAAGACAACAGTTTTCAGGACATTAGTTCTGAAGACCAAAGACCTTAACTGCTACAGCCATAAAGTTCACATTCACAAAGAGCAACGCCCTGAAGGAAAAAGCCCTGAGTACCACAGTCCTGAAACTCGTAGCCTTGAAAAAGCATAGTCCTGAGGACCATAGTCCTAAAGTCACAGCTATAAGTCTATGAAGCTGAGGATAGGGTCTCTGAAGAACTCTATTCCACACAGCATTGCACAAAAATTATAGTCCTAAAGACTGTACCCCAGCCCAGAAGACAACAGCTATGACAAGCCTAACTCGGCAAACATGCCTACAAAGATTCCAGTCCTAGAGACAACAAGCTCACAGGGGCCTGAAGGAAACAACTGTGCAGGCCACAGCCCTGTGTGCCTCAGTAGACCACACAGACCCCTGATGAGAGTCCAGGTGATGACCGGGGAAAGCCCTTGGGACACGGGCCGAAGTCCTGAAGTCCACAGACAAGTCTCAATGTCCACCCTGTCCTGTGGACATTATTTGTACAACCACATTTCCTCATGAACAAGTAAGGGATGTCACCTGAACAGTCACAGATCTTTCAGGAGGCCAACCTTGCAGATTAAACCCACAAAGGTTTCCCCTGGGGCGGGCACAGGGTGGGGGGTGATTAACTTATTGTATCAGGTTTATCAGTACAGATTCCCTAACAGGCTCATGCCGGAAGCAGCCTCATGGCCAGCAGCCCAGAGGATAATGCTTCATCAATGCGTTGTCCTCCTCCTCGCTCCCATCCTGTTTTCTTCCACATGTTCCCAAGTTTGGTCTGAAATTACAGAAGGCCATGCTGATTGGCAAAAAGGCAAAAAGGCAAAAAAAAAAAAAAAAAAAAGGCAAAATGTGGGAAATCTGCACTCGTTTGTTCCAGAAATATGCTCTTGGCACAAAAGGAGCCCTCTAGGGCCCTGCGGAGACTCAAAGAAGCATTTAGCAACAAAACACTGGAGGTCACAGAAGGTATGAGTTTGGGTTGCCCTGGCTAGCTGTCTGAGGTCTGGGGAGCAAGGTCAGCAGGAATACGGCCATGGGGACAAAAGATAGACTCTGACTCCCTTAGGGAAACCAGTCAGTCCTACTGGCTATCTGCCTGCAGGGAGAAAAGACCAGCCCTAAACTAGCTCATTCAGACGCGGTGGTGGAGGGCCTCTACGTCCGGCGCATGAAACCACTGCAATGGACTGGGGGCCTAAGTTCCTACATGCGCAAAGCCTTCCCTGATTATAAATGGCATCTCCTGGTTGTTTTGCTGTCATGAGTCTGCTTCCCCCGTGATTTCTGTTGTCTCACATGCCAGCAGCTGCTGCTCTCATGTAGTCTCACCTGCAGCTGGGAGGGGACACACAGTCGGTGTCCCTCAACCCTTGCCAAGGCCTAGCCCCTTGGGAAACCGTCACTTTCCACAAAGGAGAGCCGCAGGGCCTGGCACCAACATGACACCCACACTCTGCGTTGGGAAGCTGCACTCCGGCTGCCTTGTGCAAGCTCTCCTTGTGGCCTCTTTCTAGGCAGCCTCAGTATAGAGGCGAACTGTGCGAGTTTTAAACCTTTTGTCTCATGGGAAATTATTGTAACATAATCAAGCTATAAGAACGGCAGTTAATAACAGAGGCAATAGTCCCTAATTTTATACACCGCTTCTAAGTACGTACATGTACATTTGTGTGTGAGAGACTACGAGTGCTTACGTGTACATTTGTGTGTGAGAGACTGCGAGTGCTTACGTGTGTGGTGATGTAGGTATCTTCCTCCCCTTCTTTCTACCTTGATTTGGGGCACAGGATCTTTCACTGAACAAACAGTTTATGGCTTCAGCCAAGCTGGAAAGCTCACCCATGAACCCCAGACACCTTTCTGTCTCCAGCTAACCGACTCTGTGCCAGATATTTAGCACGTGTTCTGGGGGGTCAGAACTCAGGTCCTTGTGCTTGCTCAGCCAGTCCTTTTCCCACTGAACTGTCTCCCCAGGCCCGTACACTGCAGTTTCTATGGTGTTACTTTACGTAGAAATTGGAAAGGTTAAGATTGGTCACACTGCTGTTTTAGGGTCACACTGCTGGTGGTGTCACAGACAAAATCCAAATTCACCCAAAAGACTGCAAGATTCCTTCTCAAGCCCTGGTTGGGGTTTCTTCCCATCCCTTCCCAGACACACGGAGCACGTGTCTCCCAGACATCGTGACTGTCTTTGGCTTTGAGTGATACCAACATGATCCTGGGATTCAAAGCTTTAGATCGTTTTTGTGATTTTGGACATATGGAAATAACCCTATGTCATAGGTATGTTCTCAGGTGTCTTCAACTTGAGGCCCGAAGGCTGTTATGTGCCACCAGGATACCTGTGACATGGCCCAACACAATATAATAAACTACTGAAAATATAAGAACATTTTTCTTTTCTTTTTTTTNTTTNTCCCNTTTTTTTTTTTTTTTTTTTNTTTTNTGGGGNGGGGGNGGACTAACTGTATGGCTCTCTGTATGTGGTAATCTCACGTCACAATGTGAAACTTGAGTGAATTCTATAAATGACAATCTCATGTCTCAGTGTGAAAAGGCTTCACCTACTAGTAAACGAAAGCATTCGGAAGTTCTCAGGGGCATCGAGCCTTCTCAGAACCGAGGCCCTCTCCTCCCATTGATGTACAACAGGGCCATCCTTTGCTACATATGCAACTGGAGCCTTGGGTCCCTCCATGTGTACTCTTTAGTTGGTGGTTTAGTCCCTGGGAGCTCTGGGGGTACTGGTTGGTTCATATTGTTGTTCCTCCTATGGGACTGCAAACCCCTTCAGCTCCTTCAGTCCTTTATCTAGCTCCTCCATTGGGGATCTTGTGCTCAATCCAATGATTGGCTGAGAACATCTACCTCCATATTTGTGAGGCACTGGCAGAATCTCTTAAGAGACAGCTATATCAGGCTCCTGTCAGCAAGCACTTGTTGGCATCCACAATAATGTCTGGGTTTGGTGACTATATTTGGAATTAATCCCCAGGTGGGGCAGTCTCCGGATGGTCTTTCCTTCAGTGTCTGCTCCACACTTTTTCTCTGTATCTGCTCCCATGGGTATTTTGTTTCTCCTTCTAAGAAAGACCGAAGTATCCATACTTTGGTTTTCCTTCCTCTTGAGCTTCATTTGGTCTACAAATTGTATTTTGGGTATTCTGAGATTCTGGGCTAATACCCATTTATCAGTGAGTACGTACCATGTCATTTATCAGTGAGTATGTACCATGTCATTTATGAGTGAGTACGTACCATGTCATTTATCAGTGAGTACGTACCATGTATGTGCTTTTGTGCTTATGAGACCTCACTCAGGATATTTTCTACTTCCATCCATTTGCCTAAGAATTTCATGAATTCATTGGTTTTTTTTTTTAACTTATTTTATTAGATATTTTCTTCATTTACATTTCAAATGCTATACTGAATGGGAGATGCATGCTGGGTTATTAGAAAGAGAATGTCTCTGTGAGCCCCAGCAGTCAAGCATAGTACAGCCCTTTCAGCTGATGCCATTGTTTTGCATCTCCAGAGTCCTGTCCTAACCACGCCCTTCCTTCCCTCAGTGCACCATCCGTGCACACCGCAGATGAAATGCTGAAGTGTGGCTCAGGCTTTAGCTTCCCTGCCCTTGCTCAAGAGGAAGTGTCTGTGTTCCTAGGAAGAGGATCTGCTTTATCCTTTCAAAAACAAATGCCACCAGGGGACGTCCCATTATCTGCAACTGTGGTATCACTCTTCTGGTGCCACTTTTGTGAAAGTTTATTTGAAGAAGCTGCTGTCATCACTGCCTAGGCAGACCCACTGATGTACCCAGCTTGACTCCTCAGATCCAGCAGTGGCGCCTGGTTCTCTTTGACTCTATGTCCCTCATCATCACCCCACACGTTCCTGGACTCTACTAAGATTGAAAGATAATTTGGATGCCTCTGTCTGTGCATAGCCCTCAGTCCAGAGGAGAGGAGAAAGAAGGTGAAGGGAACCCACTCGTGCTCTGGTAACCCTCCATTCTCCCTAAACATGACCGATGCCTCCCACTACCTTCTTCCGTTCACCATCTAGGAAGCATGAAGAGTTGAGCTTCCCACTGAGTCTCATCCTGCTCCTGTAGACAAAGAGGAACCAGGACCAACCATCTTCCCACGCAACCTTCAAATCCATACGGGGTGGGGGGGCACAGGTTGAGTGTGGAAAAAGTGTCTTTGTGCAAGGTGGGAACCAAGGTCACAGTGATAGATATTCTATGTCTGCCTGCTCACTCAGCAGTCAGAAGAGGACTCTCAGAAAGCTCTTTCCGACCAATGAAAACCTGGTTGAAAGATAGAATCTGACCCATGACTAATCCAGTCGTTATCCACTTTTGTGGGATCTATACCCCAACATGTCGTAGACAGACCAACAAATCATAAAGAAAATATCCACCTAGAGTCACATCAAAGTCACTGGACAAGGGGGCTTCCTGACTTAGTGTTCCACTGTTGCAAAGAGATGCCATGACCACAGAAATTCTTAATAAAGGAAAACATTTCATTGGGGCTTGCTTACAGCTTCAGAGGTTTAGTCCATTCTCTTCATATGATATCATCAATTGATCGTATGACACTTCAAAGTCCACCCCAGATGACACATTTCCCCCAACAAGGCAACACTTTTTAAATCCCTTCAAATAGTGTCAGTTACTGGTGACTAAGCATTAGAATCTATGAGCCTTTGGGGGCCATTCTTATTCCAATCACCACACTTTCATAAGAAGACTATCTCAAATTCAAATTCCTAAATGGTCAGAGAATGATGAAACAGTCTGTTGTGTCAGCTGCTTCTGCTAAATGGGGCTCTCGTTGGGTTTCCCTTGACGTAAATCCTATGTTCCAAACCTGGACTGGTGACAGCTGTGTGCCCACAGAACCTGAATGTCAGAGAGGCACCTGGACTGCTTAGTGGGACATCAGAACAGATGCCCAGATGTCATGAGTGAGTTCAGAGTAAAGTAGATCCTAGGCAACATGTCACTTGGTTCAGGAAGACACCTACCTGGTTCATTCTAAGAAGCCATGGTCTGGGTGGATTAAAGGTTAGTGAGGCCTTTAATAGGGTGACACTATCAGCATTTACTCACACGATGAGCTTTTATTAAGCCCCGATGATGTAGCATGTGCTCTACCAGGGGCTGGGGACATAGATATGAACACAGAAAAAAAGTTCCTGTAGTCCTAGGACTATATATCAAAAAAAAAAAAAAAAAAAAAAAGATAGCGTCAGACATGCAGCCAATGAATGCAAGGCACTAGATACTAATAATATCTCAGAGAGCCAAGTGAGGCAGAAATGTGTACATTGGGGTAGGGAATAAGGGCAAGGGATTCTGGAACCAATGTTTCAGTTTGCTAAGTGTCCCTGTGAAGATTCATCTTCACTGCCAACTTGACTGGATGGAGCCACATACTAGGAAACACCTCTGAGCATGTGTGTGAGGGTGTCTCCAGAGAGGCTTACCTGACAAAGGAAAATCCACCCAGAACATGGGCAATATCGTCTCATGGCATCCCCAGGCTGAATAGAACAGGAGGAAGAGAGGTAAGTACTGACAGCCGTCTCTTTCTGTTTTCACACTGCAGTCAGAATATAAGCAGCCATGCTCCTGTAGCTGTGACTTCCTTCCCGAGGTAGAATGAGTCCCTTCCCAAACTGTAAGTCAACAGAACCAGAACCACTTCTTTGATTCAGTTGCCTTTATCTGGTATTTTGTCAAAATTGACGAATACAGTTCTCATTCCAGAAAAGCCCTCAGCCCAGGGCCAGATGCTAGTGAGGGTAGGTCTTGACTGAACTGCCTATGGGGGTGAAGAGCTAGTAGGATGATTAAGGGGCATACATGTTAGCAGTTCTGCCCAAATAACTACACTGAAGCAGCTGTTTATACATTCACTGATATCACAACATTTACCAGCTTTTCCCCTGGTGGCCAATGGGTTAATCAACTGGTAAGTTCACGACTGAGCACACTAAAAGAAGATAGGACCCATTTGGAGGACGTAGATGCCTAGGGTATGGTTTTGCAGAGCACACCTGGTCCTTGGTCTCTTCCTCTGGTGGTTGAGCTGCCTGCTGGCCATGTGGGGTGGCAGGAACATCCTCTATAACATTCTATAACATGGGCCACTAACATCTCTCAATAGTGCCACCAGCTGGGGGCCAGGCCTCTATCACATGGTCCTCTTGCTTTCTACCCAAGTTATACCAGGAGAAAAGCTGGTAAATTCAATGATATCAGTGAATGCATCATTTCCTGCCTCACTAAACGCCTACTGCAATGGAGTCAACTAACCATGATCTGAAATCTCTGAAACATGTGCCAATAAGTTGCCCCTCCCTTAAATGGATTTGCCTGAGTGATTTCTTTTCTTAACAATGAAGAGGATGATTTATCATTCCTTCAGAATATCTGGAGCTCAAAGGGTATGGAGAGGAAACTGTTTGTAGCCTAAGCTGGCCTTGCACATGTCTTCACCTCTGAGGTTCTGAGATGCAGGCACACACTGGTGTGCCTATGTTGTATAGTTTTTCATTCTTCTTAAAGATATAAAGACAAGCGACAAGGATGTGAGAGACCATAGTAAGCTGGCTGTGAGCCAAGTATAGACACAGTGCAGACAGTTTGCTAGGTTTTGGAGACTCACATCTCCACATAATTACCTCTATGGATGAGGGTCACAGGAAAGAACTGGCCAATACCCATGAAAGAAATACCTACACAAGGGCTCATGGGAAGAGCAAGTAGATGGTGGTTCCACATCTACCATACACCCAAGGCTCATAGTTGACCTGTTATTAAATCCCAGGGATTATACCATCTGGCTCACATATTCTCCTGAAGTGGTTTCTCTTCCTGCTTTTCAGAAAAGTGTTCCACCAAAATTATGTTTTTTACCCAAACCTTTGTACCCAGATCTCCCCACCAGATCAATGAGACAGTGAGGGTCTCACTGGGCCTTAAAACCAAGGCACGTGGTATTGCTTGTTTTCTTTCTGTGATAAAGAACCTGCCTTACACACCTTCAAGGTAGAAGGACTTATTTTGGCTCACAGGTTTTGGGAATACAGTCCTACCTTTCGGCTGTGCAGTTTCATGGGAGAGGAGAGTGTGTGGGTATAAAGCTAGAACTCCTCAGTGCTCAGTGTCTCGCTGGGACAGGAAGCAGGCAGTAACCCCCAAAAGATAACAGGCAATAATCTCAAAGCCTACCTCAACTTCCCAATACAGCCCCTGGGGACCCCAAGTTCAAATTAAGGAGCCCGTGGGGGACATTTAACACCCAACCTACAGCACCTGGCTTGGATGTCCTCCTGCCCTTGTGTGCCCAAGGTAGGCAGCCCATCAGTCTGTCCCAGCACTGATAGGTGTGTGCAGGCCCAGATGTGCACACATCCAGCAGGTGTTTAAGGAACATGTTGGGAAGTGAAAGCATATGCACACTCTGTTTAAATAAAGGCAGCTCATCACGTCAGAGTACCATGTTCTACCTCATGTTTACTCTTCTCTCCTGTTGAGTCCGTGGCCCTGAGAGTGTTCATCTCTGACCAGATGTTGTAAACCCCATCATCCCCATCCTCAGCACAACCAATCATCCAGTGAAGGACTTGACGGAAAAGCAGATGTGCTCATGATGCCAGGAACATGTTAGGGAGACCACTGTAAACCTACTTGGTGAAGTAGATCACAATAAATAGAAATGCTAATAAGCTCTGGACTATCAAAACTGCAGCCTGCATTAAGTCAAGGATACAGAAGAAAATGCGTGTGTTCACAGATGTGACACTGGTTACATCCTGTGGGTCATTAAGCAAGGTGCTAATTGGGATTATTTAGATCTCTTTCAAATTCGGTTTCATCCCTTTAACAGCAAATACAGTGTTAATGTTACCTCTTTTGTAATTATTTTGAGTTTGTGTTTTATATTCTAGAGAATTGAACTTCAGATTTCTCTGTAACTGAGATGTTTGTTACCAGTAGGATTATTTAAAAGGTAGGTTAGGTAGGTAAGCAGCCAAGAAAATTCCCCAGGATCCAGAGCATGCTGAGTTGGAATGTCGTTTGCTTCTGAGAGCTGGATCCCATCCCACCCCACCACTTGGCCCCACTGAGCCCAGGTGCCTCTCCTGACTTCTCTGAAGGGCTGGAATTAAGCAGTGTGGTGACCATGAACTTGTCCTGAGATATCAAAACAATGAGATTTAGTGAGCCCAAGGGCCATCAGTCCCAGGGCAGGCCAACGACAGGCAGCCAAGAAAAAGCAAGCTCTGTTTGCACCCTGCCTCAGAACAGACACTCAGAGACAGGAGCCAGGCCTCTGCTGAAACTTACACGTCAGTACTTGGCACAGTGAATTCAACTTCTGGCCATGGAATAGCTGTGTGTGCTGCCTCCTCCAGGGAATCTCTGCAGGAAGTTTCATGAGGCCATCATTCCAGGACTTGGGTCCATTGTCCATAACTCAAGGGACAATAAGGGCAGGTAACACGTCTGTCTGGAAATTCCAGCAGCACCAGGAGTGGCTGAGTGTAGCAGACATAGCTATGGTCACATGACCCACTGCTCCCTTACCAGCCCTTCACCTACTTGGACAGTGGGACCAGAGACCATGGGAATGAGCTTCAGTGTACACAGTATCCTGGCAAAGTCAATGAGCCAGCGGCTGGGCCATCCTGCCTCAGGCTACCTGTGCTCCGTACTCAAGAGAAATAAATCAATATGCCCACACAAAAGCCCGTGCACGAATGTTCATCTCATATTGTTTATAATGGCAGAGCCCAGAGGATTCCCAATTATCCATAGGTAGGTGATCAGCAGACTGGCTTTCCATTCTATGGAATGCTCGGTAGCAAAGGATGTTGGGCGTTGCACCCTGTAGCACAAATGGATCTAAGAAAGACACTGAAGTCATTCCCATAGCACATGCCAGCTAGTGGGTCCTGTGCATTTAATACCATGGAATTTCAAACAAATGCAGTTTGATTTCTACAGACAAAAAAGGAGGAAGGAATTATAAAGAACTTTTTTTAAAAAAGGAAATGACCCATTTATTTGATAGTGGCTTCTCAGGCATATGCATTCCTAACTCACCACATTATATATTCATAGTTTATTAGTGTGCCTATACTTCACTACTGCTGCCCTTTGAAAAGTTACTTATATATTAGGAAGGGAGAGGTCAGCATAGAGAAGATGAGGGAACAGGAGACAACAGACTGGCAATAGATCCAAAGGCAAACACGTAAATGCAGAGTGATAGTGGCCTGTGCTCCACAGATGGCTCCCCAAAGCCCAGAGTCCAGTCCGCATGCTCAGATGTGTAGATAAGAACAGAAGACTGTAAACAGTACTTCACTGCCTTACAGAACAACAATCCAGAAGATTCTCATATCTGATGGTCTGGTTAACACTGGCTGGCTTATCTTTTTTATTTTTTCCTCCACTGATGCTCAACTTGCATCTTATATGGCAATAACACTGGCTCTGTCCTTCCAAAATTCATGGGAGAGACCATGTTGTTTTATTTAGTTTCTTTCTACAGTTAAGAACAAGGTTCAAAGGACTAATCTGCATGCAACGCAAAATAGTGATAACAATCGTAATTAACGATTTATACTCATAGAAGCTTCTTTCTAAGGAGCTGAGTGCATGGAAAGCACCAGCATCTTGCCAAGGTGTTCAGGGGGACATGGAAGAGGGGCTGAGGGCCCTCCTGCATCAGGTGAGTGTGCGCACTCAATGCTGACAATACGGATCACCTGCGGCTCCCACTCACGCAAAGAAAAGGGCATGCCAGCTGTGGGCAAAGAAGGCAGCAGGATGTGGGGAAGGCAGCTTCTCTCCCCGAATCTGGTGCTCTGACATAGCATAGCTGAATCCCATAGATCTTCCCTGGGTATCTTCAGGCCCACCCAGGCCATGCACGGCATGTGCAGAATCGCAGACTATGGGCCCCGTAGCCTCACAGACTATCTGCTCTCCCAGTGGGAGCACAGCTGGGATGGGTGCTTTGTTTTCTAGTGTGCTGTGTCACTTGTCACCCATGTGCAGAACGATAAGCTGCAAGGCTTGACCCTGTAGCCACCCATCTAGGGCCTGCCCTGGCAGCGGTGGTGGTGGGGGGGGGCAGTTGAAAATGCCGTGCCTACTACGGCTACTACTCATACCAGTTCTACCCCTCAACTTATCTACAGCCATAAGCAGGATCAGGATGTGCCAGATGAGCAGTGGCCATTGGGAATGATGTCAGGACAAAGTCTCCAGAGTGATCCCAGGGATGCCTTCTTCCTTCAGTCCTGCACCTCCAACAGACCATCAGATTGCCTTTGGGGCTCACTGTTGGAGACTCAGGCCTGGCCATCGGGAGTTCATTGGTTCTGTGGGGGAAGTGCAGTTTGCTCATGGTGACCATCTTCTATGCCATCAAGTAGACAGCTACAGACCCATCAACAGTAAGACAATAGTACTTCAGGGGTGGGCACATGTGTGGGCTGTGGCTGGCCAGGTGGTGGAGCTGCTGCCCTGAGGCATCTGCAGCCATTTCCATGGGCTCTCCCCCTAGGAGGAGCTTGGGGAGGGTAGCTGACCTAGGAGGCCACCCTCAGTGGTGTTTCTCCTTCTGGATTCATGAGCACAGTGTGTGGCAGGACAGGGTTGAGATGGTCACAGCATCAGCAGTGAGTCTCCGGCTCTGTTTCTGGGGTTCCCCTCTGCAAAATTGAAACAGAACCTCGGAGACAGACCAGTGTGGTGTGTTATCAAGCTTGGGCTTCTTACTACAGTCTATCTTTATCTCAAGAGTTCTATAGAAGCCCTGGACATGCTTTGTCGTAATTTCCAGTAAAGTTTACATTTTCTTTGTCTGATTATTTTGTGCCTAAATCTTAAAACACACACACATGCATGTGCAAGCACACACACACACACACACACACACACACACACACAACTTGAGATTGGTGGAAAGTCAATTTCTCAGCCCCAAACTTCCACCTGACTTCTTGTATTGTGAGTTCTTGCGTTTACCTCTGCCCTGCCATCAGGATTGGATCCTGCTGTCCAGTCCAAGCCTTGCATGCTACCAAATCCCACCATCCATGTCCTAGTGCCCAGAGTGTCCTCCTTCCCACCGCACTGGCATCTTTATCCCTTGGCAGTCACCCATGTTGGAAGGTCTGGTTCCTTCCAGACCACACACACTCAGGTTCCTTCCTGTTTCCCAGTATTGCGTGTTCCGTCTGATTCTCTCATGGTATTTCTCATCCATCAATCAAGGCACACTGGAAAACCCTAAAAGACAGGCTGAGGACTCCTCCTTGTCTGTTTTTGTTTGTTTTTTACACTTAATGTCAGGCATTTATCATACAAAAAAATGTCATCTTCGTTGTGTGAGCACTGTGGCATACACTCATATTAACTCAGGTTGCATAGGTAATTGTCAATCTGCTCCCTTGACGCAATCAAATTAAACATGTCACAGGGCAGAGTGTGTTGCTTAGTGAATACCTACCTGGCTTGAGCAAGGGTTTGAAATCACCTCCCAGCACGGCTTCTGCTATGACACAGCATATGTACAGCAAGTTCCGTCACTTTCCTTCATAAAGAAAGCTCAAGTATAGTTATAGACACACACACACACATACACACTCATTTGCACACTCAATCAGTGTAGTTACTTATAGACACACAGACTCACTCATTCACACACTCAATCAGTGTTCTTACTTATAGATACACAGACTCACTCATTCACACACTCAAGAACCCCATAAAAACACTACACCAAAAGTCATAATACGTATGGAAAGGACATATAGGGTAAAAAAAAAAAAAAAAAAGTTGGGGTTTTGATGGAGATTGCACTGAATCTGCTGACTGTTTTGGGTAGGAGGGCAACTTTTACTCTATTAATCCTACCGATCCCTGAGAGTGGGGGATCTTTCCATCTCCTGGTATCTTTTTCAATTTCTTTTTCAGTGTCTTAAAGTTTTATCACACAAGCCTTTTATTTGCTCACTTAGAGTTTAGTAATATTTGAGGCTATTGTGAACTGTGTTTCCCTGATATTTTTTCCCCCCTCGGTCCATTTGTTATTTGCATACAGGAGAGCTACTCAGCTAAACTTGTTTTTTGTCTTCTTTTGCTTTAGCTAATTTTGGTTTCCGTTACTTTGCTGAAAGTGTTTCTCTGCTGTAAGAGTTGCCACGTAGAATTTTTAGGGCCCCACATGTACACTACCATATCATCTCCAAAGAGCCTTTGACTCCTTCCTTTCTGGTTTTTATCCCTGTGATCTCCTTCAGCTGTCTTATTGCTCTAGCTAGGAATACAAGTATTATATTAAAGAGAAGTGCAGGGAATGGACAACCTTGTCTTGTTCCTGATTTCAGAGGAACTGCTTTAAGTATCTCTTTATACTGGTTGGTGGCTTAGTGTCTGAGAGATCTCGAGGGCCCATAGACAACACCAATGAAAGACCCTGTGGCAAGAAGTAAGGTGGGAAGTAGCTGAGGAAGACACTCAGTGTCCATCTCTGACACACACACATCCATACATCTTTCTACCCACAGCTCCTTGTACACACACACACACAGACACACACACACACACACACACACACCTACCTACTCGAAATCCGTGGATGCTTCAGCTTTGTCTCTTCCTGTACTTGGAGCTCTGGCGTTGAGCTTCCGGGCTCTGTCAGCCTGCCCACTTTCATTAAGGCCTCACTCCCAGCTTGGGGTTTTCTTGCTTCTCCCTCCTTCTGTGTCATAATTTTTCCACAAACTAGCTCTTCACAGGAGCCCAGAAGTCTCCTAAACTGGATTGTTTTTAGAGATGTTTGTGTGAGGGAAACAGGTGGGCAGATGTCCTCACCAGAGGGGACGCCGACTGACTGACAAATGGATTTCACTTCTCAAGTCCCAAGTCACAAAACTAATTTTTCTACTTGAATACCCTCATTTAGTGAGTCTTTGCAAATGAAAGTTTAAGACAGCTACCAGATGTCTCTGCAAAATTACTGTACAGTATGTAGAAATGGCTAAAAACCAACGCATCATGTGTAGGCAAAAGCAAAAATGTTTGTTTGGGGGTGGTTCCAATGTGAGCCCTTTTTCCCCTTCAGGAAATTAGTCATTTTCATTTGTTTTAATGTGTATGGGAGCTTTGCTTGCCCATAGGTCTGGGCACTGGGTGTGTGTCTGATGCCCATAGAGACCAGAAAGGGGTGTGGTGTCAAATCCCCTGCTCCTGGAGTTACAGACCAGTATGCACTTCCATATGTGTGTTATGAACGGTGCTGGGTCCTCTATAAGAGCAGGCAGTCAGTACTTTTAACCACTTAACCAGCTCTTCAATCTCCTAAGCAACTTTTCTATGTCATACAGAAAAGGTATTCATATGTGGGTACAACTATTGTCTAAGATACATCTCTATGAAGTTAAAGATATGGATAAATACTTTTGAGTGCAGGAAATGTTAACATAGAAAGAGGTGGCCTGGAATGTAAAGGGAGTGACTCTGTGAATAAATACTTACATTCTTTTGTTGATAGAGAAGATCAGATAAAGGGAGTCTTCAACTTTTCCAACTGCTTTGTTCGACTCTGCTCCTTTATAATGATCGAATAAGACAAACAATTTGCAAATGTACTTTTAAAATATATAGAGAGTGTTCTGTCACAAGTTTTTTGTGTGTGTGTATGTGCATGTGAAATCTCATTGTAAAAATTTTGGAGGGTAAATGTCTTCATTTACTCAAATTAAATCCATGAAAATATCCTCCTCTGGATTACTCTTTCTTTGGTAAAACCTGAAAACTAACATCCTAGAATTAACTAAAGTCCTAGCCAAACTTTAAGAGTGATTTACACTTTTTTGGGGGGGTGGGGTGGGGTTGGTTTTTCGAGACAGGGTTTCTCTGTATAGCCCTGGCTGTCCTGGAACTCACTTTGTAGACCAGGCTGGTCTCGAACTCAGAAATCCACCTGCCTCTGCCTCCCGAGTGCCACCATGCCTGGCATGATTTACACATTTTAAGTCTCTGTTTTAGAACAGATTTAGGACAGTTTGAAAGAGCAGTGTGAGTTTACAGAGAATAAAGTACCAAAAGGAAAGGTTATAGTCCAAAAGCATGCAACAAGAGAGAAAGGCTTGTGGATGATGGTGCCTCCTAGGGTGGTGGGTGCAGAGGGACCTGTCTTCACATGTCCCCTTGGTAGCCCAGGACTGCTGGGTGCATAGCTTTCGCCATCATCTAAGCAACCATTTCCTCCCTGCTGTCTGAGAGCCCGCACCAGCGACCACCTAGAGAGCCACTGCCCACAGCTCCTGCCTGACCCTGTGAGCAGGGAGAACAGCAGGAGGCAGCTTTTCCAAGGAGAAATTATAGATATGGAACTAAAGGCGACGTGAGGATAAAGTTGCAGAAGAGAGAGGGCATCAAGCAGTAGCAGATGACACAAAGACGCAAGCAGAGCAATGCGCAAGAGGAGGTTCAGGAGGTAGGGGCAGGGCCGGCCTGCCTCTGTGCACGTGGTGAAGGCAGCTTGCTACGCAAGGCAGTGGGTGTAGGTGTGCGTGGACACATGCAGGCCAGAGTGCTTTCCTCAGCTGAGGTTCACCTTGTTTTGGTGACAAGGTTTCTCTCTGAACCTGAGGCTCACCTATTCAAACGGCCAGCATACCGTAGAGGTCTGTGCATCTCTTGTCAATCCTCTGAGCTTACATAGCAAATGTTTCACAATTCAGGGCTAAGAAGGTGAAGCGACTGTCTGGCAAATATGGGGACCTGTGTTCGATCCCCAGATCCTCTTTTTGAAAAAAAAAAAAATCCACAGGTGGTGATGAAAACTTGCAATCCCTGGGTAGAACAGGCAGATTCCTGAGACTCGGTGCCTAGCCAGCCTGCCTTAGTTGACAATTTACAAGCTTGAGGCGATGAGGTCTCAAAACCAGGAGGGCAGCATCAAGGGAATGACATACAAGGCTGACCTTTGTCCTTTACATACAAGCATACACCCACATAAACACACACACACACACACACACATACATATTCGCCATAAATAATAAGGTTATTGGAACATGCACAGTAGAATTAAAATTTTCTTCTTGGGGCCCTGGGACAGCTTTGTAGAGCTTTAATCAGTCCACAAGGCAGAGCATGTCACAGAGTAAGAGCTGGACTCTGGGCTCCATGCACATTGGCATCTAGAAACCAGAGCCTTCAGTGTAGACCATGACAGGCTGGGCTCCCGGCACACCTTCAGTTTGGTATTCAGGAAAGACACTGGAAGCTGTATGGTGTCCTATAGGGAAACAAGAGGAAAAAGGATGGGGTGGTGACTTGCTGGCCCATAACAGGTAGGGCCACATAAGCTGTACCTCCTATTGACAGAACCCAAACACAGTTATTGCATAAGCATTACAATGGATGGGCCCTTCTGGCAACTTATACCTGCCCTCTATAGATAGCATGGAGGTGGTACTACCTGCGCCCTGGCTACCAACCAAGGAATGGGCAAGACAGGGCAATGGGAAGAGAAAGAAGATAGGCTCAGCCTAGTGGGATGCCACTCAATGGGCAAAAGTGCAAGGGGGAGAGGGGCTGGTGGCTCTGCGGGGTTCTATAAAGCTGTCATTTTTGCTTAGTCAGGGATTCTGATCGCCTTCCTGATTGTTCACTCCCAATGCCTCCTCCATGACTCCAGGAGAGGGGAGCTCCAACTGGAGCAACTTCCAGAGCCAGTCCTCCAGCGGGAGAGCCTTCAGTTCTGGGCCCAAGGATGCCTCTGAGCCATGAGAACCTGATATCTAAGCTGGTCCCTGCTCCAGCTGCCAAAGAGCCCCCATAACCCCATGCAGACAACAGTCGGGGCACTGCTAATTACAAGCCAGAAAAAGGAGAGACCGGGGAACAGAAAGAAAAACAGCCGAGCAGGCTCCATCTCACCAGCCCAGCCTTCCGTTGAGAGCTATGGTATTCCAGAGACCAAGAGGCAAGCAAATGCCACCTCGTGACCACTGAGTAGGCTTCCTCAATGTCTGTTCTGTCGTGGTGGTCTGCAGAGCATCCGTGGCTTACAGTTTCACTCCAGTTCTGCCTCTGTCTTCTCCCTGCCTCCTCCATCATTCTGGTTTGTACTGTGCATCTCTTTTTGCTTTTTTGTGGTGGTGGTGGTAGTGGTGGTGGTGGTGGTGGTTGCTGTTGTTTAAAACAGCTTCTGAGACAGTGAGCTAGCTTTGAACTCACGACGTAGCTCAAGTTAACCTGGAACCAGATCATCCTGCATCTACCTCCCTCCCAAATGCTAGCAGTACAGATATGATGTATTCCTGGTTTTTGTTTTTCATTCCTTGAAGCCTCATTTTCCCTTGAACTTGTTTTGTATCCAAGGGTGGTCTTGAACTCCTAATGCTTCTGACTCAGTAAAAGGCCTACATCATCAGATTAGGTACCCCTTGAGGAATGGAGGATGAGCTTGGCTCTAGCACCACAAATCCTCCTTCTTTTAATGGGTTCATATTCACAGGTTACAAGTGTCACTGTGAGACCCCCATCTAGCCCATCTGACACTTGCTTGGAGCATGGGGGTAGATGCCAGTGTTGTTTGCCCAAGGACAGTGTTTGGGAGCAGCACGATGAGGTGAAGGAAGGGCAGCTGGCACAGGCTAGGAGGCCATGAGGCAGAGCCAGCCACATTCTAAGTCGAGGTAGATGGTGCAGGTGGGATTTTGAGAAAAAACTCATATCAAGAAGTATGTGTCCACCTGTGGGGGGAGGAGTTTAGTAGAAGGGGTTACACAGGAGACCTGGAGGTTGGTGGGAATGCATCAGAGGCAAGAACAGGCCACCAAAACCCACCACCATTTAACTGTTTAATGGTGAAGGAGACATAAACCTTCATCAAGAAAAAAACTAATATGGAAAGTCCTCTGTTATTATTGAAAGGGGGGTGAGTGTTCACACACACACACACACACACACACACACACACACAATTTACAACAATCAATGCTCAGCTGTTTCTAAGGAACTAGGCAAGGCAACAACTGGCTTGGGCTAGATAAAGCCTTCATATTAAAAACAGGAAAGCAAAGATGTCCATGCTATAAGGCACAGAGAGGAAGGAGACTACCAGTTAAAGGACCCATTTACTGCCTTCCTAGAGCTGTGGTTTTTCCTCATTGTTAAATTTATCTGGTCAGCTTTTCTCTCTGGCTGCTGGGCCACATGAGGCCACCAAACACAAGAAGAACAGCAGCAGGTGTACACGGACATCAGGGGGAACAGCAGCAGGTGTACACGGACATCAGGGGGAACAGCACCAGGTGGACATGGACATCAGGGGGAACAGCAGTGGGTGGACATGGACATCAGGGGGAACAGAACCAGGTGGACATGGACATCAGGGGGAACAGCAGCGGGTGGACATGGACATCAGGGGGAACAGCAGCGGGTGGACATGGACATCAGGGGGAACAGCAGCGGATGGACATGGACATCAGGGGGAACAGCAGCGGGTGGACACGGACATCAGGGGGAACAGCATCAGGTGGGCACGGACATCAGGGGGAGCAGCACCAGGTGGGCACAGACATTAGGTATGTTTCATGAGAAAAAACAAAGACTGGAAAATAAGAATACAAAACTCAAGTGGAGAGCAAAGAACTGGGAATTGCTCAGTTTCCTCCCCCATCCCAGTTACCCTCTGGGGAGTAGCCCCTCTCTTGGTGGAATCAGGGCAGGTCTTATAAATTTTGATTTGCGACTTTGCTCCTCAATTATTCTGTGATGCCCTCTGCAATATTCAGATCATGGCATGTTTGGGGGGAGGAACTACATAAAAATGCTTTTCCAGGGCATGATTTTCTATGGAGTATCTGCAGCCCATTAAACCACTCCTGCCATTCCAGAGTCCCAATCCAACATAATGAAGGCGGGTTTCTTTTCTTTTTTTCTTTTTCTTTTTCTTTTTTTTTTTTTTTTGTTAAAGTTCTCGAGACTCACTTTGAACGTCTTCCCTTTTGTTGATTGAAGCCATATTTCTGGTGTCATTTTAATAGTTTTTGTGTGCATTTTCATTATCTGTTAAACTTGTAGTTTGATTATAGGTATAAATGAATAATTTTTCTGTCATTTACATTCGAAAAGGAACGCATTCATGAGGTAGTGCACAATCTGACTTCGCCATAAATTCCCCTCTTAGACATTCATTTGGTCAGATCACAAAGGCTTCACGTCAGATTATTACAGCCGGCATTCACTCGTCAGCGCCTCCCAAAAAAAAGTCTACCTTAAGATGTGATTCTCAGATGCTCACACCAGAAATAATTATCGTGACATTCCCTGCCTAATGGAGGCCTCCCTTTGTTCCTTGGCAACACATTTAAGTCAGACGTGGTACCAATTGCAAGATCACAGAGGCAGGGCTTTCTCCGAGCTGGGGGCATATTCATAATCAACAGCGTGAGGATTCAACAATGAAAACATGGGGCCAGCAGCTGACTGTCCGCCTTAGTGGCTACTCTTCCAAGCTCCCCACCCTGACATGATGTCATGAGGTCCTCCTTGGCCTGATCTGAAGCTGGATTTAAGAGTCTCTTGACACAAGGCGCGCGGATGCTTCTTCTCACAGAGTTGCAGGGGTGCACCTGCAGTGAACACCAAATCTGGGGAGAAACCTACCTTTCCCCCACTATCTTCTTGCCTATCTGCTGCTGAAGTTTGAGTTTATCAACTCATGATCATTGGATCTTCACAATGCAGAATGTGTTGTATAAAAGCAAAGGATTAAACTCTCTCTCCATCCCTTGGCCTAAGCCTACCCCACCCACAAGGCAGCAATGCCATATAAAATAAAAAGATCAGACAATGGCAGCACCTCCTGTATTTTTATCTTTAAATGTACACTCGGGGCTGGAGCGATGGCTCCGTGGACCCAGAGTGAGTTCCCCACATTCATACCCAGCATCTCACAAATGTCACAACTGCCTCTGAGTCCAGCTCCGGGGACTTTAACATTCTCTTCTGTATTCCATGAGGACCTGCACTACATACATGTGGAATACATACATACATACATACACACACACACACACACACACACACACACACACACACATACATTTTTGTTCCCAGACAGGGTTTCACTACTGTAACCACCACTATCCTGGAACTCTCTGCAAACCAGGCTGGCTTCGAACTCAAGAGATGTGCCTGTCTCTGCCTACCAAGTGTTGAGATGAAAGGTGTGCACTGGCACTACCTTGCTCAAATTTTCTTAATAATAAACATTTTCTTGTCACTGATGTAGAAGTTTGAGAAGTTTCCCATTGAGACTTTAAAACCAAGGGTCCTTTTCCTATAGAAAGTGACTCTAGTATTCTACATAACCCTCCATGTACATCTCTCGAAGCCATAGAAATGAGCATCCAGCTGCAAGCCTGGGAGAAAAGGAGCAGAGTAAGGGCCCTCAAGTGACAGCTGCCCTCAAGTGACAGCTGCCCTCGAGTGACAGCTGCCCTCAAGTGATGAGCTGCCCTCCAGGCAAGAGAAGGCAGAGGACCCTCCTAAAGGGAAATGAACCTGAAACACAGAATCCCTGGATTCTTCTGCTGCCCAGACCTATGGACCTAAAAATGAAAGGTTATCCTGCCTGATTCGTGGTCCACCAAGGCCCTTGGCCGCAGGGAGGGGGTTTGCGTGCACACTGCGGTGACCCCTGCATCCTTCACATCCATCGGAGCTGGTACTGGACGTTCATTAGCAATTCATTTTCTGCGCACTCCTTTTTCTGCAGATGTGAACTCCGGGGCCACGGAGCCACGACAGCCATTTCCTGCCCTTTCATCTCTTCTCCACTTGTAATTGATCAATTAGCCCATACCTGCAGACCCTGAATGGGACTGCTGAGGAGGGGCAGTCCTTAAAGGAGCACTCCTCCCTGATAAGGGATAGCCAGTGACTTCCTCCCTGGGGTTATGTGGAGCAGCAGACTTATCTCTGCAGCCTGTTTCTGATTCCGTGAGGGAGACTTAGGGGTGTCTGAGCAAAACCTGGTAGACATGTGTAGTTTTGGTTGAAGGACAGCAGTAAACTAATATAACAAGAACTGTGAGAGAGGATTTACTCACAGTTCACACCCATGTGAGTCTCAGTGTGGCCAGGAGGAGGCACAGTCCCTGCACAGAGACACTGAGCAGCTGAGGAGGTTGCACCACAAGGGACCCTGCTAGCTGCTGCAAAGAAGCATCGGCCTCTAAGAGTGGGTGACATCCCTGTAGCTCCCAAACTGTGCACACTGTGACCTCACGACACAGCTTTGCCAAGGCCTCTCCACACAGGCAAGTGACTTCAGTTGCACCACAGAGCCTTTCAGTGCTAGGACATACTCTGGAAAAAAACTAAACCCGCTGATCTGCCTTGGTAGCAAGTGCCCAAACTGCCACTCTACTCAAGCCATGATGTCCCTAGGCTGTGTCCCCCCCACACAGGTTGGGGCCTGGATCCACACATGCCGTCTGATAGACAGTTTCTACAGGCCAATCAGTGCATGAAACCAACAATGAAATTATGAAATGGGGAAGGATCTCCACCCTTCCAGCTCTGAAGATTTCCAGTCCAGATTCAAAGCTAATGAGAGCAACACTGAAAAAGAATGCAAATCCCATTTTTTATTTCTCATGCATTCCTACACGAACACAGAAACCTGGAGTGATTTCAAGTGGATGATTCTCAGTGAGCATTGTGTTTAAATGTGAGAGGTTGCAGGGACCAGGGCTCTCTGTGGAAGAGCATCCTCTCTCACTCAATAGTACTATTATTATTTCAGTACAGAAGCTGCTGCCGCCATAAGATGCGCTTTACCCTGCGTCTCCTCATCTCCTCTGGAATAGGAAGGATACCTGGCAACACTGTTTTTGCCTCTGATCTGAGGAAGTGGGCCCTCGTGTAAAGCCACTATGGCTCATGGCTTCATGGACTTCCTCCTCTAACTCCTGTCTGAGAAGAATACACTATTTTATATGGAAGTAGAAATGATAAATGCCTTTTAAGCGACTGAGGATTTGGGACTGGAATTGCACTTCTCTCTCATTTTCCAGTGCTCAGTGGCAATTTTTTAACGTACTCGACAGGAACATGGTCTTGATGCTCAGAGAAGGGAGGCACAGAGGTTGCATCTTTGAATGGAGACTCGGAGGCCATTCCCTTCTTCCTACTGTGAAGGTGTTGGAGGGAGAGGAATGCGATTAATATGATTGAGTGAGAGGATGCTCTTCCACAGTGAGCCCTGGTCCCTGCAACCTCGCACATTTAAACACAATGATCACTGAGAATCATCCACTTGAAATCACTCCAGGTTTCTGTGTTCCTGTAGGAATGCATGAGAAATAAAAAATGGGATTTGCATTTTTTTTAGTGGGGTTGAGAGTGCTGGGGTGCCTGAGGTCCCCTGTCACCTGCTCACAGGGATTCAAGAGTACCTGAGATCCTGAGTTTGTGTGTCATTGGTGGCCCCTATCTTTGTCCACTTGGTACTAAAACTGGGTGGGTAGTGTGGCACTTAACATAATAGAGGATTGTTCCCTAACAGCTCCAAGGGTCAAAGTTCAGACATGAGGTGTCTACAGGACAAGACGTCCCCTGAGGGATCCATACAGAACCTTCCAGCCTCTTCCAGTTCCTGCCACCCAAGATCTTTCTGGGCATATGGCTGCATCACCCAGACCTCCACCTTCATCTTCATGATCATTTTCTCTGTACTTCTGTGGCCTTTCCTTTTCTTATTGACCACTGTCACTGAACCCAAAAGCTACCCAAAGTTTAGAATAATGTCACCTTCGAGCTCCTTGGCTAATAACCCTGTGGAAAATAAGCCTTTCCACATAATTCTTACCCTGAGGTGCTGAGGAACCTCAAAGTGCAAATCAGTCACCTCAAGGCTGTGTTATAGGCATGGCTTCCTCCCCCTCCAGCACCTTCCCAGTAGGAAGAAGGGAGTGGCCTCCAAGTCTGCATTCAAAGTCATCATGAACACTGGGACAGGGGACAAGTGGCTCCAGCCTGCCCATAGAGCAGGAAACAATACCTACATTAGCAAACTCAATTAGCAAAGTAAGGATGGGACTCTCTGCTAGCCCCTGCCTGCCCAGGTGACAGAAGCCAACTGGGAAGTCAGCCCTAAGGGCCAAGGATGCACCCCTAGACACAAGAAGCCCGACAGCTTTCCTGGTTCTCCAGGAGATGCTCATCCCCAGTGTGGTATGGGCCAGGCCCTCACAACAGGCCTGGAGGTCACATGGTGTCCCAGCCTGAGAAACGAGACTTCCTGGTGGCATTTGAGACTCTGCAGCCTGATATGGCTAATGAATCTCCCACCCCAAGCTAAAGTGAATTAGCTGCAGCAGATGTTTTTACTCTGGGAACTCCCGGACCTTTCTGGCCGTTCATTTATCCGTCAAGGGGATCAAACTCTACCCTTCTATTATGCGTTGTCACCGGACCATCGCACAACTTTATCAGACTTTTTATTCTGGAAACTGAATTAATTTTCTGCAAGGGGGTTTTTGTGTGGCTCTTTAATCACATTTACGGGGAAACATGTGTACCGCAAGCTGGAGAGCCGATTACGGCTGCCAGAAAGACCACTTTCAAAGGAGATGGCCCTCTCTCCCGAGGCCGCATCTGAAGGTCCCGGGTTTTGTGGAGAGGAAAAAATTAATTACTATTTTAATAACGAAGCCAATCCTGCTGAAAATCCTCTTAGAGACGGAGCTGGGTGATGTAATGGCTGGCAGGGGGGATATTGAAAACACTGACCGCACAGCCCGGCCCCATCCTTTCCATTCAGACTCTGTAAGATGATACGGGCCGCTGGGTCACACATTAGGGAATTAAAAATATAATAATAACACTACTTTTTCCTGGGAAAGGGGAAAGTTGGGATCCCGAGAGAGCAGCTGGTGGGTTCCTAACTGTCCCTGCCACCGCCTCTTCAGAGGGTAATGGGCACTGGGCACTGTGTCTCTCAAGTGACTCTCTGTCTCAGTTCTTCCAGATGAGGACTAAGTGTTCCAGAACATCAAAGCACAGGGTCTTCAGAGTCTTCCACATAACTGAGGCTCCAGGGTTCAGGACTGCAATGCCAGGCCCATGGGGTGGGTGCATTTCCACAAAATCCTGGGAGGCTGGGATTGTCCTTGACTCCCTAGACTGGACACATGGCTTTGAAATGAGTTTTGAAGTTCACTTGAAAAGTAACTTTTCATGCTTGCACTGCTTCTCCTGGAGAGCAAACAGGTAGCATTGGAGAATACTCCACTTCTCCCCTTCTCGCATGGCCGTGTTGTAGAAGAAGCATACTCGACAGGCCAAACTCTATCCCGTTGCCTGAGACAGCCTGGCCACCTTGTTCCTCCAGAGCACGACCACGTTCTTGTGATTCCCGCCCCGGTGCCCTCACTTCCTCTCCCTTCCCGCCTCCCCTTTTCTTTTTCTGCAGCAACGGTTGAGCAAAGCAGGTATTTGTCTTGTAACATGAAGAAAACACATGTGTTTTCTGAGGACAGAGTGAAAGGCACCTGTGGGCCTGGCCTGGCCTGGAGGGAACCTCACGTCACCCTGACCCACTTCTGACGTAAGACCCAGGCATGACCTAGGTAAGGTCAGAGAATATACTAGAATATGGTGAATTTGCTGAGGAGGCAGAAGACAGAGGCCAATGCCTGAGCAGAGACACAGCCGTGTTGAATAGAAGAAGCATGCGGGTGCTTCAAGGGAGGGTGCTGGGACAAAGGGAAGGACCTTTTCTTGAACATGAAGCTTCTGTTCCCTGTGATGTCACTAAGATGGGGTTGACAGCTCAGTTGTTGACAGAAGAGCCCTGAAGGAGGAAAAGTGTCACCCAGGATCTGGGAGTGAGGAACAAGTCTCCAGTATTAAGTGTCACTCCCAAACCTCAGAGGCCACAGTCCCTCCACACTCTCAGGGTGTCAAAGACCAGCCTTGCCTTCCACAGCATCGGGCCACTGTCAGCATCAGAACAGTAGGGAATCTTTTGTCTGTCCCTCAAGAGGGCCCAACAATAAAAAGAGTTCACAATAAAATGGATGCCTCGCCCCAGAACACACTTCAGTTGCTGATGTGGTCTACCTTGCCTTCTCTCTCTCTCTCTCTCTCTCTCTCTCTCTCTCTCTCTCTCTCTCTCTCTCTGTCTTTTCAGTGTGGGGGATGAACCCAGAGCCTAGACAGAGTCTATTGTATTCTCCAAAAATCAGAGGTCATGATGCAATCAACTGAGACCTAAGGGACTTGTACAATTCTTACAGTTCCCAAAAGAAGCACTCGTGTCTGCCAAGACAGGTTCCCCACAAAAAGCTCACGAGTCCTTATGAGTCCCCAGGGAGAAGACCCCAAAAATTTCCTTTAAGAAATAAAACTGCTCCAGCCTGGTCCCCCTACAACTTTCTGAGTTTGTTTTAGAGCTGGGGAGAAAAGACATGGAGACACTCTCCACTCGAGGTCTTCCAAACTTTGTGATGGCGGACCAGGCAAATTCCAAACACAGCACCTCTTAAGCAATCTTCTCCTGAGTGTCAACATCTCACAGCCACGACTGACACACAGAGGACCTCCCCAGCCCTGTCCTTTCTGGCTGTCCATGGGGGAGAGTCCACTGTCTTGAAGAGGGACCTGACACACAGAGGCCTAGCTCAAGCAAGTTGGGTACTCACTAGATTCACACGAGGATAGCAAACCTGGCAAGGTTGGACTTGTCCTGTGTTGTCACAAGGTACCAAGGGGACATGGAGTTTGGGTATCCAGACCAGAAAGCCAGAAGGGATGAAGCAAATGTCTTATAGCCTCCTACACCTCAGGAAGCCCAGCTCTATGTCCAGTAAGCTCACAGTGGGCTGGGCTGAGAGCAACTGATTATGTGCACTTGCTCTACCACATCTGGATGACAGCCCTTCCCCAGCCCCATGCGTCCATCCCTGTGTTGGGTGATGGGAGGTGATTATCAGATAGACTGAATCAAAGATCAAGGGGTTAAGCAAACACAGGTTCTCACCGTGGGAGAATAAGAGACATGGGCAGAGATCTAAGGCTCCAATGCCGGTCGCCAGGAAGCCATCCCCCCCCCCCCCCAGCTCCTGTGATACTGCCTATGAACCAAGACACCTTCAGCTACATGGAAAGTACAGACAATAGTATCTCATGACATGTGAACCTTATGAGGTTGTCTTAGTTAGGGTTTCACTGCTGCAGACATCATGACCAAGGCTAGTCTTAGAAATGACATTTAATTGGGGCAGGCTTACAGATTCAGAGGTTCAGTTCATTATCATCAAGGCAAGATTATGGCAGCATCTAGGCAGGCATGATGCAGGAGGAGCCAAGAGTTCTACATCTTCATCCTAAGGAAGCCAGAAACAGACTGGGTGTCCTCGGACAGTTAGGAGGAGGGACTCCAAGCCCACTCCCACAGTGACACACTTCCTCCAACAAGGCCGCACCTTCTAATACTGCCACTCCATGGGCCAAGCATATGCAAACCATCACAGAGATCAAGTTCAGTTCCTCCAACCAAGATTTGCTAATACATTCATTCCATCCTCATATCTATAACCCTATGTCAGACACAAGGCAACTTACAAGACAAAGGTTTACTTCAACCCCCAGTTCAAGAGTATACAGTCTATCATAGAGGGGAAGGCATGACAGCAGATGCATAGGTGGCTGGTTATATTGTAGATCTAGTCTGGAAGCAGAAGACAAACAGGAAGTAGGTTGGGTTGTCAAACATCAAGTCCCGCCCACAGTAATCTCCAGCTACACCCCACTTCGTAGAGGCTCTACAGTTTCCAAGACCACACCATTATCTGGGGACCTCGTGATCAAACACACAGGTATGTGGGAGACAGTTCACATTCAGAGCTGGCCTGTGGATCGCAGTTTCCATACCTCCAAGGGTCTGTTGCAGACAGACAGCCTGACCAACAAAGTCCAAACTCTCTCATAGCTGGCTTTGTACAGACCAAGGTTGCTGATTCAACCATATGGCTTAAATACCTCAAATGTAGGATACTGGGGACATTTTACAAGCTTTATTCTCAAGTCCATGGGCCTAAATCCCCAGAATGAACCATAATCTGAAATGGTCTGAGATGTATTCGAACAGAATGCTGTGCTGTAACTCCCTCGGGTAGGCGTGCACACTGCTCCTCCACACACAGCACTACAGCGATTTCCTCAAAGCCAATGAAAACTCAAGTCCACTGAAGAGAAAGAAAATGTATCAGACTCTCAAATGGGGAAGTTTTATTAGCTGTTTATAACCTGTATTTTTTTTCTAAATTGCCAGAGTTAGCATAAAAGAGACGTGTCATATTGATGTGAAAACTCCCAGTTAGGATTATGAATTCTGTGACAGCAACAATTGCCTTGATATCAATATGTTTTTTCATGAATTGCAAAGAAAAGCAGGTGTATAAAAATAAAACCCACATAAAATATAAATTATCATCGTGCAAGTTAATTCCATACCCTCGGGATACAATAGCTCTCGCACTTTATATTTGCAAAAAAAAAAAAAAAAAATGATTGTGAGTTACTTTTTGAGGTTTATTTATTTATTTCTATTTGTTTATCATTTCTTTGCCTGACTGAGAGGTCTCTGAGATAGAATACCATTTCCATAACTGCCCCTGGGGACAAGAAGTGTGTCAGTGTCCCCAAATACCACCCATCAAACACACGATACTTCAAGCCTCCGACTCAGAAGGGGTTGAGGGAACTTTCTTTCTAGAAAGCAAACATGTTCCTTAGATGAGTGGGCACGTTAACAGGAGGTGAACACATGGGAAGACAAAGTGAACGTTGCACTGAGGCTTCCCAACATTCGTGAGGCAGGACAAGCCAGTGGCCACTGTAGATGAGGAAGGACAGGCCTTCGGCTACGGACACTGTCCATTTTATTTGATGAGAAATGCCTTGAATTTTGTTCCAACATATCCATTTATATCTTTGGGTCATTTTCTGTCTTGTCTCCATGGAATAACGACTGCTCCCATGGGGATGGAACTGTTTAGTCCCATGGGACTCGAGGCATGTCCTGTAGAATGCCCGCCAGCATACGCTCACGCATGCTCTGGCTTTGCAAATCAGAGGCCCTAGCTCCTTCGCCTTTGCTAAGATGCCCTGCTAAGTTAGGGATCCAATGGGCCCATAGGCTCCCCTGGAGGCAGCTCTAATAGGACAAAAAGGTGCTTCTAGGGAGTTTCCCACAACGGGGGCACTCCAGTGTCCTCTAAAGGGGAGTCCCAGGCTCTCAGTTTGCCTCTTGGAGCCCAGAGGTGCAAGCCACAATCCAGGCAGCTCTATTTTGGATTGCTCACCCAACTGCTCAGCTGAAGGGCCATGTTCTAAGCTTCTCCGGCATCCACAGGGAGAGGAGGGTGCACACTCCTGCCTGGAAACAGCCAGCTCAGCTTCTGAGACCGCTGGGATTCCACGTTAGCAAGGCCTCATCGGCACCCAAGCTGAAAGCAGCCCGCCATGCAACCCGCGGGACATCGAGAACGAAGACTTGGCGTTCTCCTCCTGCTCCAGAGAGTTCCTCAAAACAGCTGAGCTGGGTAAGGAAGAGGGTAGAACTGTTCCCGAGGAGAACTGTACCTCCCAGCCCTTCTCTTGCAGAAGATCCCTAGAGCATTGTATTTGCCTTTTGAACGTAGACTGTTCATCCATGAATGGGTGGATTTCAAAGACAAGCCAGGAACTGTCTCTTCCCCGTGGTGAACAGAGGCAAAAGGCATCTCTGGCGCATTGGTGGCTTGACTACTGTTGGTGCTGCCCACAGCTCTCTGCTCTTTGGTAACTTAGTGAAAGGGATGCTATGGACTCCAAAGAGACCCCATGCTAAAGACAGCACTGCCCCAATCAGGACCCCTGGATTACCATATGTCAGAGGAAATACAAACGCCATAGGCACTGATGCAGGAGGGTTCAGTGTAACAGCTAATACAGACAGAAGATGACATAAATGACAGAAGATGAACAGTGCAGGCTACAACAACCCTGTCATGGCAAACCATCTCTGGGTGTCTTTCTTATGAAAAACATAATAATTTCCTCCTTCTGTTTCCATTTTCAAAACAAGAGGACGAAGCCTTGCTGCCTCCTATGTAGGTCAGTGGTACAGTTGAAAAGATGACCAAGAAGTTGTAAGAACTAGACTTGTAAGACCATACAACTAATTTTATTTTACAGACAGGGTCTCATGTAGCCCTAACTAACCTCAAACTTGTTATGTAGCCAAGAGTGACCTTGAACTTCTGATCCTCCTAGCCCCACTTCTTCAGTGCTGGCATTTCAGGCACATTATCCATACCCAGTTTTCTGTTATCCTGGGGTGGGATGCAGGGCTTCATACTTGCTAGCAAACACTCAAGCGACTGAGTTGCACTCCCATCCCTTAATCAATGGAACTTCCCCCTGAGCCTAATTCCCTGAGCACTTAGTGCAGAGATAAAAATACAAGGGTAATCCTTAACAATTGTCCCACCTGGTCCTTTCTGTCCCATTCAGGGACACTAACTTTTATACACCTCCCTCAAGTTGTGTATGACTGTGATGTAGTCTGGCCCCCTTAGCTGCAGAACTATGGCGTGCTTACCCGCAGCATCTTCCTCCGTGCCTTAGCACCTGCTAAATATTTAATTGGTTCATGCAATATCATCTAGGCTAGGATACACTGTTCATTAGTCTTTTTAGTGGAGGTCATTTCTTAATTATATCGATCACTCATATCATATGAACTATAATTGGTGCCTTTTTCCCGTCCATGTATTTTTAATGACGGGCGTGTGCCCTCTTTGTAATGGCAAGGTGTGGGAGGGAGGCGTGTGTCACTCAACCTAGCGTTCTGGATACCTTCTTCCTTTGGAAACTGCAGAGACAATCTTGCAGCGGAAAGGAGATATTTGGAATTATTTCCAGGATGTTTTTGTTTTACATTTTTGAGACACAGTCTCATGATCCAACTTGTGATCCTCCTGTCTCCAACCAGAGCACAGTAGGATCACAAGGGTGGACCGGCAGGCACATTGATCTCAGGATTTTTGTTTTCTGTCAGGAAATTTGTCTTGGCGTCAGTGCAGTGTGCTGTCTGGTGACATAGATGATAAGGATGTATGGTTTCAGGGTGAGGGCACCAAGTGTTCACACAACACACCTGCCAGGCTAGTACAGTTTCCTGTGAAGCCCCACTACTGGGACAGTAGTCAGACCCCTAACTCCATTCCAGTGCCCACCTCAGATCCCAGGATCTGAGGAGAGCAAATGGAAGCAACCAGGGGGCAGCTTTAGTAGCTGCGTTCCAAAGACGGGCTTCCTGTCTATTGTAGTACTCACCCTCTTCAAGAGGGACAGTGCCTAGCAGGTGCCTCCTGGCTCTCCTTGGACCCCCTGTGAGGGTTTCCACCCATGAGACCAGGATATCCTCCAGTGGCTAATCTCACTGTAACCTGGCAAGGGCACTGAGTTCCCCTGTTCCACACCTCCTGTCAGGTGCATATGCACATTCTGTACCAGGCTGCCCAGCCAAGAATCGGCCAAGTGGACACACCCAGTTTTATGGGATTTCTGGAGGTCCATGCTACTGGCTTCCCGTGGTAACCTATCCCAGCTTTACAATGAAGCTTTGGGCTTTACACACACCATATTGCTCTGGAAAGCATTTCATCAAGGTAGGTTTCTATCATAATCTATTTATATTGCTGTGATAAAATCCTGACAAAACCAACTTTGGGAAGAGAGGGGGTGTTTTGTTTTGTTTTTGTTTTTTTTGTTTTTTTTTTTTTTTCACCATACATAGCACAGTCCATCATGGAAGGAATTCAAGGCAGGAACCTGGGGGTAGGATGTGATGCAGAGGTCATGAAGGGATGCTGCTTACCAGCTTGCTCCCCATGGCTTGCTCAGCCTGATTTCTTATAGCACCCAGGGCCACATGTCCAAAGGTGGCCCCACCTAGAGTGACCTGGGCCCTCCCACATCTATCATTGATCAAGAAAATGCCTTCAGACATGTAGGCATTTTCATGGAAACATTTTCTCAATTGAGATTCCTCGACCCAGATAGCTCTGGCTGTGTCAGGACTCAGGTAGCACCAGGAGCACGGAGAGCGGAGGAAACCCAGCTGACTCCACCACACTCCCAGGGAGGACAAGCATTCCTTTGTTCCCAGGCTACCCTAGCCCCCACTTGTGAACATATTCCAGGTAACTTGGGGCAAGAGAGCTGGGGATGCTGGATCAGAGGCACCACAAGTCAGGGAAGCCATTTGCTCCTTCCGTAGATGCGAACTGCTCTGCCTCTGAGCACACTGGACACAGCTGGCTGAGGGAATGGGCTAAGGTGAGAATTCAGATCAGGATGTCTCCCAGAACCCTGGCTGGAGCTTCTATCTGCCTAATCTTAGGTCTCTGCTATTCTTCCTCCTAGGCAAACGGCAAAAGGATAAAATTGTAGTGAAAACCATGGCTGTGATTGTCTCCTAAGCTGTAAGACTAACTCCCTGTCCTGTGTCAGAATGCTCCTGATTCTGAAAGAACACTGAGCCTACTAAAGCGGTAACAATGCATATCTTTTCTGGAACAATTAAACATTATGAGAGGCAGAAGTGGGTTTTATTTTTAATATAATTTTATTAGTCTCTATTCATTGCACATAGTGGTGTGTGTCATAAAGACATTCCACTCATGTGGACTTTGTATTTTGACCATAAGGACACCCAACCGTCCTCTACCAGTTGTTTCTTGTTCCCTCAGAGAGTCCTGGCTTTTTCTGTCTTCATGTCCTATATACACACATGACATGCCCTATATGCTCATATACTCATACAATTTATGTGTCTAAATAAAGTCCAGAATGCACAAATGAGAGAAAACATGTGATATTTATGTAACTTTCTTTGTTGGTATAAAAGTTTTATTCCTAAAAGTAAAAAGGGAAACACTTGTACCAATCGCTTGAACTCTTTTATAAAAAGAAGAGGAAGGCTTAGCAAGAAGTTTTTTTTTTTTAAGTTATTTGTTCAATACAAATCCAGCAGTCCATTTTGCTCCCTGGTCACAGCTCTGTGTTCTTTGCTTAAAGTATCCACATATACCCTAACCTCTGAAGGCTTTTAGAAACTTCACTCTTCATTGTGGAGTAGCCACAAGCCCTTCAAACTATATCAGACTATTTAAATGATAAGTCACAGGGCTGTAAAGATAACTCAGCAGTTAAGAGAACTTGCTTTTCCAGAGGACCTGGATTCAATTCCCAATACCAAGAGGGCATTTCACAATCATCTGTAACTCCAGTTCCAGAAAGCTGAATGACCTCTTCTGATTTCTACAAACTCCAAGCATACATATGGTTCACGTATACACATGTAGGCAAAACAGTCATGCACACAAAATAAAATTAATATGTATATTTAAAATTAAGAAATAAGTGAGACCAAATGACAGCTCACTTCCAGAATTCAAAAGCAACAGGAATCAAGTGTGCAGTTTGCACGCCTGTGTACTGGCTCCTCCCTTTCAGAGAAAGCAGAGACGGGAAGGCCCGTTGACCTCTCAGATGTCCCAGGGGTACCTGCAAGCATGGGGCCGCTTTCTCTCACAGAGAGAACTTGCATAACTTGATAGGCTTCTTCCTGTTCTGACCCGTCTTTTGTCTTAGTTGGTATCCAAAAGATTATGTCCTGGCAACCATAACACACTTGTCGTTTTGGTTGCACTGTGGATTGTCCCTTGTGAAGGCTCCTAAATAATAAATAAAGGATTCGATTCCATGGCATGGCACCAGGGAGCACTTACCAGGTCCCTGGGGAGAGGCATCCATCCCTCGACTAACCTTTATTTTACAAACACTACTTCCCTTGTGGGGGTGACTATGGGAAACATTGCTGAAGGCATGGGTACTGAGCACAGGAGTGTGTGTGTGTGTGTGTGTGTGTGTGTGTGTGTGTGTGTGTGTGCCTTCTTGATAGACCTTGCTAGAGCCTTTCAACAGGCTGAGATAACTTGCACTTCATTACAAAAAATGGACTTCACATTAGTATGTCAACAAGCTCCTCTCTCTCTCTCTCTCTCTCTCTCTCTCTCTCTCTCTCTGCAATAAGGATAATAGCTAAGTGCTATCACTATGTAAAGATATATATGATTCATATATAGATAGATAGATACATGACATGCCCTATATACTCATATACACATACAATTTATGTGTCTAAATAAAATCCAGAACCAGCAAATGAGAGAAAACATGTGATATTTATGTATATATGATTCATATATATATATACATATATATATATATATATATATATATATATATATATATAGAGAGAGAGAGAGAGAGAGAGAGAGAGAGAGAGAGAAAGAGAGAGAATATATTTGCGTATGGCTTTTACTTGGTTTGGAATTCGTTGAATACTCTTCCAGAGAGTGTGTGAGCAGCTAACTTCTCCTTCCTGAGTACTTCTTAAATGGATGGGTGACTGATCCTTTTTCCAACCTTCTTTCCTTAAATCCATGTCAGATGTCTCTTCAGTTAAATAAGGTCCTCAGCGCTCAGTGTGGCTCTTCCAGTGTGCTTCCACACATGATATATTCACGTGCACAGTGGTGAGCTGGAAGGTGGGGTTGGCAAACACTTCACGAGATCTTTGTTTTTGACAAATATCAGATTTTTGTGTTGTTGCCTCTTGATTCTGTCTCTGGGCTGGTGATTTTGACAGGGGGCATTCATTTGGGGGAATAATCTTTCCAAACTCTGAGGAGCCTGAATGAAACACGGGGACAGAGGTTCCCAGGCAAACGGAAAACCACCAAAGTTCCAAAGGGGGAGGACAACAGTCAGAGAAGAGGATCTGGGTGCAGTGGACATAAAGACGTGTGCAGGAGGAGCTCTGGACATCCCACAGGATAACTGGATTTTCTATGTCCATGACCACAAAACAGGGATGGATTTGCAAAAGCGGTTCCGCTCCCCTTGACTCTGTTCATCCGGAATCTGGGACCTGCAGGCACACAAAACTTATGCTCTCAATACGTGTGACATCCAGCCATGTTCTCAGGAGTGTGTTCTGTCTCAGGCTCATCCCTGCGCCGCTCTGTGAATTATCAGCCTGTGTTAAACATCCTGGACTGGTCGCCATCTCAAAGGCAAATTCGTGAACTCAAGGCACCTGTGCCTACCCAGCTACCAAGGTGCTTCGACCCTGGCTTGGGGGTTTCCACCAGTGAGGCAGAGGCAGACAGCAGGCCTGGCTCCCAGCACAGGAAAGAACCAGTAAGAATGGCAACTGCCAACATGTCTCTGCAAGTGCAGGCCCCTCCTGGAGTCGGAAATTCCAACCTACTACTGGGTAGGAACCACCAGCTAGATGATTGGTGGTCCCCAGTCACCTACTATCCTGAGTCCTTGTCTAGAGGGAGTCCAAGACACTGTACTTAATGGATCCCTATGTCTCTTACAGGTACAGAAGATGAGCTCAAGGACCATCTTGAACCTCCATTCCGCCCGGAGAGCAAGCACAGTCCCTTTGATGCTCAAGACCTGATATTGAAACAAGAAAAGAAGTGCTGGTGTGTAAACGGTTAAAGTGTAAGACAGCACTCACTGCCATGAGAAAGGGCAGCAGGGATGAACCTTGAGAGGGTCCTACTCCTGGCATTGTGCTAAATCTGTCCAGAAACTTTTCCAACTCTCTCCTCACAAGTGAAGGAAAAAATGGCCAATTGTCTAGAAGCCTTACCAATGATTTATCAAAGTTACTAGCCTAAAGGGAAGGGTCTTACCTCACACAACAAAGGTGTAACGAAGTGACCTCTCTACTAACGCTCTGTAGATCACATGGGCTTTTTCTCAGGCTATAATTTGTGACCATTCAGAGTCAGGCTTCCCAGTGAGCCTGGATACACAGTAATGCAGACTGAGGTGTGCTGGGTTGGCGTGGGCTTTGTCAGCTCCTGTCTCAGGATCTTGATCTTGATGAGTAGAAATAAGAGACTGAGATCATATGCAAACGCACCAGTGTTGTAAAGCAAGGGCAGAGAGAGGCTCACTAAAAAAAAAAAAATCTTAGCACTCCCCCAAACTGGCACATCGGCTCTGCAGACACCTCAGCACAGAGGCGCAGCAGCACAGAAGAAAGGCTAGGCAACTTTAGGCAAGTTCTGGCTGCTGCTTTGGGAAGTTTCTTCCTGTAGCCTGCTAAACAGCACACTGTCTCTTTAACCGATTTTTATTTTATTTCTTTACTTTTCTTTCCTTTTTTTTTTTTTTTTTTAGTTTAAAGATTACATTTAATATCTATTTCCCAGCAGTGTACAAACTGACATCATCTTCTCATAAAAGCGGAATGCTTTGGTTTTTTAAGCTTCAAGCTGAATAACAAATTGCCACAGATGACAGCATAAAAGAATAACAGAACGGAATCAAAAGGAAATTCATTGTCAACAGAAGCCCCCTGCTGAGGAATTTCAATTTCATATATCTAATTATCCCTGTCAGTCGGAAGAACTGACAAAAAGCATTCTTTGTTCTCTCGTTCTGCCTCCCGCTTCTCACTCTCAATTAATTCCGGCATACAAATATGACTAATTGTCTTTGCAGTGCTCAAGAGCTCTGTATATAAATGTTCACGGACTGAAAATGATTTGCAGGGTATTCAGGCGCCGATTTATGATATCGGAGCACAATAGCCATGCATAATTCAGGTGACCATGTTCGCACCCTCACACGCCCGCATTACAGGGATTAGGCAAGACTCTCTTCACGTCTTTTTTTTTTTTTTTTTTCATATCTGCTTTGTGACAATAACTCACTTTGCACCTATTAAAACAGGAAGCATTATATGTCTGCTGCAGCTCATTCAAATCACCACAAGTGTGATCATCAGCATTTAAATAACACATGGGCAGTGAAGAGACTGAGGGGTGCAGAGGAACAGTGGCGAACTTCCCCCGGGAGTTCCTGGGGAGGTTACAGTTGCAGCTTTGGGTCTCTGGTCTGTTACATTGTTGACTGTTGGCAATTCGCTGTCATCTTTCTGCCTGCTTCCTTGTTTGGTTGGTTTGCCCTGAGCTTTGCTTTTTTGTTATTATTGCTGCTGGGGGGGGGGGGGCAGCTGTTTGCCCCTCGGGCTTAATCAATGCCATCCAAATGCATTCCAATTAATGTGCCTAATGATTTCATTGTGTTCTTTTAATAAAATAATAAGTAAAGATTTGTCTCAATTATTTTAACTTTAGCAAGTTATCTTTATACTATTTGCAGCAATAACAAAATCTAAATGGGACTCAGCACACCATAAAGAGGAAATAACATTTAAGAGGACAAACATTTACTCTATATTTTAACAAAATCATGTCTGTAATTATAATTCAAAGTCAACTTGAATTCAGAAAATGGAAGTTAGAGTTCTGCCCAAATTGTGGAATTAAATAGTTGGTTAAAACAAACCTATAACGTTGCCACATGTATTTAACTGTTAACAGATATGTATAATTGACTGCTTGATCTAAACATATATTTTATTACCATCTGTGCTTTTGTGTTGCAAAAATTCTTAAAACTAAAGCCTGCTTTGGTCATAGCTCAGTAGCCTCTTTAAAGTTAAGAGAATGAAAGCCATTCACTAACAAGTACATTTTTTGGAATCTAATTATATTGTCAAGGTTACTAATAAAAGACCAATATGACATTCGAAGGGGCTTAGTATAAATTACAAAAAAAAAAAAAAAAAAGAGTTCAGTGGAAGAGAATTTTTTTTTTGTAAGTTGCTTTTCCTGGATCTTTTTAGTGTGGGAACTTTGGAAAGTATGTTTCTGATTTTTTTTTTTAAGTGGGGAAATCAGCATTTAAACATCCATGGTTTAAAACCAGACAAGCTGGGCTCACTACAGCTTACCTGTTGGTAAGAGCTGTCGCTTAAGGCCAGGACAGCACTCTTCCGTGTGTGCTCCACCCCGGGCTTTCCCTAGAACCCAGCCAGCCCAGGACAGTGAGCCTCGACATATCCTACAACCTCAAAACTTTTTAGTACTTCTTAACCTCAAAAGTCATCCTAGTCAGACCACCGCCATCTACGCTGCATGTTCTGTTGCCTTACTCACAGAGGATTGCAGAGCTCCCTCCTCAGGGAATGGGGGCTAGCATGAAAATTTAAAGATAATAGATAGACAGACAGATGATAGATAGATAGATAGATAGATAGACAGACAGACAGACAGACAGACAGACAGACAGACAGACAGATAGATAGATAGATAGATACAAATAAATAAAGTTAGTCAGATGTTTGCCTATGATCCCAGTACTCTGAAGGCTGAGGCAGGAGAATCATAAATTTGAAATCAGCCTGGATTACATGGAAAAACCCTGTCTTTCAATAAAACAACAAACTCTCTCCACCTCTCTCTATCTCTCTGTGTGTCTCTGTCTCTCTGTCTCTGTCTGTCTCTGTCTCTGTGTGTGTGTCAATCCCCCCTTACTCCTCTCTCTCTCTCTCTCTCTCTCTCTCTCTCTCTCTCTCTCTCTCTCTCTCCCCCATGTGTTCTTGTACCTGTCTGGGTTACTTTGTTACTTTTTTTTCCAAAAGGCTTAGCGTGGGAACTTTATGAGGTGCAATACAGTTTGTTTACATGCTGTTTGCTTTTAGACCCGAAAGTTTTAATGAACCAGCTTAGTGAGGGCAGAGCATATCCAGTAAGAATCTAGACCCCTGCTTCTGTGTTTCCACAAGAAAATGTATGCGTGCAAGTGTGTTATCTATGCAAAAGTATGTATGCAATTGCTTATGTAACTACAAAAGAAATTATATGTGAGCTTTGAGTCCAAAATCACTTCTAAATCCAGAAGGTAATCCATGAAAAGACCCTGTGAACCCCAGTAGGTCTAACACACAGTGAATCCCAGGAATGAGAGGTGACAGATGTGGGCAGAAGCCTGCCATCTCTCGATACTCAGGAGTTTGGGTGACATTTGACAAGATGCTCACCAAGAGGGTGTCAAGGGAAAATGGAGTGCTCTCTACCTTCACAAAATGACACATATCTTCACAAACCCGCTGTCAAGCTAAGACCTTTCCCATGGTTGCAGATGTCTGTTAGCAGCAAGAAAACGTGGCGACCTCTTCCCGTTATAAACTACTAAGCAATAAAACAATGGTGCAAATTAAAGCCCAATCAGGACATAATAACTTGTTTGTTCTTTGGGATATTTAAAATTTCAGACAGGGTGACAAGTCTTAGAGACAATGAGTGCTAGTTTACCAAGAATACACAGAGAATCAGGAACATGTCTTAGAGACAATGAGTGCTAGTTTACCAAGAGTACACAGAGAATCAAGAACATGGGCACAGAGCCCACCCCAAGGAGAGTCCTGCCATAGCTCAGCTAAGTTCTCAGTCTTATCCTAAGAATGTCACCATCAGCCTTTCGCATGACTGGAACATGCTAACCAGAGAGCCTCCAAACAGCTTCGTGGCAAGTCAGCCTCCTGAACTAGAGGCTGGCTGTAGGGAAAGCTTTCAGGGCCTTAGAAGACCCAGTAAGACAGGAGTTGAAGCCCGAAACAGCCAAGCACTTGAGAGGAATGGCAGTACCTAGTAAAGAGCTAGGACAGAGTTTCAGCTGCTTGGTTATCCCAGGAACATGATAGAAACCAGGAACACAGCCATCCTTGAAGGAGGGTGGTGCCTTGAGAAGGGACATGAAGATTTCTGAAGCCCAAGGGATCAGTCCAGAGGGGAACAGGATGTTTTGTGGATAGAATACCCCAGACACGTCTTTGATGCAGCTTCTGGTTGGTTCTACCATGTGTGTAACTCAGTTTCAGAGCCCATTGGAGCTCCTAAGAGCAGACTGGAGCCTTTCAGAAACTCATTCTTATAAAATCTTAATATCCAGATTATTCTAAATTTTCTGGACAGCAAAACTCTTTTGTGTGAACCTATGATTACTGTGCCTGAGTGTAATTTTGCCCACTTCCAGCACATAAATTAGGTATATACTCTGTATTTCCTTGCTGAAAAAAATGTTGGAGAAGCAAGATTTGATGGGTGTGTTTTGTGAGCGAGACTAGGTTCTGGGCAAGCACTACAGAACCGACAGCACAGGCGCTCAGGTAATTTTGAAAAATGTTACCCTAAAGCTGTTTTTCACTGCACTGAAAATATGGTGAGACTGGTCACAGGATTTGTCTACCACGAGTGAACCTGGCTCTAGTCATTTTATTTGCATTGAGACTGTAATTACTGGAAGTTTCCTTTTCTCCAAGGTAGGACTTGGCAAAAGTAAGAAGTCATGAGCAGGGAACTGTCTGACAAAAACCTCAAGGGTTTCCACCGTCAGGGGGAAGCTACAAAACAGACGCCCTACGGTGATCTTCTGGGCCTCACGGGCAGGGGGGCAGGGGTGGCACACACCATGGAGCTCCACACCTATGGTGATGTACCTCAAGGGTGAACAGAATAGTGGGAAGTACTTTGCCAGAAGGAAAGGGGGAGCAAGCTCCTTGGGGTCCTCCTTTTACTGCCATGTTGTAAGAGATCTGCCATGGGCTTTTTTTGTCAGTGGTCAACGAACCCAGTTCCAGAGTCCTCACTTTTGTACAGTGGAAGCCCCATGATGACCTTCTGCCTTCCGTGAAGCAGAGGCAGGCTTTAGATCAAGCTGTATCGTTTTGCAAGACAGCAGCATTCTCCACAGGTTTACACTGCAAAGCTGCTTCATCACTTTCTCTGCCAAGATTTTAAAAATTTAACATTGTAATAGAACAATTGATTACCGCACTGCTCAAACCTCCTGTCCTAGGGCCATTGGCAGTAGTAGGCCAAATCTCCAAATCCTGTCAGGCACCCACCTAGGAAGCAGGAAGGATGTAGGCTAGGGCTGGAGACCTAAAGAAGGAGCAGACCTTCATGAGACTGGGTCCACTGGGGAGGAGTCCACATCATCCTCCATGCCCAGGATAGTTCTGCTATGTCCTCCTTCTCCGTAGTCACAAGGGAACTGCAAAACAGACACCCTATTGTGATCTTCAAAGCCACACCACAGAACCCCATGCCTATGGTGATGTGCCACAAGACCCCACAACCATGGTCCTACCATACCACAGAACTACCTGGACTTTGGCAGCTGCCACTGCTGTACCAATGCTTGCCTATACATGTACTGGATCATCAGCAGATGAATGTTTGTTAGTAAAAGAGTCTAAAAGAGCCAAACCCAGATAATGAGCTGCCTTAGATGTTCTGTGAAGCAAGCCAGAGGGAGGACATATAGACACACCGATAACTATACTGACCCTGTGTCAGACACTCATCAAAGCGCCTGACACAGCCAAGACTTATGGACATCCACTAACACATCTCTATATATTTTGAGGCTTTATTTTTAAATCACACAATCCCTGCCACTAACCTGTAGAATCTGAAGAAATTGAAAGCAGATGGTGATTGTTCTGAAAGGACACACCACACCTTACCAGGGAGAGGGCTGCTGTCCGTGGTCCTGCCCTTCTGTACATCTTACCGCCTGAGCTCCCTTGCTTTAGGGCTGCTCTGAACCCTGCTGCATTTCCTCACCCAATGACCCCAAAGAACAAGAGGTTTTTTTAAGGAGGGAGGAACCAAGAGAAAACTATTCTGGAAACCATCCCCTGTAGGTTCACAGTAGAAAGAATGTGTTTCAAATAACCATATACAATGTTTGTTCCTGGAAATTGTGTCTTTGGTTTCCAATATTTTTCCTAAAATCAAAATAGTGACTCATGACCGCCTCTGACCAGTGCTTGTGTGGATTTTCCATATTTTCCCTCTAAGGCAAAAACTTCTGATCCTGGTTGTACTGCTTTGTATCAAGTCCCCCACTGGATCATCACACCCCTGCCCTGAGCCCTTGGACAATTCTGTTCTGTCTTCCATCTCCATAGTCCAAAGGGAGACTGAGAAACAAACACCATCTTGTGATCTTCTTGGTGTCACAGAGGCACACCATAGAGCCACATGCCTATTGGTGATGGCCATTGCCTTGCATCAAGTTCTGTGCCTCATGTTGTCTCATACCAAGTCGTGGTCCTTGTCTTGCCTTTGACACTGCATCATCTTAGTAAATAAGAACCAATGACATGGACATTGGGTTTGTGTAAATGGATAAGGCTCATCTTTAGTCACTTCTAAAGGAAACCCTGTGTATGTGTGTATGTGCTTACACATGTGTGCATGTGTACATGTGTGTGCATGTGTACATGTGTGTGCATGTGTGTACATGTGTGTGTGCATGTATGTGTGTAGTTGCATGTTTGTATATGTGTGCATATGCATGTGTGCGCATGTGTGCATGTGTATGTGTGTTTGTGTGTATATGTGTGTATATGTAAGTGTACATGTTCATGCATGTGTGCATATGTGCGCATGTGTGTCCTAAACCTCACACAGTATTCTTGGCAGCTTGTAGAACAAGTGAGAAAAGTGGGAGCAGCCCAAAGCACAAGGTGGCACCTGATGGCCCACCGCCCACACTGGACAGAGGGCAGATGTAAGCATAAAACTGTCAGGAGGGAAAACACCCAGAGAAATACAGTCATTTCCCATTATCTATGTTCCTTCAGCAAGCTGTTTGCCCAGTTGCCATGGCATGGGCACTGAGATTCCATAATTTTTCCCCTGCCTGCCATCCACTCATGCGACAATTGAATTTAATCAGCCCAGACGCTTGGTTGGGTTTTGTCTGCGTGGGTGGAGCAGAAACTTTTCTCACCAACTAAACCCACAAAGTATTGAAAAGCCATAAATAACCGGTAACTTCTAAGCCATGCACCTGCCTGCTTTATTTAATCTGGGCAGCAAGGACACAAAACACTCAGCATAGAATTTGTAAGCATGGACCACCATGGGCAGGCAGTGCTGGCCAAGCATTGGTGGCAGAAAATGCCCATTTGGGTGGGGAAGTATTAATCCTGAACAACAGAAATATGCCTTCTCTGAACAGTAATGTCAGACAGAATGCTCCTAACAGACTTTCCATCCACAAGGTAAAGAAAGCAAAGATGACAGGGGAGGAAAAACCCAGAGATTTTCTGAACAGCAAGAGAACAAAGAGTTTAACAAGCAGATCATTCAAAGTAAAAGGTGAGTTCCCCTGCCAGCCTACCTAGTCCAGAAGGATGGGGCAACGATGCATATCAGCCAGGTGAGGGTGCAGACACCCAAATTGGCATAATCTGCATACGTGGAGGGCAGGCTTGACCTAGTTTAGCAATATATGCAGCCCTTCACAGAATACTTGCTGCTGTTTTGAAATAGCATATGATCAAGAGGAGAGTCTTCTCAAGAATATTTGCCCGCTGATGACATGTCATAAAAATACATTAGGCTTCCATTTACAGTAGTAGAAATTAGAATGTGGGATTTTTTTTCTCTATATCTTGATGCAAGATGATTGAATTTCCAAAACCCGTTTAAAACTTACTCACTGTGGTCAAATGAATATGGTTCTCTTCATCGTGTACTTAGTGAGGCAAAAGGTTTGTAAAGTGGTTCTTGACTGTAAAGCTACAAGCTTAGATCATAATAAATGTATTCGATGGTTCCATTTTTCAAATCAATAAGCTTATGCCCAATCATACATAGCCGAGTTATTTATCTTCTCAGGGACTAGGAGAGTGAGTGACTGTTTATGATATGTTCGGCTCAGCTGGGATGTAGGAATTACAGTCAAACCATGGGGCCACTGCAAAACCTCTGAAAGGGGTGCATGGCACCTACCTCAGAGAGCCCCATTTTGACACAGGGAGACAGAAGACACAGAAGAGGCCACAGACAATGTGTGCGCTCGAAGACGAGGGAAAATATATCAGAAGACAGCGACGGAGACATAATCCGAGCTGGTTCGAAGTGGCTTATCCTAGGTGGTTGTGAGCTGTGCTTGGTCCCCACTGTAGTAGCCCGAGATGCAGTGGGGCCTTAAAAGAGTGAGGCCATTAGAGAGTGGGGTCACAAGAAGGTGGAGCCTGTGGAAGGTGGGACCTCAGAATGGTGAGACACAGAATGTGACAAGAGGGTTCATCAGCCTTGGAAGGATTTAAGTCACTCTCAGGACCTGACCAGTTCCCACATGACAGTTTACTACAAATGAGCAAAGCTGGTCCCTCCCTGGTTCCTGGCTTTCTGTCACACCAATCCTTCAGCAGCCCATGTTTCTGTTAGGAGCCATCCACCATGGTATGCTCTGGTCACAGGGCCCTCACAGACTTGGGTTATATTCTGTGGAACTTTGACCTCTCAGACTATGAACTACAGAGACCTTATAAGTCACCAGTCCCCAGTGTTTACAGTGCCAATGCAAAAAAAAAAAAAAATACATAGAGCAATTCATAGATTGTTACTTAGAACTTTAATTTTGACTCAGTTTCCCTACCTTACCAAAGTTTATACCTATCCCTTCCAATTTCTCAAATGTCACCAGTTAGTTCACCATAGATGATATTAACAATTTACAAATCCTAGATTTTGAATTGAAATACTGTTCAGTGAATGTTTGCATAAGGAAGTTATTTATATACACTCCTTATAGGCAGCTGTGAATTTGAACCTCCCAGACATTGATTACTCTGGAGTAGCAGAGGTGCCTCCCCAGCTAGAATTTAATTTCGGCTCAAAGAAAAATAGGTGTCTCCCTAGAACATGGGGATAACTGGGGCATCCCCATAATGCTGCCAGGATTAAATTAATTTTAATTTAATTCCTGCTAATTGGAACAAAACAAACTCCTGACATGTCTCTCAGATACAACCCAACACCCTGTGCTAGCAATGACTGGAAATGCCTCGTTATCCAGAGGTAATGAGCGAGGGTGGATGAGTGAGACCACAAATCGGTGCTTCGAATGCAGTGGGGGCTTCATCACCTCTGCTGTCTCATGGACATGGGTTAAAGAAGTAACATCAGTAGCAAACTAGCCCTAGTACCTAATACCAGTGTATATGGCGCACACAGGACAGTGAGGGACGCCAGGCAAACAGCAGTGTGTACTCATCACAGTTACACACAGGGTGTGCCAGCTACAACGTGTGGATATTCAAGCAACACACTTTTTTTTTTGCGCAGGAGGGGGTGTTTTGTTTTGTTTTGTTTTTGTTTGTTTGTTTGTTGGGTAATCTTTATCTTTTGAGTCCATTAATCACAAAAGTAGAGGAGGAGTAAAAAGGAGGTGGAGGTGGAGGGAATGACAGAAAGAAGGAAGTGTGGGAGAGAGGGATGGGGGAAAAGAGAGTGGAAGGGAGGGAGAGGGGGAGGGAGGGAATGAAAAGGAGGACCATCAGCTGTCCCAGTGCCACTGAAGATGTCATGACTTCTTTCCTGAGCATCCTTGACCTAGAGGAGGTATTAATGTCCAGCCTTCAAATGAAGGATGCCCAACACTCCCTGTGGTCAAACAGCTCTGCTAACAAGTGAAGGCATAGGGAAGGCCACAATGATTTTGGAGGTCTGAATGCCCTGAATATGAACTTTATCACACAAAGGATCTTATATTAGGCCCTATTCGACATACATCCTCACATTTTCAAGGCAAACATATTCAAAGAGAAAGCATAAACAATTCAAATGGAGGTTATGCATGTGTATGTATGAATGACCATACATTTATGTGTGTGTGTGTGTGTGTGTGTGTGTGTGTGTGTGTGAGAGAGAGAGAGAGAGAGAGAGAGAGAGAGAGAGAGAGAGAGAGAGAGAGAATGCATGCAAGCATTTGTTTGTATTTGGATCAGCCAACAGGATGGAGAGTGTTTGTAAGAGATATCAGGTCAAGACCTACCATCTTCCTCTCTACCTGTAAGGAAGGACATGAAAAGACTACATTATGTAGCACAAAAGTATGAACATTAGAGCAGAATTATATCAATATAATGCAGAATAAGGGTGTGACCATGTAAACCAAGGATATAACTATAAACAATGAGGGTATGGACATGGGGAATAAGAGCATGTCCTTATAGAATAGCATCCCCGTAGATCTCAAAGGTGTGGCCCTGTAGAGCAAGGGTGTGGCCCTGTAGAGCAAGGGTGTGGCCTTTGTAGATCAAAGGTGTTATAATTATGTGCAATGAAGACATGACCATATTCAGCAAGAGTGTGTTAATGTAGGCCAAAGTGTGGCTATACAGACCAAGGATGTTTCCTTGACCATCGAGGGCATGACCAAGCAGCCTAAGGGTGTGCCCATGGTGGGACAGATGCATCCACACAGGGGCAGAACATTCCATTAAGGATCCATGCTCCACCATTGTTGTGTATGTCCTGCTCTAATTACTCATGTGACTCTCGTTAGCTAGACCATCTGTAGATCTCTGTGCCTGTCCCCAGGAGCTGATGCTCTGAATATCCCAAGATGAGAGAGAGAAATGAGTGGTTGCCTCACTAGCTCTGGAACGCCACATCTAATAGACCAGCGTTTTTGAGACTGTCAGGGAGAAACTGTCCCATCTTTAGGATTTCAGTGGTCACTACTTTCTAATATAAGACCTCGGTATTATAATCAAATGGCAGAAATTGAAAGGTGTTTTTATCTTTTCTTACATTCTTCCTAGAGCTGACCACTGGACTTGGGATGGATTTTCTGACCTTCTACCTATGACATGAGATCATGCAACACTCCTGTGGGATACAAGTCCTATACTGAAGAAGGATGATCCTGGTCTCTGAAGGTATGGGGTTAGAGGAGTGTGACTGCCCTCCTGGGACCAACTTGAGGCCACTGCCACCAGATTATACTCCTTACTCACAACTGATCCTCCAGGACTGTCCACATCATCCTCAAATCAAGCATAACATCTCTTTCTTCCAGACTTCATTTCCTCTCACATGTACTCCGAAACTTACTACATACATTTTCATAGCTTTTTCTCAATCTGTCTTTCTCCATTTGACTTCAATAGGTCCCCTAAACTGGTCTTCCACCATACTCTCTGGTACTCAAGTTGGGCGCCATTAACTTGGGATATCTCACACAGTCCTGAAGCTACAGTTTAGAGACAGAAGGCTCTGGCAAAATCATTTCTCTCAGGTCTGTATGTTAGGGTTGTTTAAGTAAAGATCTTGACAGACTTGGTTCACAGACCCAGCCAGGGACCTGCACACCCACAGGAGATCTCTTTATCCCTGGAGAATCCTGCTTGGTCTCGGGTGGCTGCTGGGTGCCTCTGGGGTGCCTCGGCACATGGAGGTGTCAGTGTGTCTCTTCCTCTCTCATCACATTCCCTGTGGAGTATCTATGGTCTCCTTGTCCCTAGAACACCATCATGCAGAACTGGGTCCCTGAACTTCCTCATGTTAGGTTGAATGCTTTGTGAAGAGTACTTTGCACACTGCCATGGTCATCATGCAGGCTAGAACTGTAACAGGCTGCAGGTAGGATGCCAGAGAGGTAAAGCAAGGGAGACCAGAGGGGAGGGGGATGCAAAAAACAAAAGAAGGGAGGGTCACCTGGGCCCTGTTCACACATCAGTGTGGATTCAGACCCAAAGGGATCTGTCTCCCACAGTCTTTTCCTAGGATATGAACCCAGAAGGAGCACCTCCAGTCCCAAGATGAACTCCAGACAGTTTCAACACAGCCACAAAACCATCCAAACATGGGTCACAGTTTCACACCACTCTGCTTTGGATCACATCTGCTTGTCAAAATTGATATATCCTTGTGAAAGAGAAGAGAAGAGAAGAGAAGAGAAGAGAAGAGAAGAGAAGAGAAGAGAAGAGAAGAGAAGAGAAGAGAAGAGACAGAGACAGAGACAGAGACCATAGGCATCTGTGGAGGGACCGCCCAGCCACAGGAGACTGAGGTCAATCTTGTGGAACTGGATGGGAAAGTCAAAGACAGCTGCACCTGCCCAGGGACAAGCCGGATGTCCTGATAACTGAGAAAGGTGGAAGAAAGGTAGCCGTGCCCTGAGGAGAGATGCCTGGATCCCTTGTGAGACTCACTAAAAGTGCACATCCACTCACAGGCAGCCCAGGCTGGCCAGGAAGAGGCTATGCATCCCTCAGCCAGAGACTATTCATGTATCAGCAATCCACTGTCAAAGTTAAAGAGTTTGCCAAAGAATAATAGATGCTCTATGCATAACTAGTTCTAAACCGGGGCTATAAAAGTTTTCTATTAACATGTAAGCGCTAAGACAAGTATTTTTTTTAACTTGATAAATATACATAACTTCTTTACAATGGAGCTCTTGTGTTGCTGATGAGGACTCGTAATGGAGAGTTATATTTCCAGGATTATATCTTTATTCAGTTGCAAATGATTGGGGGGGAGTTTAATACTCTGCTCCGTCTATGAATAATAGTATCATTTGAATGCGGGACACCTGGTGCAGGGGGTGGACAGTGGGGGCTCTGGGCTGACCTGGCAATCTTGCCAGCTCCGCTTTTTCCCAGCCTTCCTATCCGCTCCATTCAGCATCTAATTTCATTCTCTCTCAGCAAAACGCTAGACACTTGTAACTTTATTCTCCCTCTGCAAAAACTTGCTCTCTTGTAAGGAAAAAAAAAATCCTGGAAAAAAATTTCCCTTATCAATCTCTTCTTATGTGGAGTCTAGTAATTTGAAGGCTGGCTAAAGTTTCAGGAAAGACCTTCCAATTAAATACTGTAAAAAGATAAAATAACAGTGTCCTTGCTGCTGCCCAATAGCTTTATTGAAGCCCTCTTTTGTTGATTTATTGTACATTAGCCATTGAGCCGTGCAAAGAACATTACGTTTCAGAAAGAGCTATTCGTATGCGGCCGGCATCCACTCCAAAAACAATCAGGCCTGTATTGCGTTTTGCAAATTTATACCAGGATGTTGGTTTAGAGTGTTTCCCTGGAAAGGTTTGCAAGGAAGGGTCCGCTTTCACGGGCAGAGTGATTGGGGCACACAAACAAACCTTTGTTTCAAAACTCACAGATGTATGGCCCGGCTTGGGCTTTGTTTTCTCCTTTAAGAAGTATTCTCAGATTTTTGTTTTGAGCACAACACAGGATTGTACCAAAAAAAAAAAATTAAGAAGAAAGAAAAAAAAAGAAAGAAAAGGAAAAAAATGAAAAAGAAATAGAAAGAAAGAAGAAAGAAAACCCGTAGCATAAGAACGAGTGTCTCCTGTAAACTTAGGCCCTTCCAGACTTTTCCCAGGCTTGGTGATGCTTCTGTAAATTCTATGCCAGAGAAGTTTGGTTTTCTCCATTATCATTTGTTTGTTTGGTTTGGTTTTGGAAATTCAGGCACACAACAAATGGACATTCTGGGTACTTCAACTTTGAATGGCATCCGGAAACTTCATCTCAGAACTATTTGGGGGTTGCAAACCCCATAAATATACTTTAGTTCACCGGTGATCTGTCCCTTTCTTCTACTAGGCACCCAAAGACCTTCTCCAATGTAGTGAGTAGGTGGCAGGCTGTGTTTGTCACAGAGCACAGAGGATAGCCACCTGAGTCACCCTAAAAGGGACTCCCAAGTGACAAAATATTTATACTCTAGGCCAGGCCTCTCTGGAGGCGCCAACAGTGGCTTCCCTTCCCGACAGCAGCTGAGGAACGCTTTCAAGACAGGAGTCAAAGACCCAACAGAGAGCATTTGATGATAAACGGAGTGATGAGAGCCATACAGAGAAAAGAGGCCACCAGGCCTCAAGCAGAAAATCTGCCCAGCCACCTCTTAAACCCTTAGCCCACACAAAGGCCAAGCTGTTTGTCTGAGAGTCCAGGACTTGGCAAAGGAGGTAAGAAATTGGCAGGGCTGAATGTGGCTACATGCACACCGTAGCTCTCAGCGGGTCGCCGGTCGCAGAAGATCACACCACTGGGAGATGTGTTTATCATGTAAACAATGGTGTGTGCAATGGTGTGTGCATTCCTGTGGGGGAGTGTGCTCCCTGAGGAACAAGATGTGGCATGTATTTCAAAAGTGGCACATCACTCCCTAGAATGTGTGCAGTATCTGGAGAGGCTGCTGGCAGGCTTGGAGAGAATGAAATATCAATGGCAATCTGGTTTGGCCAAATGGAAATAGCAATGGTGATATAGTCTGTCTGGACTACAGTTAGTTAAGGTGAGTTCCGGACCAATTGCGTCTACAAAGTATACAGGACCTATATATACTCTCCCACTTATTTATATTTTATTCAACCATCTCAACTCTCCCGACAGCCTTGCTTCTGAGATTATGGAAGACCCCATTTTAGAGACGGGGAAACTAAGTCAGGGGACTTGAAATCATTTGCTCTCTCTCACCCTCTGGCAGAACCAACTCCCAGTTCAAGTCGAACCACAAATTCTACTTCTGTTCTCAACTTCCCCTCCCACCAGTCCCACACTGGGTGTCCCAAGGATGGGGGGGTAGGAGGGAGGCAGAATTCTCACCCAGCAGATGTTGTGAGCCCTCTGGTTACTGCTAGCATTCCCTGCCCTTGGTTCTTTTCCTTCTTTGAGAAAATGATTTAATCAGCTTGTAGTTCTCTTCGGGACTGACTAATTTTGGCATCATTCAGTCTGGGCCCCTGCTTTCATTGTTTAAAGACCATGACTAAACTGGACTGAGCCAAATTGTACTACAGTGTGAAATTTTACTGTTACTCTGTCTTCACAAAGCATCGTCTCCATCAACCAGCACAAGCCCCCTGATCTCTCGGGATATTTCAAAGACAGTGTCAATTGTCCCTAGGGTATTAACTGGAACCTAGCTTTGTGTCCCCACACCCAGAAAGTACAGTATTCACATGGTTTCTCAGGAGACAAACCAGTATACTGTCATCTGGGACAGAGTGGGCCCCAGTGGTCACACACTCCACTGCCCTTGTCCAGCTAGACAGAGGGGATAAGTTGTCCTGAGAGGGACCATTTCAAAATCTCCTAGGATGCACAGATCTCTCCTAGTACGTTGTGAACAGTGGCAGTCTTTGTCCCCTCTGACAGAGCCTAAACAGGACAAATACATGTCCTTCACAAATAAACAAGAGAGCCCTGGGCTCTGCGCAGCGATAATACAAAGTTACAACGTACTGCTTGCTCAGAATACTTCTCAGAAGAGACTTGACCTTCTCAGTGGCAACAATGTAACTATCAAAGCCCAGGGAGACCACACATACCCCCTCCTAGGGCCAGACAGTCTAGCTAGCTTGACTTCCTCTGTCAACTGTAATCATTTCCCTGCTACCTGTTACCATAGGCTGAGACCTGCCCCTCTGGTCCCAACATCTGAGTTTGGAAGGCTGCCCCAGAAATACTGTGTGTGGACTCTTAAGTCCAGCCAGCACTTCTTTTCTGTGGCAGGAGCTAGGACTGCATAGGAGGTGAGGAAAGCTTCCTCTTCTTGGGTTTTTCTTATGCTCGTTTCAGAATGGACTCTCTCGGCACTCAGGTTCACAGCTCAACCCTTGTACATTCTAGTGTCTAAGGGTAGAGAGCACACAGAAAATCTAGAGGCGGGGTAAACTCCCCAGAATGACGCTCCCTCACACTCCCAGGAAGAAGCCCAAGGCTCAGGAAACCCTTCTCTTGGTGTAGTATCTGAGTTAACTTCCCTCGCTTCCCACATGAAAGCCAGGAGTTTCTTATCAGATGAATGCCCACCTTCTGACCATGAAGAATCCCTTCAAGTGATATAGAAGATTCAGGACGAGGGGAGACAGGCAGTCTAGGATGTGAACTGTTCTTCCATAAAACCAACGAGTGGTCCCTGACAGTTACACCAAGAGCTAAAGATGGCTAGAACCCCAGCCCCAGACATTCCAGAGGCTTCCCCCATCTTCTGGTATCCAGGTGTACCTGCCTCATCACCTGTCCACCTGCATAGGCTTCTCTCGTTCACATTCCCAAGCCTCCTCCAAATTCCATCAGAACTTTTTAACCTACCTGGCATCTCCATCTTGGCATATGGTAAAATGAGCCCAAACAGTGAACTGTTATGAAACAGAAACAGCTTGGAAGGACGCTCCAAAGTAATCCACTGTTCCCTAACCACTGCTCCTCCTGACAGTCACTCAGTCTAATGGCCACCTTAGACCTGTTCTCTCCCACTCCACTGGCAGATCCATGGCCTCCTTGGGATAATTTATCTAGTGCACCCTTTGGTGATACCATGACCCTAGGCAGAGTCTCCCAAAGCAAGAATACAGTCGAGTGGCCCCAGCCATGCCTAAAAGCCTGACTATGGCCAAGCCTTATGATCTGCTTATGTGGGTTCAAAAATCATGAACCTAGTTCCCCTAAGACCACATGTGACTGAAGGACCAGGCAGTGTTCTCAAATGGAGGGGCCAGCAGAGCAGCCATAAGGCATCACAGAAGGCATTCCCTCGGCCTGCTGCTAGGCTCTGGCTGCATTCTCCTCCAGCCTCCCTCTGAAACCACCACAGGATAGCATCTTTGCTGAATATCCTGGCTCCAGTTCTGCCAAATATGATGAGCATGCCCAGGAATGAAGTTAGAGAATAGCAAAGAAGGGAGGACCAAGGTCTTTAGTGGCTGGCCAGAGATTTGAGACCCAAGATCAAGGGCAACTCTCTTCAAATCTTACTTATGGAAACAAGATAAAGATAGGCTGTTTCTTCATGTGGAAGTGGCCATTGTCCCTGTCTAGTCTAGACATCCCATTGAGATGTGAAATGTGATAACCCAGAAGCCAGTTCACATTTGACAGACAGCTCTAGACACTCATGGGTGGACAGAGTGACCTAAGGGACACCCTCAGCTATGGAGACAGGGGAACCCCCGAGGAATGGACCTGTGCCCGCCCTACAACATAGGTAGCCTTGCTGCTCCCTCTTGGGCCAGTGGGCACCACTGCCACCTAGGCCTGGCATCACTGTGGCCATTATTCTGGATATCTGTGAAGGGGACACATCCAGGATAGCGCTCATAAAATGGTCCTGTGACACCCCAGGCTCCCAGAATGCAGTAAGGAGATGATAGACGGCCACTAACCTCCTCACCAGATGAAGTTACTTCTCTGAATGAAGGTGACATATGAAGCTATCAACATCCCAACATGAGTTATTCGCTTCTGTCCTTACTGCCTGTATTGTAGCCATTTCTAGCCCTGGGGAATTATTTTTATACAGTTGACACCTATGATTAAGAGCTCATCAATAAATATTTTTCTCCTGAGGAATGTGCTCACTGGACCCCTGCAATAAGAAACTTCCTGGAGCCTGACTGGAAGTCACAGGCAAGAGAACCTCATGGACCACAGGGGACAGAATGGTGACCTAGAAGTCACTGGGACAGGCCATCCAGCTAGGACCAGCCAAAGGGCCAATCCTGGCTCACTGAGAACACAGCAGGGGACTGCCCAAATGCCTTCATATGGATCTCAGAATAGCACCCTATCCCAAAACTTAGGCCTCATATCTGTGTAAAGCATGCAAAGAAATACACATACGTGAGTAAAGGGTTATACCATGTGTGGGAGTGTCTCTCCACATAGTGGGGACCCTTCCTGGGGCAGGCAAGAGAGACTCGGGGGTCTCATGCAAATTTGTATAACAAGTTCTGAGAAAAAGCAGCCCCCATTCCCTCCACTGCCAAGAACACCATGTGGCCTCCCAAGGTCTCAGCCCCTGACCCTTTGGAGGCCTTGCTCCATCATCCAGGGAGTCGAAGTCTAGGGTGTGACTGAACATCCCTGCGCTGTGAGAGCAACTGGAGCCAACCCTTCTAGAGGCTTTGAGGTGACAATAATGACCTTGCTGGGTTTGCTGCACTTACAGCTTATGAATCTATTTGCAGAAGCAAGCAACCTCATCTAGATAGATTCTCTTCTCTTCCCTCTGTCGTACAGGGCTGTCCCAAGCCGCCTGCCCCACTTTAGGCTGTCTCCTCACTGCCCCCCAGGGTACCTCACACAGCTTTTAGCTACGGTCTTTCACTTCCCTGCAGGCTCCCAACCTGTCCTGTATCAGAAACCCTGACAAGTGTCTGTTAGGCACTCCAAACCACACACATGCAGAATTGAACTTAGGGACTCCCTATCGAGAGTCAAGTCATCCTTTCCCGTCTCTGTCCACCTCAGTATAAATGTCCCATCCAGATGTTGGTGACTGCGGCCCGGAACCCTCTTTGCTTTTCTGCTACTGGGATGGTGTTCGCCAACCTCACCACTCGCCATGTTCTTCTCGGAACACAATGACCTTACTTGACCCAGCACCTTGAAGAGCCTCTCTTGCCCCAGGAGCCAGGTCATTACTCAGATGCTGCAGCGGTGAGCAGAGCTGGCCTCCTGCCCTGGTCTCTCTTCTTCTCTGATTTTACTGTAGGCTGCAAATGTCCTACCAGCAAGCAAAGACATTCCCATGCAGGGCACATCACCTGTCTCTCTTTCCTCCAGCATCTCTGAATCCTGCGATCTGGCTGAATCCCAATGAATCCAGCTTCCCTATATCAACTGACATTCAGCCTGAGGAACCCACATAAGCTCAGTCCCCTCACTTGTTTCCCTGGTTCATTCCAGTAGTTCTGTCTCATTCAGTATCATGGCAGCTTGGTCCTTACTCACTGGTTGTCCATCTTCCTGGCTGGGGTATAAGCTCTAGAAAGATACAGACACAATTTTCCAGCTTCCAGAATAGCATCTCCATTTGTGGGAGCTCATACATTTTGTGAATGGACAAAGAAAGGAAAAGATGGAGGGGTGGGAGGTTAGGTGGGTGGGTGGGTGGGTGGGTGGATGAATGGAGAATAGTGGATGGTGAGGAGGGATAGAGACATGGGTAGGTGAAGGAACGTTCATTAATGAGGGGAAAAGTAGGGGGTTTAAAGTGTAGAAGGAAAGACCTCTTGAAGAGGGAAGGAACAAATGAAGAGAAAAAAGAAGAAATGGAGGGAGGGAAGGAGGGAGGGAGAAGGAAGGAAGGAAGGAAGGAAGGAAGGAAGGAA